>NC_057417.1:37083319-37383320 GCF_019320065.1 Cervus canadensis
AAATTCCTATCATGGCACATTTCCCTCTTCGCATGGTCTACTTACCTGTAGGCAGCTCTTCAGAACTGTCCTTGAACTCCAGGGGTCTTTGAACCCATGGCTCTTCTCCTTGCTCTAGACAGGAGATCACTTTAGGTTTGGGAAGCACAAATAATGCTGTGAAACAGAAAAACTGAGGTTAAAGACTGGTAACTTAACAACAGTTCACTAATTTCAAACTATTTCAGGAGCAGCTAAGGATGCTTGAATAGTTTACAACACCAAATCTCATACCAGGTTTATAAGATACTTCATTTGTGGATGGATATGCAAAGCAGAGACTGAGAAATAAACCTGAGCTGGGCCAGTGAAACAGATATAGGGCATGGGAATGCAGTGGCATGATCCCCATCTTCTGCTACCAAGAATATCCCACATTCTACTAAGGTAGAACCAAACTGCAAAGGCTGCAAATACACACACTAGTCCTATTAACTATTCAGGAAGACTTAAACTGGATAAGTCCAGGTTCAGGGGAGTCAATGCAAAGGTCAGTGGGTGGGGTATCAGGCATAAATGATACATGCCATCATTACTTTTATTTAGTAAAAATTAAATAAAATACTAAATAAAACTAAATTTTTATTTAGTGCTCAAGCACCAGACACAGGACTAGAAAAGATTTCCACCACTCCCATAGCTCACTGGTTCACATCCAGGTGGAGGAAACAGACAAGAATTACTTAGTGGACTTTCTCAAAATCTTACTGCCAAGTATGGAAAGTATTCATCACTCAGTCATTCCATAAATATGTAGTGAGTGGCTATGGTGCACCAGGCACCCTCTACGTGCCAGGGACATAGTGCTAAATAAACCAAGTCCCCTGATCTCATGAAGCTTGTATTCTCGGGCAGAGTGAAACAATCTAACATCAACAGACAAGCAAATAAAATGTCAGGAAGTGATACATGTTTTGAAGAAAACTAAGGGAGGGTAAGAGAACATTTTAAGATTCTGCTTCTGTGAAGCTACTTGAGATATAAAGTTGTATAAAAAGTCTCCTTAAGAAAGTAACATCTGAGCAGAACCCTAAAATGAGGATTTTGTCATGAGGCAGAAATGTGGGCCAGGCAGAGGGAAGGGGAAGAAATAAGCACATTAAGTCCATTAAAGAGGATGAGTAGTCTGACTAGAGAGTCAAGGAACAAGGACACAAGTGGCAGGAGACGACAGCTGGTTGGTGTGGAAGGGCCAGACCTTGGAGGGTCCTGGGTCTTGGTAAGGAACCCGGATTTATTCTGAATGTTATGAGAAGTTATTGTAAGGTTTCAAGCAGAAAATGTCATGATCTGGTCAGGTTTTTAAAAGGCTGCCATGTAGGAAACAGACTGTCAGAGGGCAGGCAGTGGGTGCCAAGAAGAAAGTACTGAGGTGAACCTCGACAGAGATGCTGCTACCTGAGACCAGGATGCTACGAGCACAGAGGCAGAGACGTGACACTCAGGCTACACTGTGAGGTGGAACCAAGAGTGCTAGACTTAGTGGGGTATTATGGCAAGATCAAAGTAAAGGATGACTGGACACTGCTTGCTCTGAGCAAGTGGATGAATGGGGCTGCCTTTTACAGAGATGAGAAAGATGTAAGGGCAAGTTTAGACAGAAGAAAAGATCAAGAATTCCAACAGTATAAGGAATGTGTAGCAGGGAAAAGCTCCCTGGTGTTCTGGTGATCCCTGCCCACACCATCTTATTGAGAACCAGTCAGCTACTAGAACAGAGATTCTCTAACAAGGGTGCATTCTCAGTATGCCAACAACAGGACAGTTTAGTCCACTCCTATGCAAAGTGAAGGGGAGAAACTTTACCTAGAGAGATGACAGTCTCATAGTTTTCTTGCATTACATCATTGTAGAGGGCCTTCTGAGTGGGATCCAGTAACTCCCATTCTTCCTGGGAAAAATACATGGCCACTTCTTCAAATGTCAACAAACTCTAAAGAAGAGAACGGGCTTAAGCTCAGAACTTGCCACTACAGAAGCAGCCCAATCTTCTAAGCCATGAACTACAAGGTAAGCCAGTCACTAAAAGAATAGCACACGAATTACTTTAAAGTGAGATGGTAGAAAGTTGGCAAGGGATCAGCAAACAGCCCAGGAAGTACTCAGTTCCCCAGGGGGAACATCTGGGTTAACACACCTCTGAGCACCTGCTGAGCAGGGCAGGTCATGAGCAGCAGGGAGAGGCAGCCCTAAGAAGCTGGAAAGCACAGCTCACCTGGGACTCAGGCAGAATGAGCTCAGGTGCCACTGTCCACTCACTGGTATTTGTCTGCTCAGGAAAGGCTAGGAGCTGGTGAGCTGGCACAGCTGTAGAAGAACAAGAAAATTTCTCTCCCTCCCGTCTTTGAACATCCTAGGCTCAATTCAAAAGTATAGAAGATCCTGATTCTTTCAGTTGAGATAGAACAACTTTACAAGTGTTACATGGTACCAAGAAGTAGCTATCTCATTTTAAACAAGCATCTACTAGCCCCTAAGACAGGTTTCCCAGTTGACTCTCTTCAGTTTTCAGGAGTGAAGTTAAGAAAAGGAAATCTTGTTTTGTTCTTCACATGACATGAATTCTTCAGAGTTGGACAAAAATTAGAGGTGTTGTACAATGCAGTACTGAGTCCAGTGTGCCAGGTACAGAAAATCCAAAGGTGGGAACGAGTTTGGTGAGCTCAAGAAACAGCAAGAAGACCAGTGTGGCTAAAGAGGACTGAGCAGGGCAGGAGTGGCAGGTGAGGGGAGGAAAGTGAAGAGGGGCCAGAACTTGGGGGTTCCTGGGTGCCTCTATAAGGAGTCTGGATTTATTCTGAATGTGTGAAAAATCACGGTAAGGTTTTGATATTGAGCCATGTTCTGATGTGAACTGGTTTTTAAAGGATTCTGGCTGCTGTGTGGAGAAGACTACAGGCAGGGAGGAATGCTGGCAGGCGGTGCCAAGTATGGAGGTGGACCTTATCAGAGATTGCTGCTGCTTACACCACAATGCTAAAGCACAGGAGGCTGAGACTTGGTTGGACTCAGGCCATACGGTAAGGTGGAGCCAGGCGAACTAGTGATGCATTAGTACTACAGGGGTTGGACTAGATTGGTGCAAAGGACAACCACAAGTTTTCTAGCCTAAAATACTGGGTGAAGGAAAGATAAGAGAAGAGCAATTCTGAGGGAAAAAGAGAAGGATCAAGACTTAGGATAAGGAATGAGCATGTACACGTGTTAAAAGCTTGCTGGTGATCTGGTGTACCTTTTCCCTGCCCACACCATTTAGTTGAGAACCAGTTAGCTACTAGAACAGAGACTCTCTCACAAGGGTGCATTCTCAGTGCCCCCCAAATCAGGACAGATTAGTCCACTGCTGTGCAAAGAGAAGGGGAAAAAGAAACTTTACCGAGAGAGATGACAGTCTCATAGTTTTCTTGCATTACGTCATTGTAGAGGGCCTTCTGAGTGGGATCCAGTAACTCCCATTCTTCCTGGGAAAAATACATGGCCACTTCTTCAAATGTCAACAAGCTCTAAAGAAGAGAACGGACTTCAGCCAGGTACTTGCCACTTCAAAAGCGGCCCAACCTTCTGAGTCATGAACTGCATGGTAAGCCAGTCACTAAAGGAACTAACAGCACATGAATTATTTTTAAGTGAGACGGTAGAAAGGAAGTAGGCAAGGGATCAGCAAACAGGTGCCCAAAGTCCTGGGAAAATCTGGGTTAAGTCCTCTGAGCATCTGCTGGGCAGGGTGGGTCATGGGCAGCAGGGAGAGATAGCCGAAGAATCTGGAAAGCACGGCTCACCTGGGACTCAGGCAAGACAACCTCAGGTGCCACTGTCCAGTCTTTGGTGTCTGTCTGCTCAGGAAAGGCTAGGATCTGGTGAGCAGGCACCACTGTGGGTGAAATGGAGCCATAGTAAATATTTCTTGCTTATGTTTCTAATACCCTATGGTCAATTCTAAAAGACAGAAGACTCCGATTTTTTCAGGATTGATGAGATGCCTTTATAAGCATGTGGTGCCCAGAAATGGCTTTCTCCTTGTTAATGAGAACCAAGTATCTACCAGCCTCTAAAACAGGTACCCCAGTTTCCATAAGCAAAATTAACAAAAGAAAACTCTTTTTATTATTTTCCTCTGATGACATAAATTGTTCACCTTGGCAAAGTTTAAACATATTTGCAAATGAAGTACTCAGGGACTCCAGTGTACAGTAGGAGAGAGTTTTTAAATCATTTATTACTTTTTCCTTGGTACACAGTAGTATACACATTCTATCACTAACATTCTGTCACTAATCACCCATTCTGACACAGATTTCTTCTGTATTTTCAAGATGAGGTGAGCCAAACCATCTTTATTTTTCTAAAAACAATTGCTGGTGTTATTACCAGGGTTCTGCAGTTGGGAGATTTCTGTATCTTAGGCCAACCCCCACCCTCAACCCCACATGACCTATTCTACCGCCACCTGGGGGGCATCCTAATTGCTAATGTAGCTCCATTAGTAGATCCACAGGGCAGGGTAACCAGAAAGTGCTCACACATTCTGGCTTAAATTATATCCCACCTCCCAAGAGAAGAAAAGTAACATGAAGATCCTTACCCCTCTCACATACGGGCTCAGGTTCTTTGTGGGTATTCCTGCTCAGTGGCTCTTGTAGACCCTGGTGTATATTCCAAACTTCTTCCTCCCGGGACATGCCCACTGGCTGGGACTCTGCTGGCTTCAGCTGGAAGCCTGGGGCCTCTGCTGCTTCTCCCAAGAGCACTGCCTCTTTTCCCAGCTCCTGGACTGCAACCTAGAAATAACCCCCATACTTGTTACCACAGAACTGACTTTTGGTTTGGGCTTGATGGGAGAGGGAGGGAAAAGCAGAGTGCAGACTGTGGGGCAAAAGGGAGACACTGAAGGAAATGACACAAAGACCTAGAGATACCAGCTACCAATTTTCCACAAGAACTATCCATAAAATATGGAAAATTGGGAGAAACCAGAAAAGGGTGGTTACTGCCAGCTCTCCAAGACAGCAGTCCCACCCTCTGAATTCAGCCCAGTTCGGCCCACTAACAGGGTTGCACCTTTTCTCGTGCTGCCTTGACAGGCTTTCTCTCCCAACTTAGATCCTCGCCTTAGTGGTTTCCTGTCTTCTAATTCTCTCAAAAGATTAAGGAATTGAATTTAAAAGTTGTCCTGTCAACCAGATTTTCCACATGGTCAGGGAAGATTCTCACAGACAATGGGGATGAAATGGAGAAAAAAGCGGGTAAGAGTGATGGCTCTGTCCTATCCCCAAATAATTCTGATACAAAACATGTGCCCTCCTGGTATTCACAGTGGGCCTGAGGCCAGCTGGTGAGCTGTCACCTGCCCAGGGGCATGTCCCGGATCCCCACTCAGAGCAGAGCCAGGAACAACCACTGACAGAGGGCAGTGGAGGCTCTCGCCTATGGTACAGAGGACACTATCCCTCAGGGTCTTTCTTCTCTCAGCTACTCTGTTGGGATTTCAAATCTTTCTTTCCCTGTGTTCTTTCTACTTTTTCCCCTTCTGGGCAGTCGTCCCCTAGTTGTTCGGTTTCTTCCTTCTCTGTCACGTCTTCGCTCTCCTTTGGTCTCTCAGAGTCCTTTCTTTTCTGATCTGCCCTGAACTCTCCAGCTCCTTAGTGCCTTTTGTTTGTTTCTAAGAATTTAAGGTCCATCTCCTTGGCCAAGCCAGACGAGGCTCATTACCCTCAACACAGCCTGGCTCCAAAGACAGCAAAACTCAACTCTGTCCGTAAGGCCAGGGAAGTCTCTGCCAGGATCTCTGAATCCTATGGGCTGACTAAGGCTGCAGGTCTGTGCTTTCAGGTCCTGCTTCACAAGTGCTAAAGGAACAATACAATAGTGACCTAATCCATTTTTTCTCCCAATTAACTGCCCCAATATATGCACCTTCACTCTATTTCACTGCACATCAAGAATCTTTCTCCTCACCCCATTCCTTGTTTGGCCAGTTTCGCTCTGCAAGTGTTCTACCAGGACCACAGCCTCCTCGATGCTCTGTGGATGGTGCTTCTTTATGAGAGTCTGGGTGTCCCCCGGCAGAATGGTCAGGAACTGCTCTAGCACCACAAGTTCCAAGATCTGCTCTTTTGAATGAATCTCTGGCCTCAGCCACCGACGGCATAATTCTTGAAGCTGGTCAACTACCTCCCGGGGTCCAGCTGCTTCATCATAGAGGAAGTTCCGGAAGTGCTGGTGAGACCTCTCAGGACTGAGACTGTCCGTCTGTGGGGCATGTTTCTTATGCTGACTGGAGTTCTCTACCACAAGTCCCTTGGTCTCCCAAAGAGCTCTGATCTGAGGGTTCAAGAACTCAGCCACCTTCAGATCTACTGTCATCATTCTTCTCCAGGAACAATTCTGCTCCTGTATTAGACACCCCACGAGCGGCTATCTCTGACAACTGAGGCCCGATCTGGTTTGGAATAGAATCAATAAAAGGATCTTCTTCCTAAGGCACTGAGAGCAGAAACAAGCTCACGTCAGTAAGATATTGTCACATGAACTTTATTACTTGCTACTTATTATGAGAAAAACTAACTTTAAAAATCAACTGCCAGGCCTGTATTTTGCTCCTTTTCTATTAACCAACTGAATACAGCACAGTTTATTAAAGACAAATTCCAATAAGTCAGTTTTTCTCAAAAAAAAAAAAAAAATCAGGAAAGGTTAGCAGGTGAAAAACCTATTACCCACTGGCTCCCACGAGTTTTGGGATTATCCAAATATTTAACTCATGCACTTCTTACGCCATCCTCTCCATGTCAAGGAAAGATTAGGAGAATATTCTGAGTTCCTCTTAAAATGTCAACATATCATCCTAGTCTTCTGTCTTTGGTAAGTGGGTACACTTCTAATACCCTTCATCCTCTTGAGATGGAAACCTTTACTTCCTGGACCATTTGAGGTGCTACTTTCCATTGTGATTACTGCCAGGAGAGCTGAAACTATGAGACCAGAGTAGAAGGAAAGTAATTAGGAAAACTGGAGCCTTATTTTCTTGAAAAAAGCATCTCCCAAGGGACTCTCCTGGGGGTCCAGTGATTAAGAATCCGCACTTCCAGTGCAGGGGGCAAGGGTTTGATCCCTGATCAGAGAATTCAGATCTCATATTCCCCAAAGTACAGCAAAAAAAAAAAAAAAAGGCTCCCCCAAGAAATCAACCAACTGACCAACATTCATCTTGGCATTTCTTTGCAAGATGTGTAAAGAAAACTATGCAGAAGATTTATACGTGTATTTTGAATTTGATCTAGGAAAAATTACAGGTGACCCTTGTTCACAAATGTTTATCCAAATGTCAAGCAGATAAAAAAGGAGAGCATGTGAGTTGGTGATGATTACTTTCAGCTTTTCCAAGGGTCATTTAGACCTCTGAGCGAGGCCTCGTTAATCTCAATTTCCCTGAGGTGACCCAGCAGAAATGGCACAGAAATTCTGCCCAGGAAGTCACGGTATCTATAAAAGGCCGGCTCGCTATGCCCACTCGGCTCAGGGGGCACGGGGGACACTTAACGAACTTTTGCATCACAGAGGCTGATCTCTGAGGCTAGGACTCTCGTTTCTCCCGCGGGCACATCAGCCAGTAAAGGAAACGCCGGCGGAGGCGGGAAAGTGGACACGACTCGGGGCGCGTCCGCGAGCACTTGGCCTGCAGGCAGTGTCCGAGCGGGTTTCAGCCGCGCGGGCCCGGGCGCCACCCGCGCAAAGGGTGCAGAGGGGTCTCAGGAGCCTCACGTCGGGCCTCGCCCGGGGTAGTCTGACCGACCGGCTCCGAAACGCTCCCGGCTGCCTTGCAGTGGCCGCGAGCAGTGACAGGCGTCTCTCGGCGGCTCCGGAGCCGGCGCCGAAGGGGAAGCCGCTTCCAGGTTACCTCAGACAGCCTGGCTTCGTGGAAGCCGTTCTCTCTTCCCGGGGTTCAACCGCAAGCCGCCAAGCGTCTAACCGCCGCTCTGAAGAGCACAACTCCCGGCTCCACGCCACTCAGAGGCTGGTCCTGTGCCGCAGGTCTGGAAGAACTTAGACCCACCCAGCCCCTCTACCTCTTCTACTGTCCGCCTGGCGCCAAGATCAGCACTCCAACCGGAAGTAGAAGGGACGCACTTCCGGGGAGGGGCCCTCGCAGCCCCGCTTGGGGCGCTAGAGCTGCGGTTCCAGGCCCCGCTGGGCTACCTCTTTCGGCTCAGAATTCAGCCCTGGCAACAAGGAAGGGTTATCGACCACCGAGTCTCCAAGTCCGTCCATCCTAGAGTGCCCAGCGCGCGACTCGACGCCCGGGTTTCGCTATCTCTCGTCCCAGCTCTGTGAGGCCCGTGCGTCCAGGTCGTCCCTCTGTCGCGTTCGGGCTGCCGGCGGAGCTTAGTGACCCGAATCCGTCCTTGAGGTTCGCCGTCCCCTTCCGCGCGTGGGCCCCCCGACCTTCCTGCGGCTTAGCGGGCGGTGTCCGAGCTGCGGTCCCGGGGCTCGTCGCATCTCCGTCAGTACAAGCCCGTTTTGTCCCGGTCAGGATCAACGGCCCCTGGGGGGTGTGTACCCGTTTCTGGGCGTGCGTGCTCACACAATTGTGTTTTTCCTTGTGAGGTAGGTTTTCCCTTGTGCAGTAGTTTCCTTTCTTAGAGCTCTTTGACAGAGAATTGAGAGCTAAGGAATGACTTGTTCAAGATGAGGTAATTCACCAGTGGCGGGTGTTCCAGTGGAATTTAGGGTCCCTTTTTCCATCTTCTGTTTTTTCCACCACAGCGCACTCCCCGGAGGATGAGGACCTTCTTTACTTTATTTATGTCTTTATAGAGTTTCCTGGGTAATGTAGGCATTCCATAAATATTTACTGAGTCATATTTATAGGAATCTGAGTATTTGAGGTTGTCCGCTTTCAATTGTCAGCGTTTTCGTAGTATCAGCCTAGTCTAGTCAAGGGAATTCTTCCCAAGTCTACCACGTGTAGCCAGTGTTACAGTAGGTAGGACGGTGCCTTTGATTCAAGAAATCTGGGGAAAGGACTGAGGCAGTTTCACAAATATCAGTAACACAGGTAGGAAAGAGTAACACATAAGCTGAACGCTGTGAGAGTTCCAAGGAAGTGAAAGTTAATTTGGGGGTAGGGAAAACTTACAGAAGTCCTTGAGGGACTTGCCCTGCAGCAGAGAGTGGGGCCATATTCCAGGCAGGGGGAAAGGTAAGAGCAGTCTTGAAAGCTTCAGAGATGAGCATGTGAGAAAATCTTTAGTTTCTTTCTTTTTTTTTAACTCAATGTAATTGGGGTATATTTAGAGTAAAAGTTAAAAAATGAGTTCTTGTACTTCTACTATGGCGCCTGGAATGAAAGTGAAGAGATTGCATTTAATCAAATAAAGTAATAAAGAGTATCATTTGAGGGTTTTTGAGGGAGATTCTTTACAGGGCAGCTCATCTGGAGCTAAGTTTAAGGTGGGAACAAAAATAAGAGACCATTACCAGGTCATTATGCTATTTTTGCTTTTAGGTAGACTGGTGTTACATGCCAAGGCATAGATCTTGATCCTTTTTGAGTGAGAGAAAAGGATTAAACAGAGGTGATAATAGTAAGTATCTGCTGGGAATTTCCTGGCGGTCCAGTGGTTAGGGCTCCTTGCGTCCACTGTTGGGGGCACGGGTTCAGTCCTTGGTTGGGGAACTAAGATCCCACAAACCATGCATCATGGCAAAAAAAAAAAAAAGTATCTGCCTAAGTCACTTGAATATGTTTCAAAGCAGGTTCATTTCCTTAGAATTTCAGGTTGTGACTTAGTCTCTTCAAAGTAGTTGCTGTTTCCAGTCTCTCAGAACCAGTGGGCAATAAGTCTGCCACATGTAGCTCAGAGCATTGAGATCCTCATCATCCGGACCAAGCTGAGCATAAAATTGGAATTTGTTAAACTGAATAAATGGGCACAGCAGTGCCCCTGAGTGTCACTGGCAGGCCTGATTCATAACATAGGTAGGGAGCTGGTTAGTGAACACAGGGAGAAGAAAGTGGGAAAAGAGAACCCCTGAAAGGAAGAAGAGGAAACAAGGCACAAAACGCTGAATTGTGAATGAGAGCCCCTGATGACTGTTGTTGTTTGAATGTTAAGGATAAGGGCCACAGTTCCTTATTCTTGCTGAGGAACCCACTAAAGTCCCCTGAAAATCTTTCCTTTTGATGTCACCTTTCTCTGCCTGGGCACAGTTTGAGAAATGATGAATGTATAGCTGTAAAGCAACGAAAGCATGCCGTTTATTCTAAGACACCATACAACTGACTCAGCAGGCTGAATGTTTTTGCTGGGTGACTGGCTGGGTTTAATGGTGCTGCTATTGGCTAACAAACACTCTTTCCTTTTTTGGTTTATCATGGTAATCACCTTAGTTAGAGCTGCCTTTTTTTTAGAAGGTTGCTTGAGCTTAGCCTGTCATTGGCTTCACACCCTGTTCATTTTTGTATTTCATGAGCCTCTTAGTACTCTGTAAAGCAGTTGACATTTCTTGCAACAAATGTTAGAGGAAAACTTAATGGTCTGGGTTCTAGGTGAGAGGCTTTTAAGAATCCTGTGTAGTCAAGAAATGAATGAAAGTCAGTCAGGCTTTGCCCTAAAAGAGAAGAAAAATAACTGAAATACCAATCATTTTTCTCATTACTCTGACATACTTTTCTTTCTTCATAGCACCTGGAATGGATAAAAGTGGCAGTTTTGTTACTTCCCATGAGGTTGTGTATCTGGAAGGAGAACCATGAAATTAACCTAGAGTAGGACGTTTCTAAAGACATGGAATGAATGGCTTTGGGCAACAACAGAATTTAAAAGGAATATTTGAGGGTGCAGAGCTATAGGAGAGTTTGCCAACAGAAGGATTTATGGGAAACAGAGATAAGAATCATCAATAGAGAAACCGTTTAAATTTCTTCAAGCAGTGGAAAAACTGAGTCTTGGGTCAAATTAAGTAAAATCTATGCTGAAGAGAAATCAAATAAAATCTCAAATGGAGAAAATATGTTACTGAACATTCAATGTAAATTTAGGAAAACAATCTCAAGGACAAATCTTTTAAATCATTTTTTACTATTGTAAAATTTTTATAAAACTTTTGGGCTCATCTCTAAGAACTGCCATGATGCTGAAACTTGATAATATCCCAAATATGGAAGAATTTTAGTTATAAATAACACTTGAAAATACACAAAATGTACACAAGGAAGAATATCTGAGAGTGGAAAAGTGCCAATAACATACATTACTTATAAACTTAACAGATTACCTCGGTAAACATAAACACTCAAGTTAAAGCTTAGTCTTTGGGAATGCTGTATTGAATGCAGTAGAAGTTGGATTTCATTTATATGGACAACAACCTACTAACTTTCTTATTCGCCTAAAGATACTATACTGCTGTTCCTGAATTCCAACTCTCCAGACATCTCACTGTCAGGGTGGCTTAAAGTCTTTATCCAGGTGGACGAACTGCTGCCCAGTGAACACTACAGGCAAAGCAATATGATTACTGCTTTCCTTTCTGGCAGTGAGGAAAATCAGCTTGTTTCAGGAGAGGAGAAGCCACACTGCATCTGTTACACAATATCATTCTGTCTTTGCCTTTGAGGCTTTCATACTCCCTTCTGAAGCACTACTTTTTATTGAGATTTATCTTACCTGAGTCTGTTCTTGTGAGCACATCTCTCCTTTTCTCTTCCTTTTGTGTGTTTTCCTATATTCAGTTAGGGAGAGTATGCAGGTACTCTGACTGGTGCTACTGTAAGGAGAGAGGAAGAGAAGAAGCAGCATTCAGAAGCAGGGTTCTGAAGAGTGATCGATCATCCATGTCTTGCGGTAGCAACAGCTAGACAGGACTTTGGCGGTGATAACTCTCTGAGTTCAGACCTTTACCTCTAGACCAGCACTACATGAGCCTTTATCCCTTTTAGGGATATGTGTACCCTTCAGTATAAATGCCTGTGCCTTCTGGGAGTTTGTGCTAGTTTTTGGAGGGGATGGGTTTTTTTTTTTTTTTTCATTTTTAATTTTTCTTCTAATTAAGTAGGGCTTCTTTTTACCCCTGTTGATTGTTTGAAACCAAATTCAGTATGAATAAGAGAGGAAAATATACAACACTGAATTTGGAGGAGAAAATGAAGGTTCTAAGTAGGATTGAAGCTGGAAGATCTCTTAAAAGTGTAACGGCTGAATTTGGAATCAGTAAGTCAACATTTTATGACATTAAAAAGAATAAGAAATTGATTTTGGACTTTGTACTGAAGCAGGACATGCCATTAGTAGGGGCTGAGAAGAGAAAGAGGAAAACAGAAGCCAAATATGGTGACGTGGACGACGCTGTCTACATGTGGTACCAACAGAAATGCTCCGCTGGTGTCCCTGTGAGAGGTGTGGAGCTTCAGGCTGCTGCCGAGAAATTCGCACAGTGTTTTGGGCGAACAGACTTCAAAGCTAGCACTGGTTGGCTTTTTAGATTTCGAAATAGGCATGCAATTGGGAACCGAAAAGTATGTGCGGAACAAGTCCTAAGTTCAGCTTCAGAAAATGTTGAGTCATTTCGACAAAAACTGTCCATGCTTATCAAAGAAGAGAAGTTGTGTCTTGCTCAGCTGTACAGTGGAGATGAGACTGACCTCTTTTGGAAGTCAATGACAGAAAATACTCAGGCAAGCAGAAAAGCTATTTGCCTGCCAGGGAGGAAAATAAACAAAGAACGATTGTCTGCTCTTTTATGTGCAAACGCAGATGGTACTCATAAGTTGAAGTCAATCATTATTGGAAAATCAAAGCTGCCCAAAAGTGTAAAAGAGGACACGTGTACATTACCTGTGATATACAAACTTAGTAAAGATGTTTGGTTCACCAGAGAATTGTTTTCAGAATGGTTTTTTCAAAACTTTGTTCCTGAGGTCAAGCACTTCCAACTTAATGTTCTAAGATTCCATGAGGAGGATGTCAGGGCCTTGTTACTTCTGAACAGTTCTCCAGTTCACCCTTCTACTGAATTACTAACCAGTGAGGATGGTCGAATAAAATGCATGTTCTTTCCCCATAACACTTCAACCTTGATTCAACCAATGAATCAAGGTGTGATCTTGAGCTGCAAATGACTTTACAGGTGGAAGCAACTTGAGGAAAGTCTTGTAATTTTTGAAGAAAGTGATGATGAACAAGAAAAAGGAGAAAAAGTAGCTTCCAAGATTAAAATCTACAACCTAAAAAGAGCAGTTTTTAACTGGGCAAAGAGTTGGGATGAAGTAAAGCAAATAACAATAGCAAATGCATGGGGAAATCTTCTTTACAAAAAGGAACATGAATATGATCTTCAAGGCTTAGAAGATGGGGATTATAGAGAAATTCTTGAGAAATGTAGGGAGTTGGAAACCAAGCTGGATGACAATAGGGTATGGTTCAATGGGGGTGAAGAAGAAAAGGGTAGCCCCCCAAAAATAAAAGGTGGAATTACAAAGAAAGTTGTTCAAAAAGGAGCTAAAGAGGAGGCTGGTGAATTTAAGTTATCTGCTGTAGGAAAGAGTTTGGACTACCTACTGGACTTTGTCGATGTCACACCTGAGTTTCAAAGGTTCCATTTTACGCTGAAAGAGATGCAACAAGAAATAATCAAGAAACAGTTCCAGAATAGAATCCATTCTAGAATTGGTAGCTTTTTGAAACCGAGGTCTCATAATATTAAGTATTCCTTCAGTATGCCTTCAACTTCTGGTTGTAATAATTAGATGTTGTGTTTAAAGATTTCTGCAGTTTTGTGATGATACATGAACTAGACCTGTTGTGGATTGTCATTGTTTTTATCAACTGACCTCACTGCATAGCAATGCCCATTTATATTGTTTTTAAATTTTTAATGGAATAAATTTGGGGTTTTTTTTTTATGTTTTAATATGTTCTTCCAATTTTTTTTTTCTATTTAAGGCAAAGGCTTTAATAAGGAATTACTGTCCCAGATTATGGGTGGAATGGAAAGCATTAAAATCTAAATATATTCACAGCATATAACAAAGCAACTAAAAAAAGAAAAGCAGCTATATTTATGCTGACTAGTTATTTAAGAAGATAAGGACAGACTTCAATTTAATGGTATGACACACTCTGCTCTTATAAATGGGTTACCACCTACTTAGTATTTGTTTTTCTCTTATTGTGGAAGTAACATGCCAATTATAAAAGATAACATAAAAAAGATAAAAGCACTCAAATTTTATTGACTAATGATGGACTCTTCAACACTTTGGTATATTGCATGTATCTTTAAAATAGGTAAGTTACTGGAGAAGGAAATGGCAACCCACTCCAGTATTCTTGCCTGGTAAATCCCATGGATGGAGAAGCCTGGTAGGCTACAGTTCATGGGGGTCACAAAGAGTCGGATATGACTGAGCGACTTCACTGACATAATAGACAGGAGGAGGAGGTACTGGTCAATTTGTACTTTATTCTTTTTTTATTTTTTAAGAGTTCAGCTCTTTAGCGAACGTGTTACAAAAGAGGTTCAGTCAAAAGCCCAAAGCCCATGTCATGATCAGACTCCTCAGGCCCCTCTTTCTCAGCTGTCTTCTCAGCTGGTGGGGGCAGCAGGAACTCCTGCAGCTGAGCCCCAGGCACTGGGCAAGCCCACCAGCCCCTGCCCTGCACATGAGGTTCACAGTGTCGACACTGGCCAGAGCCTTGGCAAACCGTCCTGGCCAGAAAGGGTCAATGTTTACGCCAGCCGCTTAATGAGGGCCTGGCTCCTCCGTGACCGTCACCCCGTTGTGCAGGGTGAGTTAGATGCAGGCGAGCTTCCAGATGGAGGCCGTGATACAAGCAAACATGAAGCAGGCACTGCTGGGCAAGCTGCTGCACACGGGGTGAAGTGAGGGACCTCACTGCAGCGTGACCCGAGCTTCCTCCGAGGGACTGAGCACCTTAGTGGCAGCTGAGAAAGGGAGCCAGGTAAATTTCTCAAAGACTGGGTCCATGGACTCCCCAGGCTCAGATGATATTCAAAATATCTACCAACTAGGCCTGACTCAGGCACTGAAGAGTGGAGGTACTAGACTGGGGCTTGGCGATGCTACTGGTGGTCCATGATGCTCCTGCCTCTCCTGTGGCACCAGAGAGGAGAACCCAGGAGGCTGCCACACCTGGAGCTACTGCAGCTCCATCCTCCGCTGGCCTGTGTGGGGCCTGGTTGGTTGCAGTTATGGCTTGGTGACTCAGCGTGCCTCTTCCTGCTTGGGTCCTGAGATGGGAGGGACAAGGAACCTTCTCATACCCCATCCCTTGACCCTTATGAACTGGCAGTGAAACTGGAGGTCAAGAGATAGCCGAAAGCCAGAGCACCCATTGCAGAAGGTCACTGCCTTGGCCCTGGGCAACCTGGGAGTGAAGGTTTCCTCTCGCCACCCAGACCCGAGCGCTCAACACTGGGCCCCCTCTCCGAGCCTCCAAGTGGCTCCTCAGCTGGCCATAGACCTCACAAATCTCACTCTGGCTGGCAGGCAGAGGGTAGCTGCTTGCCATAGATGGCAACATGTGTGGCTGGGGAGGTAAGCCTTTCTTGCTAGGAAAGAGCTTATCTAAACTGAAGCAAGGTAGGATTTGATCTGCTGAGTGCTGAGCCAGCTTTTCTGGAACTTCTTTTGTGTGTCCAGCAGGTACAGTTGCTCCACCGGGAAGTGGCTCCCACTCAGATGCTGGCCTGGGCACTTCTGGGTGTTTTCTGCTGAAATTTCCTCTTTTTTTTTGGCTGAGTTTCCCCAGCCTCTCCCTGCCTCTTTTCCACCAACTGGCTCCCTGCCTTGACCCTAGGAAGTGTCAACCAACCCATCTGCTGTTTAAAGTGCGCGATGATATTGCAAGATTAGGAGGAATCCTGGGTCCAAGGTCTGTGCCAAACTGGCAAGTGATATGGTAATACCACCTGGTGTTGCAAGTGACTTGGCACAGGTTGGCAGCCCAGGGCAGCGGACTCTGCCTGTCAGGCCCCTCCCTGAGCCACAGTCTCATGGTGACAATCCTCTCCTGTCAAGCCACCCACTCCAGCCCCAGCCCCACCCCGCTGAGCTGCTCTGGGTTCCTGTGGTCCCAGAAAGGCCTCAGATTCCAGGCCGGGCCAGGCCTTGGCCCTGGCCATCCCCTCTGCCTGTCTTCAGGCCTTCCTCACTCCCTCACTTCAGGAGAGTCTGCACAAATGTTGCTCTCAGACCTTCCCTGCCCTTCCCTGTTTCTCATGGCGCTTGTCAAACTGACATCATCATGTTTGTAACATCAAACTCTTTTTTTTTTTTAACTATTTTTTGCTGCTGTTTTTGCTGTGCCTACCACAGCGCCTGACCCACTTTTCCTGCCAATTAAATGATTGTTCGTGAGTAAATGTAAAAAAAAAAAAAAAATAGGTAAGTTACACTGTAAATAGAGTTGTATATCTTATTAACATTTTTGTTATTTATAAAATTAGCATTTGTTGAGACACCTTTCAATCCTTAGGGTAGAATGGATGGTGGAAGAAGTTGAGGGGGAATGTCAGATGAGCATACTGGATAACTCTCAAGTTCATTGCATTAACATCCATTTTTACCCCAGTGTTCAAAAAGTCTCAGAATATATGACCTGCAGTCATACTCTTTTCAAAAGTATTCATTGAGGGTTCCGTGGTGGCCTAGTGGTTAGGATTCCAGACATTCACTGCCACGGCCCAGGTTCAATCCCTGGTCAGCATTTGAGACCCCACAAATCCTTTAAATAGCATCCCCCCTTCGAAAAAACAGTTTTCATTGATTTTGCAAATTTCATGTTGTTGTGCTGGGTATTTAGGAATAGGAACAAGCGACAGCTGGGTGTGTGAGAGCCAAAATGAGTCCACAGAGGGCTTTGTGAGTGCTTGGATAATAGGGAGCAGGCAAGTGTGACTTATGAGCTGACCTTTAAAGTGTGGGGGAAGCAGGGGAAAAGGGAGTCTGGGCAAAGGGGAAGTGAGCACAGGCTCTCTGGTGTCAGAATGTATATCCCTGGGAAGCGTCGAGGTCCCTGGATGGTTGCTGTAGGGGCGACTAGTGGAGACAGGAGCAAAGACAAACCAGTAACAGATTTTCAATGTCCCTGGAGGTCATCCGAAGAGTTTAGACTTCCGCCTGGACCCACTTGAAGTCGTATAGGTTCTGCATCCTGAAGGTCTGACCTCGTCTCCACTTCTCCCTCCTTACTGCTCCTTTCCTAGTCCAGGTTGCAGCACACAGCACCTGCCTCCTTAGTCTCTTCTCCCATCAGTTCCCCATCCTGTGGCCAGAGACAGCGAACTAAAAATTGAAGAGGTGCTCCCAGTGGACCGTGGCCCCTAAGCCCACCCTTCCCTGCCTGAGACGCCCCTTGCCACCTGCCCACTCGTACCAGCTCGCCTCCTGCTGGACCACGATGGAGGGTAGGACCGCGGGTTAGCGCGCGCACCTGCGGACTAGGAAGCTTCGGAGAGGGTGGTCGCGCCGCCAGTAACTGCTGGCGGTGGAAGGAGAGGAAAACTGTGCTGCTCGGCCGTCCCGGCCCCGCGCAAGGAGTTGGAGCCGAAGACTGGGCGAGGTCCAGAGCAGCCGGGGCCGGGCCTGCGCGGAGGGCGGTCCTGAGGAGGGGCGCGGCCCGGCAAGGCCCTGGAGGGCTCGCGAGCGGAGCGCGGCAGGTACGGGCTGCCTGCGCGAGGCGGCCCCAGGCTCTCGCGGAGGGGGAAAGGTTTGCCGGGACGCAGCCGTGGAGCACCGCACGCCCACACACACACCCTAGCCCTTGCTCCTCCCGGGCCGCCTCGGGAGCCATCCTCGAAGGGACCAGCTGGTGGGGCTCACAGGTGGTCCTAGGCGCGCTGCGCCCGCTCCCAGATGGCGCTAGAAGCTAAGCTGTGGGGCCCACAGCCTCGTTTGTTTTTTCGCCTAAACCTGAGAAAGGACTGACGTTTTGGCTGCTGGAAATCATTCCTGAAGACGAGAGCTCCTCGGAGAAACCCAGGTTCCTCGCTCTTGTTCCAGTGGCTGTGGCAGGGTTCCCAGACTTCACCTGGATCCCCTCCCAAGAGAATGGGAAACAGCAAGAGAAGCTTCACCCTCTGATGGGGAACCACACCCAGGATTTAGAACGTTTTCCTGCCTAGAGGGGCAGTTGGGGTGGAGAGACAAAGGCAGCTTCCTCTTTAGGTCCTTAACACACCCTGGCATGCGTGCGTACGGGGTGTGCAGCGTGCATAGTCGCGTCGACTCTGAGACTCCATGGACTGTAACCTGCCAGCCCCAGCCCCTTCTGTCCCTGGAATTTTCCAGGCATAAATACTGGAGTGGGTTACCATTGCCTACATTTCAGAAACTTAGCATTTTCTCTTCTCATCCTTGCCACCTGGGGAAATCTGTCTCCCTGAAGCAGGTTTGCATCCTGGTGAGCCATCAGTTTTGGTTTCTTAACGCAGAAGTTTCTGGGATGCTCAAAGTGTTTCAGTGATGAATTAAGGACATTCACTTGTTTGTCAGAGATGGCGTGGGGGGTGTCGTTGAATTTACCTGGACCATTCCGTCTCCTAACTGCACTGAAACATGTTCAGTTCTTTCATGAATGGGGTAAAAACTCAGTGATTGCTGATGGCTCTTCCTGGAAATAAAAACTAAACAACTTAGTGCTGTTTTATCACTCTGTCCGGTCTCTGGTGTTATGGGCCTTTATCCCCTTTGTTGGGCTTGATGCTTCTAGATGGCCTCTGCCAGGCTTTTTCACATTGCTTATTCATGGTACCAGGAGACTTTCTGCTGGTTTCAGGCACTACCTTTGCTACAAGGGTATGGGACTGTTGCTCAGGGTCAGTCTACATCTACCAGGTCTCCTCCCTACCCATCTGGACTGCGGGGGCAGGGGTCTTTATTGCCCCCAGTGTTAGTTTCTTTTTGACAAAAAAGCCAGCTGGAATCTCTTCTGGTTTCTTTCCCAAGAAGACTAGTGGGGTAAGAGTAGCAGTAACGTAAAAGTATATATATACTTAACCTTCCCTTGCAATGCCTTCATGGGACCCTACTGTAAGGATCTCTGACCTGCTTTTTCAAATATGACTAGAAGAAAAAACAAAACACACATATGACTTCAAGGACAAAGTCATCAATCCTGCCTGTAACAGTAAACTACCACCCAAATATTCCTGCCAGCATGGTCTTTTTTTTTTTTTCTCGCTCCTGCTGCACCCAAGTGGCTTGCGGGATCTTAGTTCCCCAATCAAGGACTGAACCCGGGCCACGGCAGTAAAAGCACGGAGTCCTAACCACTGGACTGCCAGGGAGTTCTCCGGCTTGGTCTTACATTGATCTCAGTATCAGGTACTTAGAAGAAAAGCAATTTCCCAGTTTTATATGTCCACAAGTGGCACAAATAGATGAGTATTTTATGTTCCAGGCTCTGTGCTAAGTGTTTTACATGCAATACTTTGTGACATCATCTTATGAAAACAAGGCAAGAAGGGCTCTGCATATTAAGTTTGTTAGAAGGGGAGCTGGACTGCGGACTGGGTGAAGTCTCCTCTTG
Organism: Cervus canadensis; assembly: GCF_019320065.1. NCBI lineage: Eukaryota > Metazoa > Chordata > Mammalia > Artiodactyla > Cervidae > Cervus > Cervus canadensis. The sequence goes on from NC_057417.1 coordinate 37,102,912, forward strand.
GAAAGGCTTCTTGTGCCAGGAGTGAACACATGAGGGGCCTCTTGCTCTGGCTGTAGTACTCCAAGTAGGAGCAATGCCAGTTAGAGCACATCATGAGATCTGTATGGGTGATATTATGGGGCTTCAGGGGTAAGTGGGGTTCTAAAGGGGTGCTTTCCGTTTTTAAGAGGTTTCAACCCACGTAAGTTACCATCTTAACCAGAGTGCTTAGTAACATCAACTTTATACCACCCACCCATTTCATGGCATCGAGAGCCACAGCAGCCTGACCTGCTCCCACCACTTTCCATCCGATATGAATCTCTTTCAAATCCTCACCTCCCTCGCCTGGTGCCCAAGCCCCACACTACCGCTGCTCTCAAGAGAAGGGGCAAGGAATGAGACAGATATAGGAAAGGGTGAGGAGCATGCAGGGGTACCTCCCTCACTTAATATGCTATATTTAACAGTCTGTTGCCAATGGAATATTTCATCTTTTCCTCCTGAAGAACAGCTAATTTGGTATCTTCCTCTAGGGTCAAAACCTGCAATGTTTTCCTGGCATCAGCATTTCCCACTCCTAGAATTTTTCTGGAATCCTCTTTTCCACAGAAACACACTTCTGAATTCCTATTCCTGATTCCCCATTGTAAAATGTAATGCTTTCCCCTAGTAATTTTGCCCTCTACCCCAAGTCTCTCTCCACTCATGGGCAATAACTCAGTCATACCAGCAGCATTTTTTCCCGGCAACCATTTCCTAGACCAAAAATAACTTGTTTTTGAAGAGCCAGATCTTTACTTTGCAAGAAAGCAAACATTCTAAACAATCAAAAGGCATGGTCACTGCTATATGCTAGAGGAGGAAAATAAACACACACACACACAACTTAATGCACACCTTTATCACATCACCCGAAGCAGCCACTGGGCTTGACCCTTGTTTCCACACAGCAGCCTCAGCCTGCAGCCAGCCAGGGCCACACCCTCCCTCCCTCCTCCTGTCTGTTGTCACCTTTTTCAGAACCTTCCTTAGCAACAAAACCAGAAAGAGAAAGCAGGGCCTCCTCCCAAAGTGGACAGACAGATCAACATGGCAGATAAGACAAAGGCCCTCAATGATGAGTCACACACATTCATATTTCCTGAAGATATTTATTAACATCCAAACATATTTTCAACAGGGGTGGGCATGATTCCCAACTTCCCCAGGATCCATGTTTTCAAAGTCTCCCAAGGAACCCATCTTTCGTGAACCTTCTGAAGACGATCTCTGCAAAAGGGTAAACTCCTCTGCCTATTTCCGGGCAGACCTGCAAATTCTGCCTTACTGTTTCCCTTAAGTCTCTTGTTCCTTTTTGTTTGAGGTGACACTTACATTAGGACCTGCCAATAACCAATACGGTCAGGCCATGGACGGTGGGTGCCCCGGACTGCCTATGAGCTTCCCAGCCAGGCTTTCAGAAAAGCTGCAACTCACCACCAGTATTTTGGTGCCTCCTGCTTTCCCAGGAGACCTGATCACTCTTCTTTGCTCTCAAGGGCCTCAGGAGCTCAAATATTCCTGATGAATATCCCAAGTGAGGAAGCAAGTTCGTGGATTCCCAAAGTTGTTGGTATGGACACAGGACAGAATAAGGCACCCACATCACAAGCTGGCTAAATATGCTGAGGGGGATAGGAGTGCCCTGGGACAGGAAGTACTTCATAGAGAATTCCACCCTGAGTGGGTCACCTCAAAGACTTGCTATTCTCACTAATTCCAACAGAATTCCTTTTGAGTTTTATGCTAATCATTTGTTGCCTCTGTACTTCCCTCAGGAGGACGCTGCCCTGGGGGGGCAGGGTAATTACTCGATGGGTAAGGAATATGAGCTCCCAACAACAGGCCCCTCTGAACAGGCCACCTTATCTGGGCCCAAAAGAAATCCCATCGTTTCTATCCAGTGTGAGTTCTCTGATGACTCATAAGGCGTGAACTTCGAGAAAAGCTTTCTCCACATTCAGAACATTTATAAGGTTTCTCTCCTGTGTGGGTTCTCAGATGACGAATCCGATTGGAGCTGTGAGAGAAACTGTCCCCACATTCGTGACAGGTATAGGGTTTCTCTCCCGTGTGAATTCTCTGGTGCCTGATTAAGTTGGATCTATGAGAAAAGTTTTCCCCACAGAGGTTACATTTATATGGTTTCTCTCCTGTGTGTGTTCTCTGGTGTCTGGTGAGGTGCATGCCCTGCCGGAAGCTTTTCCCACAAGTCAAACACTGGAAGAGTTTCTTCTCGGCTTTGGGGTGGGTCCCGGGATTTTTAAGAAAGAGCGTGCTGTCCCTCACTGCTTCCCCACACTCAGAGAAGGGGTACAGCCTCTCTTTTTCATGAGTTCTTTCGTGAATAACAAGGTGTGAACTGCGAGAGAAACTTTTCCCACACTCGGCACACTTATAAGGTCTCTCTCCTGTGTGAATTCTCTGGTGCCTGAGGAGGTTGGAACTGTGAGCGAAGATCTCCCCACACTCAGGGCACTTGTAGGGCTTTTCACCTGTGTGTGTTCTCTGGTGCCTGTGGAGGTTGGAGTTGCAAGAGAAGCTCTTTCCACACACATTACACTGATAGGGCTTCTCACCTGTGTGGGTTCGCTGGTGGCGAGTCAGGTGGGTATTCTGACTGAAGCTTTTTCCACACTCGAGGCACTTATGGGCTTCCTCTCCCAGGTGTGCTCTGTGTAGTGATAAAAAGTGTGGATTCCCACCAAAGATTTCAGCGCACTCCACACCCATGCACAGTCTTTCTGCTGCATGTATTCTCTGGTGTCTAATCAGGTTCGAGTTGTTAGAGAAATTTTTGCCACACAAGGGACATAAGTGGAGCTTCTTTGGCTGCAGTTCCTTTGGTCGTCCCAGCTTTTTGCAACTTGTGGCCCCCACTAAGGGTTGCTCCAGTCGATCCTCTGTGGGAGGCTCCCAAAGCTTTTCTGCCCTATCCCGAGGCCTTCCCTGCTCAGGACTCCAGGGCACCTCCCCTCTGGCCTGACCAGCCAGCAGTGCCTGGCGATGGATGCTCTCAGGTGAAACAGACTGAGCACACTCTTCCTGGTTCTCAAATTTCTCTTCCCCTGGAAGAGCAAAAGAAATCAAACCCCCATGTTATGTCTATGCAGGAGAAAAGGAAATCCCATGCGTGATACTGCCGGTATGTCAGAAGTCCAGAAGGCCTCGCTCTCCCTCAGTTTCCCATCTTCCCCATATTGGTAACTCACTCCAGACAGGCAGCCATATGAGGTGTGGGGACATCACTCAGGAATGAGAGCTCAAACCAGTCTTGAATTCCCTTGTGGGGGCCCTGACCTCCCTCTCCAACTGAGCCCCTGGCTTTTGTCCTTCAGGAAAAGTGTATGATGGAGCAAGATTGGGACAAAAGTGGGCAAGTGAACCCAGGAATGAATGCCTTCTTACACTCTGCACCCTGGGAACCTCACCTGCCATCACTGGGATGGAAGTGGGCAGTGGGGACAGGCTAGCTTTACACCAAGACCCTCGAATGCCTTATTCCCAACAGCGGGAGACTAGCTGGGCAGGCTGCTCAGCTGCTTTCCTTACCTGGAGCTGGGGTCCTGGAGCTCAGACCTTCCTTGCAAGTCTGGACACTTGGATGCCAGGGCCTTCCTCCATGTTCCACCTGGATGCTCAGGGCCTCCTGACTGGGAACCTGAGACTCTGACCACAATGAAAGAAACGGATTTCTATGTCACTACTTTCTTCAACTAGACAAGAGAAACAAAGATAGTCTTGCTCCCTGTCTTCAGAGGATGGATACGAAGGTGCAGTAAGTCTGATAGCAATTACTTGGAACATACACTAAACTATTCCCACTGTTACCTCCAGAGAAAGAAATTAGATGAGGGAGACTGGCTTTTTTCTTCCTACACTTGTGTGGCACTTGAAACTTTTTGCAATGACAATGTAAAACTTTTGTAATTAAAACACTCTAATGCACATGGTCAGAGTGGTCAGTTCCTTGAGGAATCAAAGTGTAATACTCTGAAAGAGTCTTGACCCTTATGAAACTAAGTTGGGACAATTCCAGAAGTAAAAAATGTAATATGATGGACAATCAGAAAAGGACCTGGGACTCTGAGATTAAAACCCAAAAGAGCCATCCTGTGTTATGCTCACTCCAACTCCATCAAACATGGACTTTAAAAAGGTTAGTCTCAAGAAATCATGATCTGAACTCTTCTTATTTAGCACTCACTGAATGAACTGTGCTCAACTTAGGGTGCCAAGCCACAGCACAATGGCAGAGACCCTGGAGAAGGCCCCCATGCAGGCAACCAAACTTCTTTTCTACCAGGTATGCATCAAGATAGCTACAGTGGTAACATAGAGTCCTGTTTTTTGTTGGGTTTTTTTTTTAAGATTCCTTCAAGTTTTTATTATGAGAATTTCCATACATGCAGAAAAGATGAAGGAATTATACAATACCCACACACTCTCCACTTAATCCAACGATCAGTTTTTGGCCCTGTTTTACAGACCTCATTTTTAATCTCTGCATAATAGTTCAATATGAAGACGCATCTTAATTTATGTTTAAATTACTTACACCCGTTTTGAATATGTATCATTTCCAAATTTCTACAAAGCTTCCCCCCTTCCTCAATTTTCAAGGACTGGGACAGTCACTAAGCTGGAATGTTGATGCCAGTGCCCTGAAACCTGTGTCTTTGGGGAAGAGCCCAGAAATACTAATGGAGCACAGAAAACATAAGGTCAGAAGAATAAGCATTTTAAAATTGCAAGGCAAAAAAAAAAAAAAATTGCAAGGCATCAGGAACTTGGAACCCCACAGTATTCTGTGGGTGATGCGTGGGAAGTGGGGATGGGGGTGGTGGTGAGCATCACTGGATTTGACTTGTTCTGCCCTGGTAAATTCATCATGGCTCAGACTCCCTGCCCTCATCTCTGGCAGCTGGGGCCCTTAAGTGTGCCAACTGTGGCACCTGGCAAATATTTAACTGATCTTAGTCCAAGGGACTTTAGGCAAAGGCAGGTCTCCTGGCCAAACTCAGAACTTAACACCCAGGAGGCGAGTGGCTAAGGAACAGGACCCTGGTCAGAAATGGCTCAGTCTTCATCCTTGGAAAAGAAGTCCTTACCCAGTGAGTCCACATTCTCATAACTCTCCTGCACCGTGTCCCGGGAGAGGGCCCTCTTACTAGGATGCTGACGCCCCCACTCCTCCTGGGAGATGTACATAGCCACGTCCTCTAAGCTCTCAGGCAACTGAAATAGCACAAGATCACCTTTAGGCCCTAAGGCACCAAGAACAATTCAAGCAGAGTCACAGGTTAAAGGGCAAAACCCAGGGGTGCCAAGGACTCATTTCATGGGGAAGAAGGGTGTTAGGCCTACAAGTGAAGTGTGGAGGAGACAAACAAAGAAGGTGGGGAGGTGCATGTGGTGAGGTAGTAAGGATCCTCTCTAAGTGGCAAAAGGACCCCACCCCACAAGAACAACTGGGGGGAGACAACGAGAACTTCCACATCACCTGGGGCCCAGTCAGCTCCTTGTCTTCCATGTTTCCTTCGGGAGGAAAGAGAGAAAGCCAGGGAGCAGATAATGCTGAAGGTGACAGAAATGATAATGAGAATGGCATCCTTAAATCTTGGCAACCCAAGGATTATCACAACACAGTGTCCACTGTTCCCTGACACCCAGACTCTGCTAGCAGGACCCAACACTGAACAGAAAGCAACGGAGGGATAATAACGCGACATCCGAAACAACAGAGTACCAATAGTCTTTCCTGCTGGCCCAAGCATTCAAGCCCTCATTCACTGAGCTCTAAAAGTCTCTCTTCGGCATACAAAAAGACTTCCTAAGAGATCCCCCTCCCTTCACCCACCCCAAGAGGAATCCAAACCACTTCTAAATCTTTTACTACACATCTGGGGACCCTCAGGTCAGAAATGCTCCCTCCTTGGCAGTGAGGCTGCATCCTGCCAGTGTCAGGGGCAACCCCAAAGCCCCTCCTCCCTCCCACTTGCCCAGATAACTGTTCCTCACCCCTCTCCTTTACAGTCTGAGGGTCCCTTTTGGGGCCGGGGCCTAGCAGCTCCTGCAGCCTGCGGCCAGGGCTTCGCTCAGTCTCCATGGGCTCCAGCTTGAAGCTCGGTGACTCTTGTGCTGTTTCCAGAGGCAAAGGCTCCTCCAAAAGCACTTCTGTTCCCTGCCCACGGTTTGTGACCTGGGAACCAACCCACATCACTCATCATCACAACAGGGCCCAAAAGGAAGGGACATTAATACAGAATTCTGAGGGCAAGCCTTCAACAGAGAACCACTGGCAAACCCTTTAGACCCAGCGAGAGAAGAATGAGTTACACTAAAACCAAACTCTTCTGATCCTGTGTACAACTGAGAAAATGTGTGTGAGGGGTGGGGTTCGGGGGGATTTCACTCCCAGGGCACACCTTCCCCACTCAGCTCCTGACCCACCTCACTCCCTCTGGCTTTCACCCACCTCTTCTAGATGCATCCACTCCTCACTACTGGATAAGGTAAATCTGGGTGGCTCTGGGGCATATGGCCTCAGAGCTTCAGCTGCAAACTTTTTAAATTCCACTATTAACTGCCACCCAGCTTTGTAAAGATTAGACTGCAGACTGTAATGTAACAATAGCTAACAGCTATTAAGCACTAACTCTAAGCCAAAAGAGTGATCAAACTACATGCTGCTCTCTCTCTAAACCTCAAAAACCACCTTAGAGAGGTATTTTAACATTTTCATTTTACCAGCGGCAGATCTGAGGCCAGAAGAAATTAAGTAACTTGCCCAAAGTCCCAAAGCTAGTGTGAAGCAGAGGGAGGATCTGAACCTGGCAAGCTAACTCCTGGGCTCACTCTAACGCAGGTGGAAACAGGGCACTCTTCACTGTCTGTCAACTTGGGGCAAATCTGGAGAATGAAAGTTCCTCACTAATCTACAAAAAGGCTTCTTGCCCATCTAAGATCTACTCAGGGCAACCAAGTAAACTCGTATGGGCAACTGGGGTCAAACAAACCGCATATAAAACAGCTCTTTTATCTTACCTTCTGTCTCAGTCTCCCAAGTTCTTTCTGCATATCTTCAACGAGAGTCACCGCTTCCTCGCCGCTCTCCGGGTGCAACTCCTGCACCCTGCTCTGGATCTCCTGGGGCAGGATAGTCAGGAACTGCTCCAGCACCAACAGCTCCAAGATCTGCTCCTTGGTGCGCATCTCCGGCTGGAGCCACCCGTGGCAAAGCTCCTGGAGCCGGCTGAGGGCCTCCCGGGGCCCAGCGGCCTCTTGAAAGCGGAACCGTCTGAAGCGCAGGTGAGAGGCCTCCGGGCTGGGACCTGGGTCTGGCTGGGGCAGCTCCTGGCTCCAGGCGCTGTCCTCCTCCAGTTTCACTATGAGGAGCCCTTCCCGGTCCTGGAAGCCCGGACCCGACGCCATCTTCAGGCCCCCAGACCGCCTTGGCCGCGAAACCAGTTGCGCACGCCAAAGAAGACGCCCCGGGCCCGGCGCAAGGATGGCTGAAGTCCGCAACAGCCAGGTGGCCCAGAGCTCCAAACCCTGACCGAGAAAGCTGGCTCCAGCCCGGGCGCAAACGGCTCCTGCGCCTCAGCCTCAGTTGCTCGCGGGCGCCGCCGCACCGCCCCTTGGCCCGCCCCCGCCAAGACCGCCCTAGAACAGGACCTGAGCTCCTCTCCTTTCACCTCACAGGACTCCGCGCTCCGCACCCACGCCGGAAGTCTCAACGCGCGTTAGGCATCACCAACCAATCGGAACTGCTCAGGACCAACTTCCGGATTACGTTCTGAGAACTCTAGCGCCCATTGATTGGATCAGGTTTCGCCACACACTTACCGCTGACCAGTCAGAAGAAAATATTTGCCTGTGGGGGCGGGACGAAGGAGGGGCCAATTGGGGTAGGGAGGCGGGACCGTCGCGCGAGCCCGAGATCCCAGAAACCTTAGGGGCGAGATCGCTAGGTCGGTTAGTGGAAATTAAGCCTATATCGGGTGCAACGGGTACACCGCCGGGCTACCGCGGTCAGAATTCCTCGGAAAGCCTAAGTGCAGACTTTCGAGTCACGCTAGACCCCTTGCTTTTGAGTGTCGGGGTGGGCCCGAAAATCTGTGGAGAAATTCTTCCCCCACAGACAAGTTTTGAGAATCACTGCCCTGGTCAAAACGGATTTCAAGGCGGCCCTCACCCCCTAACTTATGGGAGCTGCAGGAGAGGGCTCACCTGCCCAGGTAGCCTCGGGGGCCATTTGAGCCACGGTTCACTCGACCGCCCGCTCGGCGCTTGGGAGAGGCGAGGAAGAGTGGCCCCGGCCGGGTCAGCGCCGCCGCAGAGCTCGCAGGGAGACGAGGTCGACCGGGCGGCGGGGCCCGCGCCTGCGCCCTGGAGGTGCTGGCGCTATGGAGCCCGGCGCGGGCGCAGTCGTGGGGAGTGTTCTTGTGTCCCATGGCCCTCTCCTCTCAGCCCAGGGTCCCACCGCTGGCGGCTGGACGTTCCTCAGGGCCGGTCGGGACCAGCCCGCACTGGCTTCTCATTTTAAACTTGTCGGGGGCGTGCCTTTTTCATTGTCCAGCCCTTCGGGGCCAGGTCGTTGTTCACCTCCCTTGTAGGTCCACCGTGAATTTTCACAGTGAGAGGTGAAAGGAAGGTTGATTTCTTGGCCGGTGCAGTCCAGGCTTTGTGCTGCTGATGGGGAGGGCTGCCCAGCAATGAGGCAGGTGTCCACGGCCCAAACCGGCTCAGCTAGTCCATTGCCTCCACCGAGGGTTAGGCTTGTGGTCTCAGCCAATTAAAGGGTCGTGGGGTTGAATCGTGAAAAACAGTAATCGTTTATTGAGCCCGTGCTACATGCATCTGTATTCTCATGGCACACAAAATTGTAGGAACTAGACACTATTATTATCATCCCCATGTACAGTGTCAGTTGCCCAGAATCACACTTTAGTCTGTCGTTAAAGTTCAGGCTGCCGTGACCAGAAAGGGGATGTGGGGACGGAGAGGGTCAGCTTTCAACGACAGGATGGAAAAAGTCCAGAGAATTTGTTTTGTTGTTGTTCCACTCCAGAGAAGAGATCCACAAACCACTGTGGCAGATGCAGACCCAGAGGCCTCCTGGCTGGTATAGGTCCCTTTCAGAATCAGAGTCAGACTCTAAGACTTCTTCCTCCCATATTTTAGACATTCACATGTCAGGAGACAATAGATTCTAACCTAAAAACTACTTCTCTGGCATTTACTCTGTCATCTCAGACAAGTTATTCAATCTCGTGGGGGTGTGTGCTCACTCCCTAAGTGGTGTCTGACTGCAGCCTCATGGACTGTAGTCCTCCAGGCTCCTCTGTCCATGGGATTCTCCAAAGCAAGAATACTGGAGTGGGCTGCCATTTCTTATTCAATCTCATTAAGCCTCAAATCTCAGTTCCTTCATCTGTTTTGAAGGAATAATACTATACTATACCCACTTTATAACACTGGGTGAGGATTAAATGGGCTAAAATATGTGGGATGCTTAGAATCATACCTGGCATTTACTATGAACTCAATATTAGCTGTGACTAATGCATAGCTTCCCAGGTGGCACAGTGGTAAAGAATCCACCTGCCAATGCAGAAGAGAAAAGAGACGCAGGTTCAATCCCTTGGCCAGGATGATCCCCTGGAGTAGGAAATGGCAACCCTACAGTATTTTTTGCCTGGAAAATTCCGTGGACAGAGGAACCTAGAGGGTTACAGTGCATGGAGTTGCAAAGACTTGCACACAACTGAACACACATATGCAATGCACAGCAAATTCCTGAAGCCTTACCCTATGTTATAGAAAAGCCACTAGGATTATTATTACAGGATGTGGGGCATAGTAATGTTTGCAAACTACACATACCTTGAGATGGTAAGAATGAAGGATGAGGGGCTTCTCTGGTGACCCACTGTTAAGACTCCTACAGGTTCAATCCCTGATCAGGGAAATAAGATCCTGCAATCCTTATGGTGCAGCCAAAAGAAGAAAAAAAAACCCAAATCAAAACAAAAAGAATGATGAACCATTTGCTATCTAAGTTCCCTTTGATTTTAGGTTATTAACAGGTACTTAAAGCTAGAGAGATTTTCAGTTATTCACAATTACTAATAGTATTCCTCCATTTCTTTGAGGTCTATCTATAGTCCAAAAGAAAAATAGCTTTTATGGATGGTATTTTATAGTCAAAGAGCAATTTGATGGGGAGTGGGGTTACAGGCCAACAGAATTACAAGGGTTCATTTGGGGCAGGAGTTCTCAACATAGGGTCCATGAAATTCTAGAGCAGCAGTTCTAACTACAATAGAACTTCCTGTGATGGTGGCTGCTGAGCACTTAAAATGCAGCTCATGTTGCTAAGACCCACTAGGTAGTGGCTCCCATCAACAGTTCTAGAGGGTCACGTGGATGGATTTGGAGATTTTATAAATCTTTTGATATTTTACACAAAACTACATGTGTGTGTGTATTTTCTAGGAAGTGGATCCATGACTTTCATCAAGTTCTCTAAATGATGAAAAAGATTAGAAAACACTACTTTAAGGCTTGGTGAAAATTAAGAGAAGTAAGTATGCCCTTGAGTAACCACTGTTGATTTTACTTTCTTAAACAATTGATACTTGAACAATGCAGTGAGGGTTTGGGGCTCTAACTCTCTGCACAGTGGAAAATTCATGTATAACTTTACAGTTGGCCTTCCATATCTGCATCCATGGATTCAGCCAACTGTGACACATGGATTGTATAGTATTGTAACACATATTTAGGGAAAAATTCCCGTGTGTAAGTGGATTCATGCAGTTCAAACCCGTGTTGGATGAGTTAACTATATTTTCTTGTCCTTAGCTATCAGTGGCTCCCTATTTTGTAGAGGAAAAAACAATTTTGAATTTCAGATTAAAAAATGCCCTGTCACTCCTGGTCTTAGTTCTCAGGGGTACTGAATTCTGTCTCTGGAGCTGCTTTCAGTCCTTGCCTGGGTCCCATAGATTCCTTTGTACTCAAGGTGGGGGTGGTAGTTGTCTGTGCCTGGTTTTCACATTGACAGCTGATGAAATCTACAATGTTAAGAGACCCTGATACCGGGAAAGACTGATACAGGAGGAGAGGGGATGACAAAGGACGAGATGGTTGGATGGCATCACGGACTCAATGGACATGAGTTTGAGCAAACTCCAGGAGATGGTGAAGGAAAGGGAAGCCTAGTGTGCTGCAGTCCATGGGGTCACAGAGTTGGACACAACTGAGCGACTGAACAACAGAAATGTTAAGATGTTCAAGTCTGTGCTCTTTGGCGCAGGAGCACATAAGCAGCTCCTGTCATTCTGAAATGCTTTTCCTGACTCTCACCTTAGGATATCCTGGCCTGCAGGTTTCTACCACCTAAGTCTTTGCTATTTGCCACTCTCCCCAGTTTTGATTTCTTCCCATTTAACTACAGCTTTCCCATGATCTATGACTTCAGGCTTGTCTTGACCTGTAACACATTACTCTTTGATCCCATGCTTAGCTTTGAAATCCAAACAGAAAAATAGTGACTTTAAATGGCATTTCATTTGAAACACACTGTTTTTATTAATCTTAATCATATTTCCTTTTTCCATGAAAATATAAAATAAGGCATTTTGATAAAATGTTCTGAAATTTAAATTTTCTTTTGAGTTAACATTAACCAAACTAACTTGCTAATATTGTTTGGTAATGTTAATATTTAATATTTTCCTCCATTTAGATCTTAAATCACTATTTATCAACCTACATTTTATTCCAGAACAGTAAAGACTGTAAGATGTGAGGAGGGAGAGGAAGGGACACAGAAAGAGGGAGCAAACCGTAACTGCTCCAGTGACAAAAGGAATGGTAGACATGGCAGGAAACCGAGCCGGAGAAAATTTTACTAGTTGTCCTTAGATTGCTAGAAACACTGTTAAGATAGTTGTTTTGGTTAATTTCAAGATAATCTACTTCTAAACTTATTGAGCGGAAACATGTAAAGTTTATTTTTTGCTGGTCACCAACCAACCCAGTTCAGATACCAATTTTTATTTGAAAATCATTTGACTGAAATTAGTCCAGGACACAGTTCCAAAACTCCCACTTTCACCTCTCTTTCTTTCCTTGGGATTCAATAAGACAATGCTTCTCAGCCTTAAAAGACTCAGAATTAAAAAAAAAAAAAAAAGACTCAGAATTTTAGGAAAATTTACATTTTAGTCCTAACTTAGATAATTCTATTATCAAAATATTCAGAAGATAATATAAAGCTAATTTAGTTTATTGATTTTAACACAGAACTAACTGCTCTTCCATAGACAGGAAGACAACAGCCTTAAGTCCAAAAGGAGCCTTCCACTTGTTTTAGTTTTGTCCTAATTTTGAAAAACTGCCTTGACAGAGGTTCCGGGTGAAATAATCCAAACTGAAAACAGAAATCGATATAGAGGTCATCCACAGAATTCAGTCTGAGTTCAGAAATACCTGTGGGGACCTAAACTAACCTGCTTCCTGTCTTTATCATGGCCAGGACATCCAGTACCAAAACTGGCCTGAGCTTCCCCAGGGAGCAGAGAGAAGAGTTACAGGTGAAGAAATTGCAGGATTCCAAAGAAATGCAACAATGATTTGACTTCAAGACAGTTGGGTGTTCAAGGAAAGAAAGAAAAAAAAAAAAAGAAAGAAACAAAATTTCAGTCTTAATTGGAAGAAAAAGTTTTGGGATCTACTTAGAGGAGTTTTTATCATCCCATGACTGGTTTAACACAACTCTTTCTCCTTGGATCAGGGTGATATGTTCAATTTCTATTTTTTGTCTCAGATTTTGACATCAGGAGAGAAAGGAGAGAAAATGAAGAAGCTTCTTCAAAGTAGAAAAAGAAAAAACAACCTGCGAACTCTGCATTCATTCATTGTTACTTTAAAAGGGGATGTGTCCCATGGTTCTATTTCACACAAAGAAAAAGACTAAAAACATTTAGAAAGTTTGCATGGAAATCCCCAAAGCTTATAGATCATCATAACCACTCTACAGAGAGAGAAAACCCTAAGAGCTCCAACCTGGAAGAACCTCTCAACATCGTAAGACCTACTGAGCACCAGAGGATTCATTCAGGAAAGGAGCCTCACAAGTGCCCTGGCTGTTAGAGAAGCTTCCTTCATTCAGACATTGATAGATACCGACATCTCCACATAGGAAAGAGACCCCATGAATGCACTATAGTTTATGAAAAGCGATTTGACAGTGTGTTTTAAGAATATTTAAAATATTTCCTTTTTTTTTTAGGAAATATTTCTCCCTCACAGCATGTGGGATCTTAGTTCCCCAACCAGGGATCAAACCCATGTGCCCTGTAACCACTGGACCACCAGGGAAGTCCCTATTTCACCTCTTTTATCAAGAAGTTCCACATCTGAGAAACAATTCTGAGGGGAGAAAACAAAAACAGAATTGCAACAATAAAAATATAGTCGTTACACAAACATTCACCCCCATACACAGATCCTCCAGTGGTTCCCCACTGCCCTGATAATAAAACACAGATTCCTCAACAAAGCTGTAAAGACCTTCAAGGTGCAGGCACTGAATTGTGGCAACAAGCACTGCCGCTGACCCTGCCCCTTCCCCAAGTCATTTCTTGGGGCTCCCTGTTTCATTTGGCTTCCCAGGTGTCGCCAGTGGTAAAGAATCCACCTGCCAATGCAGGAAGATCCCCTGGAGAAGGAAATGGTAACCCACTCCAGTATTCTTGCCTGGAAAATTACATGGACAGAGGAGCCTGGTGGGCTATATAGTCCTTGGGGTTGCAAAGAGTCAGACATGATTGAGCCCACACCTGAAGCCTCCCTGATCCCGCGCCTGCTCAGCCTGGTAGTTAGACCAACTGTCGCCCCTCCTTGCCTGAATAAAGGTAACCTGTCTCGGGAGAGGTAGTCTTCCTTTCTTCATTGCCTTGTCTCAAACTACACATTTTTGGTGCCAAAACCCAAGAGAGGGCGAGGCACTCGCCTCTCTCTGTCTGTTGTTTTCCCCCATCCCAGAGCCTGGAATTGTGAGCGGTGCAAGCCTTGTCCTTTTATCGGTAACTTATGTACCCCCAGGCCTCCAGCTCTATCCCCCACCTCTCTCTGACGACCTCCAGAACAGGGAACTCTTGCCATTTGACCGCTCTGCATCCAATGTTCCACTCACTCCGGTCCCTAGATTAAGGTAAGATCCAGATAGTGTTCTAGAGGTACTTAGAATACTATCCTCTCCGGGTCTTGGGGACCCCCAGCCTAAGGCCACTCTGTAAATGACAGTGGGGGACCCTGCGCCTCGATACAGAGCTCTCTTCTCATAACTCCTATTGTGACTACGGGTGACGACCCAAACTCAAAATAGGAGCCTCTGCTTGCCTCCCAATCATGGGGTCTGGCCAATCTATCCCAAAAGAGTCCCCTCTGGCCTGGGTCCTCAAAAATCTCAAACCACTCTTACTCACTGAACTCAAAGCTAGCTGCTTAGAACAGCTCCGCATACAGATCTGGCCTCAGTACCAACTGGACAATCAAAACCACTGGCCTGAATTCGGCACATTTGACTTGTACATTCTTCAAGATCTCACCAACTTCCTTAAACGGAATGGCAAGTGGTCGGATGTCCCCTATGCCCAAGCCTTTTGGGCCCTTCAGAACAGGCCCTCCCTATGCAAGGCCTGCTCCACCCACGAGTTCCTTCTATGCACCTTGCTTCCCAAACAAAAGGACCCCTCCTCTTCAACTAAACGCCAATTGCGACCTTCCACACCCCCAGGAGTTCGACCCTGCAGACAAGCCCCCTCCCTACCAGCCACACCATCAAACCCCCGCTTCCCTCTCACCAAACTCACCTACTGACTTCGAAACCTCTCCTGAGTCTTCCTCAACCCCGCTACCCCATTCCTCCAATTCCCCCTCCCCTCTTCCCTCCCCCGCTGCCAGGTGATCACATACCAAACACGTTTCCCCTGAGAGGTGGTGGGACCAGAGGGCCCCACTGAAGTCCATGTGCCATTTTCATTGTCAGACATGAGCCAGATAGAAGAAAAGTTCGGATCATTTTCTGAAAACCCTACCAGATACAGAAAAATAATTTCTGAGGCTCACCCAGGCCTATAACCTCACACAGAGTGATGTATATTATATCTTAAGTGTCACTCTCACTTCAGATGAAAAAGATCATATCTGGCAAGTGGCAAAAGCCCACACTGATCACTTAAATAACCAAGACCAGGCTAACCCAGTTGCTGATGAGGTGGTGCCTCAATTAGAACCCCACTGGACATACCAGCCCGGTGACCCAGGCATTAGGAGACTCAATCACATGATCACCTGCCTCCTAGAGGGCATGCAGAAAAATGCTCATATCCATGTCAATTATGATAGTCAGGGAAGTCACCCAAGGGGTGGAGGAAAATCCAGCCTTATTCTTGACACGCCTCACCGAGGCGGTCATATATACCAACCTAGATATCACCACCCCTGCTGGGTTACTCTACCTTCATGTTCAATTCATCAGCCAGTCCGCCCCTGACATTAGATGCAAGCTTCTACAACTAGAGAAGGGCCCCGAGACCTCCCAAAGAGACCTTCTAGAAGTAGCCTTCAAGGTGTTCAATAATAGGAGGAGGGTAGGAGAGAAAACGCTGGGCTGGAAGAAGCACAAGCTGGAATGAAGATTGCCGGGAGAAATATCAATAACCTCAGATATGCAGATGACACCATCCTAATGGCAGAAAGTGAAGCTGAACTAAAGAGCCTCTTGATGAAAGTGAAAGAGGAGAGTGAAAAAGTTGACTTAAAGCTCAACATTCAGAAAACTAAGATCACGGCATCTGGTTCCATCACTTCATGGGAAATAGATGGGGAGACAGTGGAAACAGTGTCAGATTTTATTTTTGGGGGCTCCAAAATCACTGCAGATGGTGATTGCAGCCATGAAATTAAAAGACACTTACTCCTTGGAAAGAAAGTTATGACCAACCGAGACAGCATAGTAAAAAGCAGAGACATTACTTTGCCAACAAAGGACCGTCTGGTCAAGGCTATGGTTTTTTCAGTGGTCATGTATGGATGTGAGAGTTGGACTGTAAGGAAAGCTGAGCGCCGAAAAATTGATGCTTTTGAACTGTGGTGTTGGAGAAGACTCTTGAGAGTCCCTTGGACTGCAAGGAGATCCAACCAGTCCATCCTGAAGGAGATCAGTCCTGGGTGTTCACTGGAAGGACTGATGCTGAAGCTGAAACTCCAATACTTTGGCCACCTCATGTGAAGAGCTGACTCATTGGAAAAGACCCTGATGCTGGGAGGGATTGGGGGCAGGAGGAGAAGGGGACGACAGAGGAGGAGAAGGGGATGACAGAGGATGAGATGGCTGGATGGCATCACCGACTCGATGGGCATGAGTCTGAGTAAACTCCAGGAGTTGGTGTGCTGGGAGGCACTGTACAGGGAGGCCTGGTGTGCTGCAATTCATGGGGTTGCAAAGAGTTGGACACGACTGAGCGACTGAACTGAACTGAACTGAGGAGAGAAAAAGACCATGAGAGAAAAGCTAAATCTGCCTTTTTGGTGGCAGCAATTAAGGGAAGAGATCAACCCAGCCCAAGTCATCCCAGACCAGGGCTTAAGATCCCCCCTGGACCCTGCTTCTGATGCAACAAGTCGGGACACTGGGCAAAGGTATGCCCAAACCCACAGCCCCCCCACAAAGGTGTGCCCGACCTGTGGCCAGTGGGGACACTGGAAGATGGATTGTCCCCAGGGATTCTCTGGTGCCCCTGTGGAGGTCCCCACTTCTCTCCCAAACCCCAGCCCAACTCTACGAGAGTTGTTCCAATGACGGGACTGAGGTTCCAGCCCCCCGGCCCATGTCCCGAACACGGGCTCGGAACTTAGGGTAGACGGGATAGTGGCTGGGGAAAAGATCTCCTTCATAGTAGACACTGAAGCTGCCTTCTCTCTCTTAACCTCCTACTCTGGCCCAACCCAAAACTCAGAGCTCACAATCAAGGGGGTCCCTGGAGTCCCCTTAAGCACCTACGTCACCCCTCCATTACTCTGTCAATTTGGAAAATCGACCCTCATATACTCATTCCTCATAATGCCTCAGTGCCCAGTGGCACTCCTAGGGAGAAATTTGTTAACCAAATTAGGGGTCTCTGTTACTATATCCCCTCTAGAGGCAGTCTCTACGTTCTACATGCAGATGGCATCTGGACCATCCCCATTCCCTACTCCTGACCTTCCCTTGTATCTACCCGCTATAGATCCCCGAGTGTGGGATACTGACCACCCATCTATAGCCAAACATCATCCCCCGGTCCACATTACCCTAAAGGACCCCTCAGCTCTAATGATCCAACAACAGTACTCTCACCCTGTTGGCCCACAAGGGACTTACGCCTATCATTGACCATCTTCTTCAAGCCTCCATCTTAATTCCTACCCATTCACCACACAACACCCCCATTCTGGCAGTAAAGAAGGGACCAAACTCTTGGAGATTGGTCCAGCATCTACGAAAAAATCAATGAGGCCATCACACCAACATTCCCAGTAGTCCCCAATTCTTACATCTTTCTGTCCGCCATTCCCCCGACTACAACCTTCTTCACAGTATTAGACCTTAAAGACACCTTCTTCACCATCCCCCTCCACCCCCTCTCCCAAGCCCTCTTCACCTTCAACTGGCAGGACCCCGAGACTCATGTCTCCCAACAACTAACATGGACAGTTCTTCCCCAAGAGTTCAGAGACAGCACCCACTTTTTTGGCTTTACAAAAGGACCTACAGACCCTCGACCTGCCCCTAGTTACCTCCTCCAATATGTAGATGACCTCCTCCTTTATAGCCCAACCCAAAAACTTTGTCTCCAACACACTGCCAAACTCCTTGAGGCCCTGGGGTCCTGGGGTTATCGGGTATCCCGATCCAAGGCCCAAACAGCCCAGACAGAAGTCACCTACCTGGCGCTCTCAGCCCACCAACAAAGAGCCATTCCTCCAGGCAGAAGCCAGGCCTTAACTGTCTATCCGCCTCCAAAAACAAAACGGAAACTCCTGTCTCTCCTCGGCCTCCTAAACTTTTTCCGTATCTGGATCCCCAATTTCTCCCTCATTGCAAAGCCGCTTTATGAGGCAACCAAAGGGTCCTTAGATGAACCCCTCCTCGCTGACCTATCCTATTCTCCAGCTCACCCAGAGCCTCCTCCGAGTGCCAACTCTCCACCTGCCAGGTTACACCAGACCATTTTCCTCTGCGCACATTCCAACTAAGGACAGGCCCTGGGGCTTCTATGCCAGAGGGCTGGAGACACCTGGGCTCCCATAGCCTATTTATCAAAACAGCCTGACACGGTGACCAAGGGGTGGCCTCCCTGTATACCAGCCATGGCTGCCATCGCAGCCCTGGTGCCTGAAGCGAACAAACTCTCTAGGCACGCCCCCTCAACAGTCTGCTCTCCACACACCCTCCAAGACCAACTATCACACCGGCTTTTCTCTCCCTTCCCTCTTCCAGGGTACAAATTCTACACGTCTTTTTCCTTGACCCCCAACTCTCACTCTCCCCCTGCGCTCCCTTTTACCCTGCCAGTTTATTACCCACACCTTCTATAACAGGCCCTCCCCTACACAGCTGCAGTCTAACAGTGGATCTTACCCCAAACCCCTTCCAATGCTTAACAGATCAGCCCATCTTAGACCTTGACACCCCACACTGGTTCACTGATGGCAGCTCTCAAAAATCCCCACCCTTCGCGGCAGGATATGCCATCATTCAAGGAGATCTTCATCACGATCACGGGACACAGATAACTGAAACCTCACCTCTGCCACCTCACACCACCTCCCAACAGGCAGGACTAATAGCTCTCACCCGAGCTTTGACCCTGGCTAAAAATGGAAGAGTTAACATCTACACAGGCTCCAAATATGCCTATAATATACTCCACTCAAACATCCTGATATGGAGAGAAAGAGGGTTCCTCACCCAAAGGGGATCCCCCATTATTAATTCAGATCTTAACCACAAGCTTCTAGAGGCCACACTCTTACCAAACAAAGCCACCATCCTCCACTGTAGGGGACATCAAAAAGGAAGTCTCATATCAACCTACAACAAAGCCACAGATCAGAAGGCAAAAGAGGTAGCTCTGTCCCATCCCACTCTCCAGTCCCCCACCATCTTAGCCCTGACCGCATCCGATCCTCCCACCACTAGAGAAATCCTCTCCTATCTACACTCGTTCTTTTTTTTTTTTTTTAGTTGGAGGCTAATTACTTTACAATATTGTAGTCGTTTTTGTCATACATTGACATGAATCAGCCATGGATTTACATGTATTCCCCATCCCGATCCCCCCTCCCACCTCCCTCTCTACCCGATCCCTCTGGGTCTTCCCAGTGCACCAGGCCCGAGCACTTGTCTCATGCATCCAACCTGGGCTGGTGATCTGTTTCACCCTAGATAATATGCATGTTTCGATGCTGTTCTCTCGCAACATCCCACCCTCACCTTCTCCCACAGAGTCCAAAAGTCTGTTCTGTACATCTGTGTCTCTTTTTCTGTTTTGCATATAGGGTTATCATTACCATCTTTCTAAATTCCATATATATGTGTTAGTATGCTGTAATGTTCTTTATCTTTCTGGCTTACTTCACTCTGTATAATGGGCTCCAGTTTCATCCATCTCATTAGAACTGATTCAAATGAATTCTTTTTAATGGCTGAGTAATATTCCATGGTGTATATGTACCACAGCTTCCTTATCCATTCGTCTGCTGATGGGCATCTAGGTTGCTTCCATGTTCTGGCTATTATAAACAGTGCTGTGATGAACATTGGGGTGCACGTGTCTCTTTCAGATCTGGTTTCCTCGGTGTGTATGCCCAGAAGTGGGATTGCTGGGTCATATGGCAGTTCTATTTCCAGTTTCTTAAGAAATCTCCACACTGTTCTCCATAGCGGGCTGTACTAGTTTGCATTCCCACCAACAGTGTAAGAGGGTTCCCTTTTCTCCACACCCTCTCCAGCATTTATTGCTTGTAGACTTTTGGATAGCAGCCATCCTGACTGGCGTCTACACTCGTTCGTTCATCCTTTATCCAAGGTACTTCAACAGTTCATCTGTAACCACTTCCCCATATCGACTGCAGACCAACATTATTTAGATAACCTTACTGCTCCTGTCAGACATGTCAACGTACTAATCCCAATTCCAACCTCAAACCTACACCCTTCCCAACCCATCAAATGTGAGGCAACCTCCCAGCACAAGATTGGCAGATAGACTTTACTCATTATGTCCCCGGTTCGGAGAGTTTGATACCTCCTGGTCCTTGTGGACACCTGTTCGGGATGGGTAAAAGCATTTCCCACAGCAAACAAAAGAGCCCACCCTGTGGTCCAGGTCGTCCTCACAGAAATTATGCCCAGGTTTGGCCTACTTTCATCCCTACAGACTGATAATGGCCCAGAATTCATGTCCAGGGTCACCCAACAAATTGTCCAATTCTTACAGATCCCCTGGAAATTTCATATTCCATACCATCCCCAGTCCTCAGGGAAGGTAGAAAGGATGAACAGGATAATCAAAGAAACTCTCACCAAATTATCTCTCGAGGTACATTTGGACTGAACCAAAATGTTGCAGATTGCTCTCATCAAAATATGGGCTTTGTCAAGAAAATCCCTTGGGTTGAGCCCCTTTGAAGTGATGTATGGAAGGCCCATGACCCCCCGCCCCCGGATTTCCCCCTGAACCTCCTCCCCTATCAAGCTCCCTACACTCCCCTCTGATGGCAGAACTCCGCGATGCCCTCTGGAAATACATCAACCACAACTTGCTCGCTCCTGACCCCCAAGACCCCTGGCTCCTTCTACAGATTGGGAACATTGTCTATCTGTCTGACAACCCCCAGGGTGACCTCACCCCAAAGTGGCAGGGGCCATTCAAAATCATTCTTACCCCGACAGCAGCTAAACTCGAAAAGGTCATCTCTTGGGTACACCTCTCTCACCTAAAAAGGGTTACTTCTGATCCCACTAATGCCTATCAGGTCTCCCTCACAGGGCCCACCTCCATAAAAATCACCTGACGACAACCTCTGTCGACCATCCAAGAAGACACTGAATGACATGGACACTCCTCAACCTGCAATTTTTCGTGACCCAACTACTACAAGACCTCTGGACCAGCACCCCGACAGGAACCTCCTTCGAAGACCTGACCACACTGGTGTCTCAAGTGTGGCTTCAGGGAACCTTCTACAACCCAAGTCCAGATGAGATTGTTTCTTTACTCTCATTCTCTACATCATTCTACATCCTTATAAACATTCTTCCTTTTCAGATTCAGGCTACCACAAACTCGAGGCCTTCCATCTCTCACCTTGATCGGCCTCTCCCCATCTCTCTGGCCATAACCGCACTCTTAGCCTTTGCTATAGGCCTAACAACCGTCTCCCCTCGGGACTGGTCACCTATCCTTCGCCTCCTCGTCGGTAGCACCTACTGTGCTCTACTCCAAGAGTGCTATTTTCTCCGCGCTGCGTAACTAACAGACCCATGACCCCTGTCCCTTACCCTTATTACACTCCCCTGCCTTTTGGCTAGTCCCTGCTCCTGCTTAGACATTTATTCCTATGTTAATTCCTCATGTTATAACGAGCCCCACTAAACCAGGCACCATGAACATCGGGAGCAGGGGGGAGGTCCAGATCCCTATTCACTGTGAAAATATAAAAGACAGGGAGCTCCGTGAACAACTGCTATATGCCAGATGGAAAAGACACGTGCTTCTATCCCACGACCCACCGGGGATACTCAGACAGGGGAGGGACACAAGGTCAGCAACGTAAGAGAAACCAAGAACAGGTCATAAAAGACCTAATTTCCCAGGTGCAGGTGACCCCCGAGCCCTATAGACACCTGGACCTCCTTTCCCAACTACGGCCTCTCCTAAATCCTCCCTCTGACAGCTGACACCTGACCCGCCTTCTTAACCCCTCCTCCCAATTCCTCCAGGACACACAACACATGTCCCAGTGCTGGATATGCCTGTCACTGTCTCCATCTCCACACACAGGGATCCCTCTACCCTCCACGTGGTTGCCACAGGGCAGCTAGACCCCCGTCCCCAGCAAAACACCACATGACTCATCGGGCCAGTTTCTGACAATATCCTTCTTTAAGCCCCTTCAAACCTAACCTGTACCACCTACTCCAGCTCCAGCTCCACTCATCTCACAAACCACTCCCTCCTTCTGTTCCACTTGGGTTCTCTGGAACAGCACAAATAATTGCACCAACCCGGGAATCTTCATTCTCTGCGGGACCTACGCATATTCATGTCTCCCCCCTGACCCCCCTGGACCTTGCATCCTGTTCTTCCTGACCCCAGGTCTAACAATCCTCAAAGAAGAAGAGATACAACAGACAGTTGACCCCCAAGTGGAACACTGCCACAGGAAAAATGAGCTATCGTGGCCCCCCTCCTGATTGGGACCGGCATAGCGGCAGCCCTGGGCACAGGGATGGGGGCATCCCGACCTCGGCCCGTTTCTACTACAAGCTGTCCCAAGAACTAAATGAGGACATGGAGCAGGTGGCGGAATCTTGGACTTTTGTTTCAGTCCAAAGACAAATTAACTCATCAGCTTCTGTGGCCCTACAGAACAGATGAGCCCTGGACCTTTTCACCGCAGAAAAGGGAGGAACTTGCCTTTTCCTAGGAGAGGACTGCTGCTATTTTGTTAATGAAATAGGCACAGTCAGAGAACTTAGAGACAGAATCAAACACTGCAAAAAAGAGTTACAAAATCTTTCCACTCCCCAAAGCCTATTCCAAACTGGCCCTCCCTTGGTTTCCTTTCCTTGGGACCATTGGTACTTATCATTTTACTCCTCTTATTTGGACCCGGTTTCTGCAGTCTCTTTCAAAGGTTTCTCCAAGACCGGATTTGGGCTATCTCTCGAGTCCAAGTCAAGACCACTCTCCTCAAGAGCTTCGCCTCAACCTCGGGAAAAGGAGACCCTGGGCCCTAGGGCAGTCCTCCGTTCCAGACCCAGAGCCGTCACCCCTACCCAGCAGGAAGTAGCCAGGGAGATACGGTGCCCTTTCCCCCCATCTTTTTATGATTTCAGGGTCTGGAATGAAGGAGTCCTCGGGCCTGGAAAAAGGAGATAACCACTTCAAAGGCCACCTGACTGGACCACCTGACTTCGGGGAAAACAAAACTGAACCTAAAGTCCTACCCTGATACTCCGGGCAGATTGCATCAGCCTGAGACTTTCAAACCCCGCCCGGGGACCCCCCACCCCCCACCCCTGTTCAACTGCGAACTGCCATCAGCTAAGGATTACCCAGAAGGCCCCACCTGACCAAATCTTCCCGTAGGGCTTTCGCAAACCCCCTCTTAAATATGAAGCCTCCCTGATCCTCCACGTGCTCCGCCTGGTCGTTAGACCGACTGTCACCCCTCCTTGCCTGAATAAAGGTGACCTGTCTCCGGTGAGGTTGTCTTCCTTTCTTCATTGCCTCGTCTCGAACTGTTAGTGCTTTGTTTATTGTTGCTGTTGTTTGGTCACCCAGTCGTGTGCGACCCCACAGACTGAAGCATGCCAGGCCTCTCTGTCCCTCACCATCTCCCGAAGTTTGCCAAAGTTCATGTCTGTTGCATTGGTGATGCCATCCAGCCAACTCATCCTCTGACGCCTCTTCTTCTGCCATCAATCTTTCCCAGCATCAGTGACTTTTCCAATGAGTCAGCTGTTCGCATCAGATGAGCAAAATACTGGAGTTTCAGCTTCAGCATCAGTCCTTCCAACGAGTATCAAGGGTTGATTTGCCTTAAGATCGCAGGTTTGATCACCTTTCGATCCAAGGGACTCTCAGGAGTCTTCTCCAGCACCACAGTTTGAAGGCATCAATTCTTTGATGCTCCACCTTCTTTATGGTCCAGCTCTCATAACTGTACGTGACCACTGGGAAGACCATAGCCTTGACTATATGAACCTTTTTCAGCAATGTCTCTGCTTTTCAACACACTGTCTAGGTTTGTCATAGCTTTCCTGCCAAGAAGCAAATGTCTTCACATTTCATTGCTGCAGTCACCGTCTGCAGTGATTTTAGAACCCAAGAAGAGGATATCTGTCACTACTTCTACCTTTTCCCCCTCTATTTTCCAGTGCTTTGTTTAGAGATCATTTTTAGCACTTAACACAGTTCTCCTTAACTAGGAGGATTAACTGCAGTCTTCTCCTGCCCTTCCAATATACGTATATCAACATCACATACATGACTAGAGTTTTACAAGATAGAGAACAGCAGTAACTCATTTCTTTATCCCTTAATGTACCCCATACATACTAAACATGAAGTGTTTGTAGCTTTGAACCAAGAGAGATGTCGAATAATACCTCTTGGAAACTAAGAACATAGAACACTGCATGGATATATCTTATTGCTTCTAAGCATTCTGAAAAGATAAGGGCAAAAAACAGAGCCCCCCCCCCCAAAAAAAAAAAACAGAGCCCACCTCATAAGTACTATAAAGGTTAATGAAATATATTTAAGTGCAGGCTCTATACAAAATAAACTTTCAATAAACATCAATGTATTTTATTGCCTTTGTTATTTGATGATAAAAGCATTTGAGGCCATAAATATTTTTCTAAGAGAATGGGGCCAGCAGAGGATGAGACAGTTTGATGGCATCACCAACATGAATTTGAGCAAGCTCTAGGAGACAGTGAAGGACAGGGGTGCCTGGACAGGGAAGCCTGGTGTGCTACAGTCCATGGAGTCACAAAGAGTTGGACACGATTTAATGACCGAACAACAATTTCCTCTACGTGCAGCTTTGGTTGTATTTCATAATTTCTGTATAAAGTAATGTCTTTATTGATGATTTCAAAATAGTCATTGCAGTTTTCATATTCTATTTTTGGCTGTGCAGTGTGTGGAATCTCAGTTCCCCAACCATTGGACCACCAGGGAATTCCCATCACTGCCATTTTTATTATTTCCTCTTTGAGCCAAGAGTTGGCCAACTGCTCAAACTGTTCCAGAAAATTTCTCTCTATAAAAAAAATTTTTTTTTTTTTACTGCATTGATTAGAAAATGAGATCCATTCTATTTCTGCTTTAAAAAGTTCATTTCAGTTTTCTTCGGACTTATATTTAATAAAACTTGTTAATTATACTCAAAGCCCTAGAAAACAAGGGTTCCATCTTTAGGACCAAATCTAGAACAGTCTTGGACCGCTCAAGTGTTCTTGTGTCTTGAGAAGCATCCTTGGTGGTGAGTGAAGGGGAAGTGAGGTAGAGGAGTTTAACTGCTTCCCAATTCTGCCTCCTGGGTGTTGGCTTTTGTTTTTTACTTCCTCTTCCCTTACTAAGAGGTTTTAAAAGCAAACAAAACAAAACAAAGAGGCTTAAAACAAACAAAAAAAAAAAACCAAAACCTATCACATGGATTTTATTTTAGGCCAGGCCAGGCCAGGGCTTGTGGGATCTTAGTTGCCTAGCCAAGCCCTCATCAGTCAAAGTGCGGAGTCCTAACCACTGGACTGCCAGGGAATTCCCCGTGTGGATTTTGTATAGCAACTGTTAATAGCAGCCTACCTAATTAAAGCTGGCAGTAAAGATAGCAGACAAATAGACCTAGGAGAGGCTCATCCCTTTCTCTAGCTGAGACAGTCCTCCTTAAGATGCCGTGTTGTTTTCCGAAAGCAGAGAAATCCTACAGAAGCCATTTAAAAATTTTTTCAATTGTGACTTTCCAGAATCTGCAGCAATTCTTTCACAGTGTGTTGAGAATGTTGTCTAGGCTAAAATCAAGGAACTCAAGGAACAGACTGCTGAATCCACCCTCAAGGGGCTCACAGTATGGTAAGGAGTGAGGCGTGGTACCCTCTGCCTAACAGGCACTTTCACAGTTTCCCAAAAATACATCCTAAGGGCCCTCCAGGAAACTTCATGATCTTTAATTCTGAAATGAGTATCCGTCCTGAAATCCTCCCTCAGCAGCATTAGGAACTGCTTCCAGGGACCTCCCTGGTGGTCCAGAGGTTAAGAATCTTCGCAGGGGACATGGGTTCACTCTCTGGTTCAGGAACTAAGATCCCACATGCGGAGGAGCAACTAAGTCACAACTACTGAGGCCTGTGCGTTGCAATTACTGAAGCAGACACAAAGAGCCCCTGCACTGCAAAAAAGAAAGCTGCTGGAGGACTGTTCTTGGGGGTGGGGATGGGAGTGGGGTGGTGTCCACTGTGCTTCCAGCTGCAGCCCCAGAGTTCACACCTGAGGGTGCCCTCTACAGAACAGGTGAAATGCCACCTGGTTTTTGATACTGATCTGTGGGTTAAGAGACTTGTCCTAAGGCTTTCCTGAGCAAACAGCCTTTCAGTCATTTTTCTTATTTCAACTATATTTTTAAAACTTTAGCTTCAGTTCTATATCTTCAGGGGGAGTTAAGGTATGAGACTTTATAGGTTCTCGTTAAAAAGTCTGTGTTAATTTGATACCTGCGGTGTGTGTGTTTCTGTGTGTGTGCTTACTTTGCAAGGAGGTCTGTGCAGGGCTTCCTTCCCTGGTGGCTCAGCAGTAAAGAATCCGCCTGCCAGTGCAGGAGACTTGAGTTCGACCCCTGGGTTGGGAAGATCCCTTGGAGAAGGAAATGGCAACCCACTCCAGTATTCTTGCCTGGAGAATCCATGGACAGAGGAGCCTGGCGGGCTGCAGTCCATAGGATCGCAGAGAGTCAGACACGACTTGGCCACTAAGCAACAACATGTTTCCTTCTTTATTGGCAAACTTCACATAGCACTTGAAAACTTCACACATTAGTTTCTCTATGGGCACAATCTGCTTTTTAAAAACCACTTTCCTAATCCTCTGCATTCCAGTTAAAAAATATTTCAGTTAATGAGATTTTTTTTTTACAGTTTTTACTCTAAAAATAAAGAGCAAAGTATGAAAGTCTTCCTCTAAGATTAAGCATGCTTCTTCTGTTTTGCCTTTTAAGTTTTACACTGGAAATATATTCACGGAGTATGTTCCATGTGTCATAAAATGTTTACATACTCACTGAAAACCACAAAAGTGCACAGAGAACATTTAAAAAATATAAAAAGCACAACCTCCTAATCCCAATTCTACTCTCTAGAGGTTGCCATATTATTTCTTGAATCTATCTTCAGATTTTCAAATTTTAAAAACTATTTTTCCTACAACTTCCCTGGCGATCCAATGGTTAATACTCCACACTTCCCCTGCAGGGGGCAAGGGTTGATCCCTGGTCAGGGAACTAAGATCCTGCATGCCACGCGGGCAAGAAAAAAACTTTTTCCCCTGTTATCTACAAACATGGGATTATACTATCACACTGCATGGTAAACATGCTCTTTTCATTTACTAATATATTAATATATTGACAATCCTTGCACATTAGCACATGGAAACCCATCACACTTTTCAAGGGAGGCATGCTTGATGGCTAAGTCATATTCAACTCTTTGCGACCCCATGGACTGTAGCCCTCCAGGCTTCCCTCTCCAGGCAATAATACTGGAGTCTTGTTGCCGTTTCCTCCTCGAGGGTATCTTCCCGACTCTGGGACTGAAACTGCATCTCCTGCATTGGCAGGAGTTCTTTATCACTGCACCACCTGGGAAGTTCTCATTTTAACACATCAGCAAACTACAGGATACCCACAGGCACCATGACAGTTCCAAGGCTCACCAGAAAAGTCAAAAAGTGGGCAGTGGCCCAATTCCTGGAAATCTCCACTCCCTTTCAAGGGATGCAGTACAGCACATAGAACGGATTTTCCAAAATTACTAAACCAGCCCCCAAGTGATAGTCATCTAAATTGTTTACAGTTTCTAACTAACTGGCAAGTGTAGCAGGCAGGGGAATGTTCTAGAAGAATGAGAATGATCTGAATAAGAAGGTGCCCCCCACACCACCATGCTAGTCTAGTCAACTAGAATTCAATCTAGTCACGTTTATCTGAGACTAGAAAGTAGTCTTGATGGCAAGGACTTCAAAAGAGAACGTTGGATCTAGAATTACAGCTAGACCATCAACCTGGGTGTTCCCTCTTTTTTACTTTCCTCCTGCAGTAGATTTGGATCAAAGGAAATCTTTCTTGAAGGTAAAATAGTTAAAACGTAGGGGCTGCTCTAGCTGACATTGGGGAGGGGGTGTCTATATCTAGAGCCCCCTGGCAGATTTCTGCAGGTGGACTTCGGAAAGTCCATGAAGCCCCTGAAGTGATAAACGTAACTGTAGATGCATGTGCCTTTTTTTTTTCCCCCCTGAAAAACACACACACAAACAAGAAAAATGAAAGGGAATTCCCGAGCAATCCACTGGTTGGGACTCTGCGCTTTCACTACCAAACCCGGGTTCAATTCCCAGTCGGGGAACTAAGATGCCGCAAGCCGCGCGGCGCGGCCAAAAAACCACTGCCCTAACGGTCCATAGCCATATTACTAGATTTTTCAGAAGGAATCACGATACAGACAAGTTTAAGGATCCGTACTAATCAGGATTAGTAGGTGCAGCATTTGAAACCCGAGAAGACGGCAATGTTGGTGTTGGGCTGAACAATCTATTTCACACCTCTTCCTAGGATTGGAAATTAGCGTTTACACACCTCTCTCCTCCCCAGGTGAGAAGTTCCTCGAGGCAGGGACCCTGCCTGCCCGTGACCACCTCGCCCCTGACACTGGAATAGGCACACAGCAGGGACTCAGTAAATACTTGCCGTAAACATGAGTGATCTACAGCACCAGCAGGGGCGAAAAGACTGGGGACCTACAGAACCAGCGCAGCCCCGTGGCGCCGAAGCCCGCGAGCCCCCGGCCGCCGCGGGCCGAGCGAATTCCACTTGCCCGCATAGCTCCCGGGATACCAGCCACTACGACCGCGCCTCCTCTGCGACCGGCGAGCGGCCGCTCGGGCGGGAAGCAGCTACAGGCCACCGCGGCCGCCAATCTTCACCACGGCGGCCCAGCACCTGCTAAGAGACACGGCGCCGGAGGGGCCGCCCACCCGCCTTCCTATTGACGCCGCATACTCCCGGGGCCTCCTGGGGGATGTAGTTCCGAGTGTCTTGCGCACAAATGGGGGCGCTGCGAGGGCACACCCAGCGGTGAGTCGCGCCTGTCGGGCCTTTCTCTGCCTCCAGCAGGCCCTCTGGGCTCCTGGCAGAGATGGTGTGCTCAGCGGATTTCCACCTCAGCGGCTGCCCGCCTGCTGTTGCCCTGCGCTGACACTTCCCCTTTATCCTCGGGCCGTTCTTCCTGCAGACACGGAGTTTGGACCGAAGGGGTCCTGAAGGTGATGACCTTGCTGGAGCAGGAATCTCCTGTCCACATACGTGGACACGGCCCATGACGTGCCAGGCGTTGGAACACCAAAGAATGAAGCTAGGATTTCTTCCACGTTGCCGGCGGCGCTTGCAAACACTATCTGGTTGACTTCCATTAGCAACCCATTTGACAGATAGGAAAACAATTTCGGAGAAGTGGAATAATTTGCCCAGGTCACACAGGTCCTAGAACTTGGAGTCCCATATTTCCTCACCACTCTTTGCAGCTTCCAAACTCGTCAACAGTTTCAATGCAAGGTGATGAGCAGGAATGAAATGACCAGAGCACCAGGAAGGAGGGGTCAGCTCTGCCAGTGATGAGAAGTGGGAGGTGGAAGTGGAGACAAAATTAGGTAAACCTTATCTCAAAGGATGCATGGAAGGGAAAGCAGTTGCCTTCGGCCATTAGGGACTGTGTGCTCAAGGCCAGCCTCCTTATAGGGGCCATATAAATACGGGTAGAACAAACAAAATTTTTTCCAATTTTTTAAATTGTAAAATGTTTGGACCTCCCTGGTGGTCCAGTGGTTAAGACTCCACGCTTCCACTGCTGGGTTCACGAGTTCCATTCCTAGTGGCAGAACTAAGATCCTCCATTCCATATGCCCCCCACAAGGGTGGGGGGGGGCATGTAAAATGTTTAAATACATAGGGAGATTTAAAGAGTAAAAGGAATACCCACTTACTCTCCATCTAGATTTAACAATCAGAATAAACAATGTGTATTGCACTTTAAAGGGCTTCCCTGTGGTTCAGATGGTAAAGCTTCTACCTGCAGTGTAGGAGACCCGGGTTTGATCCTGGAGTCTGGAAGACCCCCTGGAGAAGGGAATAGCTACCCACTCCAGTATTCTTGCCTGGAGAATCCCATGGACAGAGGAGCCTGCAAGGCTACAGTCCATGGGGTCACAGAAGAGTCAGACACGACTTAGCAACTAAACAGCAAACACAGCACTTTATAACGTATAAAGCCTCTGGTTTAAGGTTACCATAATGCAAATGAAGCTCTCATTTGGTGACTGGACACCCTTAATGCATTACCTGGGACAGGTCAAAGCTACCCATCACACCCCACTTTGGAGAGTTGGCGTCCTCTCCCACTTTTTCCACCGCTGAGGGAGTCAGAGGTTGTCTCAGAAGTTGGTTCACCCTCAGAGACAACAGCTACAATATGTTTCTCAGAGGGAAGTTCATTACCTGGAAACTCACTTTGAACTTGAATGGTTAGCCTCTCAAAGTCTCAGATTTCTCCCTTAAAATTCAATATACTGGTGGATGAGGGACAGTTTGGGTCACAGTGGGATCCATTATTTTCAACTTCAGATTAACACAGGAACTCTTCCACAATCTTCACAACAGGGCTTTCCATTCTCTTAATAATAGATATGTATTATGTTCAAGATCCCCTGGAAAAGGGAATGGCTACCCACTCCAGTATTCTCGAATGGAGAATTCCATGGGCAGAAGAGCCTGGTGGGCCACAGTCCATGGTGTCACAAAGAGTCAGACATGACTTAGTGACTAACACTTTCACTTAATTATATTCAACACTGTAAACCTCTTTTATCATGAGGGTTGGGGAGACGGGATTGATATGTGCTTTGAAGCTAAACTAATTATGAAATGATTTTTTAACTTATTTTTTTTCTTATTATAAAGATAACACATATTGATTTTAAAGGCCCCAAATGATGCAAACCTGAATGTTGTCGAATGTGATACCCCTGATGACCGGGAATGGAGAAAAGGTCAGGGTGTCAGAGCTGACAGCACAGGTTGGACCCTTGGCAGCAGTTCTACTGGATCTAGATTTGTCATATCCCCAAATAAGCGCACACACATGTATAGTCACAGATGTACAGAAAGAAGAGCTCATCAACACTCCATTTGTTAATCAAACATCTAAAATGCATCCTGAAGCCTATAATGCTATTTTCAAATTTCTTCATTAAAATGAAAAAAAAAATCACTGGGGACTTCCCTGGTGGCTCAGTGGTAAAGAATCTGCCTAATGATCCTGGAGACACGAGTTCAATTCCTGATCCAGGAAAACTCCCACATACTGCAGAGCAACTAAGCCCGTGGGCCACAACTATTGAGCCTGTGCTCTAGAGCCCGGGAGCCGCAGATACGGTGTCCATGTGCTGCAGCTATGAAGCCTGGGTGCCTAGAGCCCGTGCTCCTTGACAAGAGAAGCCACTGTGCTGAAAAGTCAGCATGTCACAACTAGTGAGCGAGCCCCCGCTCTTGGCAACTAGAGAAAAGCCTGAGCAGCACCAAAGACCGAGCACAGGCAAAAGTAAATAAATAAGTAAAATTTTAAAAATATATCATTGGATGGGACTTCCCTGGTGGTCCAGTGGCTGGGACTCTGAGCTCCCAATGCAGGGTGCCTGAGTTCGATCCCTGGTCAGGGAACTAGATCCTACATGCCGCAATTGGGGATCCCGCACTTGGCAACGAAGATCCTGCGTGCCTCACCTAGGACCCGGGGCAGTCAAAGAAATAAATATTAAAAAGGAAAAAAAAAATCACTGGAACCGCAAAAATGAAAGCATTGTGAGCCTCTCTTGACCT
Source organism: Cervus canadensis (assembly GCF_019320065.1). NCBI lineage: Eukaryota > Metazoa > Chordata > Mammalia > Artiodactyla > Cervidae > Cervus > Cervus canadensis. The sequence goes on from NC_057417.1 coordinate 37,134,934, forward strand.
AGAAAAGCCTCAGCAGCAACAAAACACTGTCTTTCAATATCTCTCTGCCTCAGAATTGCTCCTGTTGCAAAAACTGTCACTGAAATTGCAAAACATCCTGCTGTAGAGTGGAAAGTCCCACTTCCTACGCGATTCAGTCATAGGTGCCTTAGTCTTAGCTTAGAGGAGTTTCCTGGCCAGTCAGATCAGCGTCAGAGCTCCCAGGAACCGGAAGGATGCTTTGTGGCATTGCACAATTTCATCACGTCTGTGGAAGCTGTGGGAGACTGCTTTCCAGAATCTTGTGCAGGTCCTGGTCCCAGAAAAATCCCAGTTAAAACCCCTCTGGCCCAACCTGAGAATTTCACACATCTGATATTTGCACCATAAAGGTGCGTTTGAGTTCATCCATTTTTTTAAGGGAAGATGTTGGGTTTGGGTCTTATTTTCTCACCAGGATCCAGAAAACTGGATGTTATCAGTTGTTAAATCCCAAACACTGAATAATCTGTAAAATACAAAGCACATGGACCATCCGGACAACAAAATAAATTCAACCAATCGGAACTCAAGGAAGCCTTGATTCCAGGTTGTTCATACTCAGGGCTGTTTGTTCAGCCAGACATCAGAATGCTGTCGCTGACCTGCTGGAATGGTCAGCATGGCCCATTTTGAGCCTCACTGGTCAGCCGAAAAGGTGACATCCAGGGTTAGTGATGAACAGTAAAATACAGTATCAATATTGGAGGGAGACAGTATTACAAAGTGGTTAATAGAGTGAGTTTGAACCCTGACTCTGGGGCAGGTCTCTAATCCACTAATCCCAGCTGTAAATGTGGGTGATGAATCCTGCTCTGAAGGGATGCTGCAGAGATTTTAGAGAACAATGGATATAAAGCACAGAGTTAAAAAAAAAAAAAAGCACAGAATAAGCATCATTCAGGGGTAACTGTATCACCAACAAAACATTTCGAAAAAATATCTGTAAGCCAAAAATTTCATGACAAAGACAGCAAGTTTCAATCAGGATATGGCACCATTTGCCAACTCAGTGATAGAAATGCCACTATTTTGCAACCACCACTCTAGCAACTGATTTAGGAAGGGATCATCAATGAAGGCTAACATCATGGGGTGAAAGACTGACAGCGCGAGACCTTTCCACACGCCCAGGTTACATGTTAATAACAAAGGGAAAAAAAAGACCTTTTACAATGGAGAGATCTCAAGGATAAGTAGGCTATATACTCAGTCTAATAATGAGGAAACAATCACACAAATCTACACTGAGGGACATTGTACTTGGAACAGACTTTTCAAAAACATTAATGTCTTGAAAGGAAGAATTTCAAAAGGTGAGGGGTGGGTTTCCCTAGTGGCTCAGTGGATGAGAATCCACCTTGAGTCACAGACTCAATCCCTGGCCTGGGAAGATCCCACGTACTTCAGAGCAGCTGAGCCCACGTGCTGCAACTGCTGAAGCCTGAGCACCCTAGAGCCCATGTTCTGCAGCAAGAGAAGCCACTGCAATGAGAAACCTGTGCCATAACCAGAGATTAGCCCCTGCTCTCCGCAGCTAGAGAAAAGCCCACACTCAGCAATAAGGATCCAGCACAGCCAAAAATAAACAACAAATAAATTAATTTAAAAGGTGAGGGGAGAAAATTCCCTGGTGGTTCAGTGATTAAGACTCTGCTCCCAGTGCAGGAGGCACAGGACTGACCCCTGGTCGGTGAACTAAGATCCCGAATGCTGCACAGCAAGGCCAAAAAAAAAAAAAAAAATTAATAACAAAAATTTTTAAAATAAAAGGTGGGGGGATGTGAAAGTGTTCTAGATAAAAAGAGACTACAAATATGATATGACAACTAAAAGCAATGCATGATCTCCGATTGGATCCTAGATTGGAAAAAAATTTTTTTAAAAATGAGCTATCAAAGACATTATAAGGATAACCGGGGCATTTGATTACAGACTGGTTGTAGTATTGTAACAATATTAGATTCCCTGAGTGTGATAATAGTATTGTGATTATTTAAAATAATATCCTTGGGAAAAAAAATATATATCCTTGGGAATTCCCTGGTGGTCCAGTGGTTGGGACTTGGTGCTTTTTTTTTTTTTTTTTTTTGGGACTTGGTGCTTTTATTGCTGTGGCCCAGGTTCAATCTCCGGTCGGGGAATTTAGATTCCATTCCACAAGCCCTGAGGCGTGGCCATAAATAAATACATAAGTAATTATCCTCATATTCTTGTTCTTAGTATTTAGGATGGTCAGGGTATTTGAAATGATACCTGATATGTTTTCAACTTACTACTAAATGCTTCAAAAAAGAAAAAACAGAAGTGTGCACAGAGGGAGAGAATCACCAAACATAATATGTAAACAACTGATGAACAGGGGTTGAGAGTATATTTGTGTTCATTGTATTATGCTCTTAACTTTTCTGTGGATTTGAAATTTTTCAAAAACAAAATTGAGGATATAAATCATTGTAGCAGGAAGAGCAGTTAAGAGAAGAAGAAGTCACTTTGCCCATACCACCTCCATTAGCTTCAGAGCCATGGCTGGGGCCCCACACTGGGCTGTGAGCCCTAAGGACACATTTTTCACTCTTGTTTCTCCAGCATCCTGGTCCAGAACATGTGTTCAGTAACAGTACGTGTATGATGCCCTCCCTCCGGGGTCTGCTCCTAGGAAGTCATGGCAGAGTCAACACTGGGACAAACGAGTCAGGATGGTGGTCCCAGGCGTGGCCTTCCTAGGCCTTTATGTTGCTGGAAGAACAAGACAACTCGAACTACGTCCACAGGAATGATCCCAGGGCTTTTCTCCTGGCGTGCCTCCAGACCTCACCTGTCTCCTCCGGCAGGGAAGGGCAGAGCTTGCAGGGCTCTATCTGCTGCTCCCCATCCTCCTGCCATTTGCTCCAGAGGGTCAATAAAACCCCAAGAGTCTGGAGGAGAGAAGCTGACCAGAGGGACTGACCCTCATCGTGATTCTCTCCAGCACGGGGCCAGGGATGCTGTTCCCCCCACTCCCACCTTCCTGGGAGGAAGGAGGGAAGCATCTGAGAGGCTTCCAAAGATCAAGAATCTGGAATCCAATCCCAGACCCTCCCTCAAAGACTAACCTACCACTCCGAAGTGCAGCCTGGGTCAGCGAGAGCTGGCGTGCAGGACCACCACGTAGCTGACAAGGCATTGAGCCCTCCTACCTGGAAAAGCCTCTGATTCTTGGAGGAAGAGGACGCAAGCCAGCAATGACACAGTGACAGCCTTAGTCTCAGTTCCCACCAAAACACAGAGCATTTCCTGTGCCTTTTCCGTTATTTCACAAGCTGCATCTTCTACTCTCCGGGCACCAAGACAGACAGTAGTTTTTTCCCTCAGAAGCAGGACGACTGCCTCCAGTCTCTTCTGGTCAACACCATGGCCAGGACCCGGAGTGACCATCTCCTGTACTCCCTGGAAGAGCTTTTGCCCTATGACTTCGAGAAGTTCAAGTTCAAGCTGCAGAACACCAGCCTGGAGAAGGAGCACACCCGGATCCCCCGGGGCCAACTGCAGACAGCTGAGCCGGTGAAGCTGGCCTCTCTGCTGGTCAACCACTACGGGGAGGAGTACGCGGTGCAGCTGACCCTGCAGGTCCTGAGGGCCATCAACCAGCACCTCCTGGCAGAGGAGCTTCACCGGGTGATCAGCCCAGGTAAGCAGCCCCAAGCACCCTCCTCTCTCAGTGCAGCTGCTGGCTGTTCATGGAGTCGGGTGGAAGGTACAAGAGGGAACTTGTGTTCAGACCAGTGCATACTGACTTGGGGGTCAGGAGTCCCAGGTCTGCGACCACTCCTGTGACTTCTTCAGCCGATCAAGTTCTGTCCCCTTCTCTGGTCTTTGCAGCTGGAGCAAAGCTAAGGCTCCCAGTGGCTTTAAAAAAACAAACAAACCCAGGAGGAGGCTGAGATTCTGATTATGAGGCCAGATCAGAAGAGGCAGGGGCTGGGTGCTTGCCGGTAGAGTTCTTCACTTCATTTGTCATTAACACCTACAGACGAGTATCTTCGGTCGAGCAAGAAACTAACCACTCCTATCAGCTGGGTTGATGGGTGATATTGTTATCTCTTTTCAGTTTTGAGTTCTCCTCTAACACATGTCACAAAAGTATTCTAAAATTCTCAAAAGGGCTTTCTCCTTCCTTCCTTCTCTTTCTTTCCCTCCTTATTTCTCTTTCATCTTTTCTTTCTTTCCTCTTTTCCTTCCTTCTTTGTCTACCCCTTTGCTGTCACTTTCTGATTTTATTACACTGTGATCAAAGAATGCGGTCTATCGGACTTCTGCTTTTCAAGTCTTTTGTTTTTTTTTTTTTTTTGAGATTTGGTGGGGGCAGGGGCACTACTCTGGGACCAGTTTAAAAAACTATTCTTTGATGTCTAAAATTTTCTTCTATTTCTAGATTTTAAGAATATATCAGGAATGCTTTTCATGTCCTTCTATGAAGTAGAAGAGTTTACATAACAAAATTTCTCTGCTCTTTGAAAGAGTGATAAAGCTAAACTGTAATCTGAACCTGGTATAATTTAATGAGGATAATTTTTAAATTAATTTTTTTGTATTTTTAAACTTGGTTATGAGCTTCTTCAGGGTTTTTCACCAGTTCCTGAGGCAGTTTTTCTAAAATATGTTTTCTTGGAAAGCCAACAACAAAGTGTTTTAAGCAATCTTAATTTTACTATGGGCTTTTTCAAACCAAAAATTAAGGTGCTAATTATAGGTTATTTTCTTTAGTAGTGGTTTTCAAATTGTATCCCAGGAAGACATTTCAGGGATTCTTTAGCAAGTTGGCAAATACTTGATTCAAAATTTATGAATTGTTTAACTTACAAAACTAACAAATTCATATTAAAATATGTCATTAACCAAATTTTAAATTATTGGAGGCCATCAGTGTTGGGGTCCAGCCCCAGTGGGTCCAGGAATACCCAAGGGATGAGTGGCGTCGGCGAGGAAGAAGACAGACACACACAGAAGGTTGCGTAGAAGAGGTAGCCTTTTTTTAATTTTTAGGACAGCTCAGTCTTTATAGACTGAACGTTACCTTCCCCTTAAGTCACCACATATTACATCAGATATTGGTTTCGTGCTCCTGTCAATATTTTTCTTTCCCATGTTTTTCCCCTATACATTCATCTAGAATGTTTCTGATTACAGGGTTTATTCTTAAATGTCCTGTACATAGTCTTCTTGCCTCAGTGGCCTAACATTTTCATTCTAACAAAACAATGTCCTACAAATCTCAGGTATAGTGTAAATTCTTTGGACAATAAAACAATACATGGGAAGGGTCACAGTAACATGTTTGACATTTCTGAGAATAGTACCATGTGAAAACCCTGATATTTTTCTTTACCTGAAACCACAAAATCTCAATTTACAATGATTAACTATTAAACAGCAAAAACACCTCTAAAACAGCAAAACACCTCTATTAATAGTGAGATAATGGCAGTGAAGCTGGTAAATATAAATCTTCTATTGAAATCCTATGTACCCCATATTCTAATTCTACAAAAATACCCGTAATATTCTATGTTGTTTAAAGAAAGGGAAACAATGGACAAATAGCAGCAAGGAAATAGCAATAATGAAAACCCTCTCAACCAAGGAGCAAGTAAACTAAAGCAGTATATCTACTTCTAAATCTAAATGCCTCTACTCTTTTCTATTCTAGAACATTATAATCTTTTAAGCAAGCAGCCAAACTATGCCTGTGGCCTTTTCTTCTTTAACTTGATGTTTATGGTCATGTCCTGAGCCAGAGCAATCATGAGCATTTCCAAAAAGGCTTGGACTTTTCCAGGGAGGCCTTATTACTATATATTATATTTCCAAAAATTAATAGAAAGCCCAAAAAAAGTAAAACAGAAAGAGGAAAGAGACATATCGGGCCCCCGGGACAACCCCGAGGGGAAGAGCTGCCTTGCAGGTTCCTCTCTCATCCCGTGACCTTGTCAAGGTCTGGGTACGTCCTGGTGATTCCCGAGGGAACATGTTGGGCTCCTGGGGCAGCCCCGTGTGAGGAAGACTGCCTTGCAGGCTCCTCTCTGTCCCGTGACCTTGTCACGGACTGGGCACATCCCGGCAGCTCCCGACACATCAGTGTGATAGTTCATGCTATACTTGAACTCCTTTTTATGGAGACCTTGAAATTCAGCCCTTTCTGTCATTTCTGTTTATGTAAATATTACCCTGAAATTTCCAGGCAAACTTGTTTTTTAAACTGTTTACACTGAACTGAATCAGTCAGGATTTTCATTTCATAAAACCAAAGTTATAGCAAAAAATTAGCTTCTAAAGTTTTAACTGTCCCCCTTGATTTCAAACTTTTGCGCCTATCTTGATTGACTGATAACTGAGTTTTGTAGATTTGTAAGTCACACACAAAAGTATACCAATTGTTGTATACCAATAAACTAGGGTTTTCACTTATATGTTAAGAATTCTATGTAAGACCTTATGTTGGAAACAACTTCTCCTGCCTAAAAAAGTTTGAAAAGTACTACTTCAGAAATAAGACAGCAGATAATGAATATGATCTTATTTAATGCTAATTGACTGCTGTTGTCTAGAATGTCCTGAACTTCCCTAATTTCTGAGGGGGTTCTCTCTTCTCTCCCTTTCCCCAAATCTTGACTCTGAGCGCCGGGCATTCCCATGCCTTTTCATCTCATTGTCTTTTCAGAGTGTTGGATACAAGAAAGTGACACAGACAGCTCAGAAACGTCGGGTTCCTCTGGGGAGATGAAGCCCAAGAGCCTAAAGACCCCGGATGGCCTGGAAGGTGACAAGCAGCGACAAAGTGCTGATGGGGCTGGCTGCCCACCCTCCAGCCAGACTGAGGCTGGCAGAGGGCCCCAGAAGAAGCCTCTGGGCAAGCAGCGAGATCAGAAAGGCTCTGAGGGCCTGGAGGTGCAGGGCAAGCTGGGGGCCAGGACCACGACTCTGTCTTCCAAGAGAAGCCCCGTCCTCCCCAAGGTGCCACGGGAGAAGGAGAAAGGGAGCTATCCAGGTGTCAGGCTGCGGAGGAACGCCAGCTCTGCAGGAAGGCTCCAGGGACTCACCAGCGGGTCATTCACTGGGTCCCCAGGAAGGAGAGAAACAAAGACATCAGAAGTATGTTTACCTTCAGGAAAGAAGCGACCCAAAAGTCTTGAACTTACCATTTCTCCAGAAGAGACAGGACCCCTCAATCCAGAAACTCTTCTGCTTCAGGAGAAAATGAACACTGAGAATCCAAGCTCAGCAACCACTGCCAGCCAAGTGGCCACTCTGAAAACAGGGCCGACCGCGACTCTGGAGAAGGGCTCCAGGAATCCAGAGCATGCCACGACCCTGGAGGGGACAGCACTCAGGAATACACCTCTCAGTGTACCGCTGGCTGGAAAGACGATGATTGGGGCGCATCTAGAACCCACAGCTCCTGCAGAGAGGAGTGGAACTGGGGCTCTGAAGGCTTCCAGTGTGCCCCATGAGCCTTCAGATCCAGAAGTCTCTCCGTCTGCAGGTAAGAAAGGACCTCAGAGTCCAGAAGACCTGGTATCCTTAGGAATGATGACTGCTGCAGGTTTTCCCCTGTGCGTGCACAGTCAACTCTTTGTGGCCCTGTGGACTGTAGCTCGCCAGACTCCTCTGTCCATGGAATTTCCCAGACAAGAATACTGGAGTGGGTGGCCATTTCCTACTCCAGGGCATCTTCCCAATCCAAGGATCAAACTCGTGTCTCTTTGTGTTTCCTGCGCTGGCAGATAGATTCTTTGCCACTGCACCACCTGGGAAGATGCACAAGCCTGCTTTTATCTCTACTCTATCCATTTCACTGGACCCTTGGGTCCACCTTGAGGGCCTCAGTCCTTTGAAAATCTGATTGTAGGCTCTGAATCCTGAAAAAGGGCATATCGGCACATCTTCACAAAATGTTGCAGTGTTGCATACATTTCAGCTGGTTAGCTCTTAGACACTTCTGTAGAATCCCCAAAGGCTTCTGAACCTCAGGTTGCTCATCTGGGAAAGACTAGGTAAATATCACCTTCTTATAATACTCCATGGCAGTATGTCAAGGGGCTGAGATTCTGCCAGTCTGCCTCTCTGAGCAGAGAGGAAGCTGGTGGCCAAAATCATAGGTCTCTTTTACTAAAGAGGCAGAATTTAGGATTATGATGGGTTGTAAATGACAGAAACACCAAAGTTAACAACTGAAACAAGATAGACGCTTGTTCCCCTTTCACAAAAATGACACACATAGTCTGGGGTGAATGTGGTACCCTCTGGCTAGGAACCCCAGCTCCTGCTGCTTTTCTGCTCCACAGAGTTTGAAGCTCATGCTAGTATCCTCATTCCAGGCAACAGGATGGAGGGACAAAGGAGAATGGTATCACTTAGGGAAGGTTTTCAGAAGTTTCTAGATTCTGCCCATGATGCCTCTGTTTACATCCTCTTGGCCAGAATGTACAGACATACCTCCACGATAATGTGGGTTTTGTTCCAGACCACTGCAATAATGCAAATATTGCAGAAAGCCAGTCACAAGAAAGTTTGGTTTTCCAGTACATATGTTTACACTATATTGTAGTCTGTATTAAGTGTACAATTATGTCTAAAAAAACAATGAATATACCTTTTATTTTTGTCCTCACTGTGTGGCTTGTGGGATCTCCATTCCTCCACCAGCGACTGAACCTGGGCCATGTCAGTGAAATGGTTGAATCTAACCACCAGACCACCAGGGGACATCCACACCTTAATTTAAAAATACTTCATTGCTAAAGAATGTTCACCATCATCTGGCAGCACAGGGATGTCACAAACCTTTATTTTGTAAAAAATGAAGTGTCCCAATAAAGGGAAGTGCAATGAAATGAGGTGTGTCTGGAGTCACATGACCACACCTAACTGCTAGGGAGACTGGGAAATGTAGTTTTGGGGGAGCAGGGGTGGGGAAGCAGTCATATGGACCGCAAACAATGCCATCATAAGGGAATGGGGAAACTCTCACTGGGGAGCTCGCAGTCTCACTTACAGATGTGATATGAGTTCCTGGGACCCTGAGAGAGGAGGAGGTGGCAGGGGACTCATGGATTGAGTGTGTTTCTATTTCCTCTTGTGTCTCCTGTTATTTCTGCTTTATGAAGCTGTGCTGGTCTTGGAGCAGAGCTGGTCATAGCTGTAGGTCATCACAGTGGGTTACACCCTTCAGCCTTGTAAAGTTACTTCTTTACTTTCACATCATGTGTTCTGAATCTGTATGTGAGCAGTGGCTCATTCGTTCCTTCATTCAACACACACTTCCCAAATGTTTACCAGGTGCCAGAGGTTCTGCTAGGGTCTATGGGTTCAGCCACAAGTGAGTACCCATCCCCTGGCAACTCTACTCAAGTTATGCACCCTCTCAGTGGTGGTACGTGGTAAAGCCAACACCAGTAGAATGTCTTCCCATCTTTATATCACCTGTGTCAGTGTATGTGCAGGAGGAAGGCATAGAATTTATAGCAAAATGCCTTTCTTTAGGATAAATGCCCGAGAATTCCAAGTCTCGGGACTGGCATGAGATCCAGGCCATAGCCCTCAGTCTGAGTGTTCTCGCTGGAGGGAAGTTGGGGGAGGACAAGCTGGGAAAAGGCCTCAGTCTAACAGAGAACATTCACGTCCCAGGCACAGATTCCCGCTATGCTGATTTGCAGCATCCCCTGGTAGAACCTTGGGTTTGTCACTCAGGAGGTTTTTCCATTGCTGTGTCCTCAGGGAGGCTGCAGGACAAGGCTGTGTGTCCTCTCTGCCGTGCCCAGGAAGGAGACCTGGTTGGTGGCAGCTGTGTGCACATCTCCTGCAGCTGCTCTGCGGCTTCCAGGGACCCTGAGGCCTCACTCAGCCGCTCATCCAGCTGCCCCCGGTGCCAGGACTTGCTCCCAGGGAAGAGCCACGGAAGCCGTGAGTGGCAGGAGGGCCTGCAGATGGCCAGCCTGAACCCCAAGAACCTGCCACAGTGTGAGCGTCACATGAAGCAGGTGCAGCTGCTCTTCTGCGAGGACCATGGGGAGCCCATCTGCCTTATCTGCCGGCTGAGCCAGGAGCACCGGGGCCACCGGGTGCGCCCCATTGAGGAGGCTGCCCTGGAATACAAGGTGGGGCTTCCTGCATTGGGACCCTTCTCTGCTGGGTGCCTGAACACATCGGGGGGTTTCCCTGGAACGCTAGGCACTGGTGCATTAGGGAGCATCTGTGGGCTGTAAATGGCAAACACATACAAATTGAGCCAGCAAAGAGGGATGCTGCATGTAGCTCAGAGGTCTATGGGAATCTAGCTTCAGGTATGGCTGAATCCAGGTGCTCACAAGAAATCTTTCTCACCACCTCGGCTCTGCTTCCTTTGGTGTGATGAGGTCATTTCTTCCTCTGGTTACCTCTCCCCATGCTCCTGGCTGCAGCACCCTCAGCTTTATTCCCTGTAGCAAATTTTCCCATCTAGGGTTGGTACCAACTAAAGATGGCAGGGGCCAAGTTTGAGCTTCAACAAGTGTTGTTTTTTTCTCCCCAGGAGCAAATTCAGAAGCAGTTGGAACATCTGAAGGAGTTGAGAAAATCTGGAGAGGAGCAGAGATCTCAGGGGGATAAGAAAACAGTGAACTCCCTGGTAAGGTTAGGGGTGGTCTGTGGCCTGTCATTGACTGGGTTCACCCTGTAGAAGGAAGCAGAGAACCCAGAGTGAGCAGGGGTCCCTCAAGTCCTGTACTAGCTCACAGGGAAACGGAGCTGATCACCTATTTAGAGTCACCTGCTCCTGGGGGAGCAGGGAATAACAGGTGTCCAGAGATGAGCTTGTCCCTGGGGATGGAGTCCACCTCCAGCAAGAAGGGGTATCTCCCAGGACCCAGTCACACTTTCTTAGACTCACCACAAAATGGTTTAGAGAAATGGATGCTGTAAGTGAGGAATGGGATTGAGGAAAGGGGAGGAGAGACTTTCTAAATACTGCTCCGAGTTGTTTTTATAATTGCTGTTATCTTTTTTTTTTTTTTTTTTTACAAAAGCCATATTTATTTGTAAAATTCAAATGGTTAAAGTGAACATTTCCTTTTAAAACTGTGGTTCTGCAACACTGCAGATTCCAATAAGTACCACTTAGTAGCCTTCCTGTTAAGGTGTTGTCCAGACTCTTGGATGCTTTAGTTGCTTCTGTTTTCCCTTCGTGTGAAGGTGCCTAACTAACCCACAGAGCCTTGATGATTTGTCTGATGCATTTCTGTTGGTTGGATTTCATCTCCCTGAGTTCCAAACTTGTCAGGACCCACCACACGGCAGTGAGAAACAGGCAAAGGTAACAAAGGGCAGGATGAGAGGGAGGGGGTGGCAGCTGTCCAGGTGTCTGACTTTTGGGAAACTGCTGAATGGTAGTCAAATGAAAACCCTTTCCTATAACCCCAGGCGGCTTGAACTTGTGGATGAAGCAGAGGTCAGCGGTGCTCCAGGTGGGGCGGAGGACGGTGAGGCAGGAGCCTGGGCTGCTCAGGGAAACCCAGGGAGACAAAAGTGTCCAGCCTTCCCTTCAGACGCAGTGACATAGGCCCTTATGGAAAGGAATGCTGTTTTCAGGCCTTCACCTCCTCCTCCTTTTTCAAATAATGAAAAAAAAAATTTTTAATCATAGGAAAGAGGGTAGGGAAAGCTCCTTTTTACAGCAGAAAGCCAACTAAAACAAGTATAGAATAATAATTGAATTAGAAGATTTCCACTATAGTTGACACTGACAGGGATCAGCAACAGAAGCTAAAATTTTTAGGAAAAAAATGGCAGAGAACAGCGTACTTACACACCCTCAAATACCACTCCCCAAATTACTTAATAATTATAAAGGAAATAATATATATTTACAGGAGTGACTGGTAGACCCCTCCTTAACCAATTACCAACTCTAGAATCCCTATACTGATGATGGCAAACTGGTTAGTCTTTGCCTCCCAATGGGATGGTCTAGAAAGAGCATGGCCTTAGGTCTATGGCACTCTCACCCCCCACCCCATGTTTCTCCTGAATTTAATCATGAGCAAAATTATCAGAGAATTTTAGAATATAGGCCATTGAACAGGATGGTTGACCTGTCCTCTTAAAAAAAAAGGAAAGTCCACATTACTGCTATCAACAACAAAAAGTGTCCCAGATTCCATGTTTAGGAACATCACATTGGAAGCCTGAGACTGGCCACGTCTCAAGTTAGACACATGTGGGAGTATCTACACCCACATGTTTAGTGCTTAGTTGCTCAGTCATGTCTGACTCTGCAACCCCTGGGATTGTAGCCCGCCAGGCTCCTCTATCCATGGGGATTCTCCAGGCAAGAATACTGGAGTGGGTTGCCATGCCCTCCTCCAGGGGATCTTCCTAATCCAGGGAACAAACCCAGGTCTCCCGTACTGCAGACAGATTCTCTACTGTCTGAGGCACCAGAGAAGCCCATCTACGCCACAGAAACAGCAAATGCCACAACCCAGTCTTGGTTTTTTGTTGATAGTCTAGACTTAGACAGTGAGTGATGGGGAAAGTGACTTGCGCAGACCAGCGGCACGGGTGTGTGTCTGCGGTGCTGTGCTGTAAAGACTGGGAGAACACTCTTCTGCATTCGAAACGCAGCATGTGACTCAGCAAAGGCTGCTGATGTTACAGGAGAGGTGTGAGGTTCCGCACACATCGAGTTCATAGTCTTACTCCTTTTTTCTCTTTTGTTTTTTAGTTTTATTGAAGTTTAATTGATTTACAATATTGTGTTAATTTCTGCATAGATAAGTGATTCAGTTATACATACATGTATATATTCTTTTTCATATTCTTTTCAGTCGTGGTTTATTACAGGATATTGAATATAGTTCCCTGTGCTATAAAGTTGGACCTTGTTGTTTATCCATGCTAAATGTAATAGCTTGCATCTACTAACCCCAAACTCCCAGTCCATCCCTCCTCTTTCCCTCTTCTCCTTGGCAATCCCAAGTCTGTTCTCTACGTCTGTGAGTCTGTTTTGTATGTGTGTGCTCAGTTGTGTCCAACTCTTTGCAACTCCAGGGACTGCAGCCCACCAGGTTCCTCTGTCCATGGGAATTTCCAGGCAAGAATACTGGAGTGGGTTGCCATTTCCTACTCCACATAGTCTTACTCCTTAATTACAGAAAAATACCAGGCAGTGTCAGAACCACTATCATATGTCAACTAGGGGACCACAGGTGGCCGGGGAACAGGGGCCAAGCAAACATCCACAAAGCGTCCTGGGAGGCCCTGGGCTGTTTGGAATTTACACCAGAGTTCTCTTCGTTGTATCTAGCAGTTTAGCTAATATATGAATGTGCCCATATTAAAATCAACAACAAAAGGTGCAGAGACATTTTTGGTTCAAAAGAACTTAAGAGATTTAGTTCTGTCCTTTTGAGCCAAAAATGAGATTTCTTCTGTACAGTCTATGTGAAGGGTCCTCTCCCTCCTTGGATGAAGGAAAGTTACCCTAGAGCAACTTCAAGTGTCCACCGCAACTTTCTAGTGATGAGAAAGTCATGGATGGCCAGTGTGCAAGAGTACTGGAAGTCAAGTTCACTTGCATCCAAATAGATGGACTGACTTGCCCCAATTCAGGGGGAGGAGAGGGGACTCTCCCTTTGGAAGGTGGGCTCCTGGGTATTCCCTGAGTGCACAGGCCCCTATACCTCCCTGACTTCTGTTCCCCAGAAACAAGCTGAAACCCAGAAGCAGAGAATCCAGTGCCAGTTGGAGCAGCTGTGCCAGTTTTTAGAGCAGCAGGAGCGGCTCTTTGTGGCCTGGCTAGAGGAACTGGGCCAGACCATCGGCCAGGTTAGGGAGACGTACGGCACCCGAGGGACGAGAGACATTGCCGTTCTCGACAAGCTGATTGGGGAGCTGGAGGCCAAGCAGTGCCAGCCAGAGTGGGAGTTTATGAAGGTGAGCGTGGCTGGGCCTGGCCTTCCTCTGTCCACTGTGCCCAGCAGATGACAGGGGCTCCCAGTACTGCCATCTGCTCTCCCCAACCCAGTGGTGAGGCCCTTGGGGCTGGGGTGGGACTTGTCCTTGGTGATCCATAATGCCTCTTGTGCCCAGGCTTCTGCAATGCAGTATCAGGAACCCATGGTGGCCTAGAATCTAGGGGATCCCCTGGCATCTCCCACATGTCAGCAGACTTTGGGTACGGTTATGGGCAGGCCCCAGCTGAGTTGCCACCTTGCTGATTAGAACTGGGGGGAGGGGCCCTGTTTTTGCTGACACTCTGGGGCAGGAGTCATCATAGCCCTTACAACACTGGTGATGGAGAACTTCCCTCTTTTCTCTCCTAGGACATTGGAGTCACCTTGCACAGGTACCAAGAGGTCCCCTGATGATCCCTTGGTGAGGGGGTCCTGCAGGCAGCATCTGGGGAGACAGCCCTAGGAGGGAGATGCTCCCAACCCAGGGATGTGCCTTCTCCCATCTCCTGCAGCTTCCAAAGGCCTTTCTGGATTTGTGTAGGGAGAATGGGAGCATGATCAGGAGGGGAGTGCGGGACTGAAGACAGAACCCAATGAACACGCCTGTCGCGTAGTGGTGGCTTCCTAGGAAACCTCCCCTAACAGCCCGTGTCCTGTGCAATTCACCTTGTGAAAACTGTTCCTGCAGGACTGCCTGCTTGCAGGCACAGGGAGAGAGGCACTTTCCAGAAGTGGATCTGCTAAGCCCCGCAGGCAGCGGTGGAGGGGGTGGGCAAGAGAAGGGGAAGGGAGGGGAGGAAGGGAAGGGGAAGGAGGCTGGAACCTACAATCACCCAGGGGAACTTTACGAGATCCTGACGTTCAGGCCCCGGCTGACAAATTAAATCTGAATCTTCAGGGGTATGACCCAAGCATTAATTTTTTGAAGAATTTTTTTTGGTGGTAAAATACATGTAACACAAAATTTGCCATTTTAAGCATTTAAAAATGTACAGTTCAGTGAGTACCTTCATATCATTGTACATCACAGTATTGAACATCACCGTGATCCAACCCTAGAACTCTCTCATCTTCCCAAACGGAAACTCCGTACTATTATACAACTTCCCAATCTCCCCTCCCCCAACCCCTGGCAACCACCATTTTACTGTCTTTATGTATTCCACTACTCTAGCTACATCATATAAGTGGAATTATGCAGTATTTGTGTTTTTGTGTCTGATTTATCTCACTTAGCATATCTTCAAGGTTCATTCATGTTGTAGAATGTGCCAGAATTCCATTCTTTTTTTTTTAACATTTATTTTATGGCTGGGCTGCACCCTAGATCTTAGTTCCCCAATCAGGAATCAAACCTGTGGCCCCTGCAGTGGAGTCTTAACAAGTGAATCAACCAGGGAAACCCCCCATTCCTTGTTTTAACTTTGGCTGCGCTGGGTGCTTCTTGTGTGAGTTTAATTGCCCTGCAGCATGCAGGACCTTAGTCCCCCAACCAGGGATCAAGCCTCACCCTCTCCACTGGAAGCTCAGAGTGTTAACCACTGGACCGCCAGGAAAGTCCCCTGGTGTCTGTGGTTTTTGAAACTCCCCTGGAGAGCACACCCCATGGCCAGCGTTGAGGACCAGTGTTTAGAACTTGAAGCCCAGGAAGGAAGTTTTCTTTGTGAAGTGGGTCTGGGGTGGGTGTGCCTGGTGGAAGCTGCACCTCCCTTTCAGTTCATGAGACCTTGGGCCACCCCCATGCTCCAGCCCTCTTTTGCCAATGGTCTTTTTGTCCCTAGGGCCAAGATGGTGACTGTCCCTGAGCTGTGGGCCACGCCACCAGAGGTGAAAGAGAAGATCCACCTGCTCTACCAGAAATCAGAGTTTGTTGAGAAGCGCATGAAGCACTTCTTGGGTAGGTGGGCTTGCGGGAGAATGGGAAGAGCCCCCTCACCTGCCCTCAAGAGCCGTGTTGCCTGGGTCCCCTGGCGTCTCTTCTCCATCTCTCTTGTCCTTTCTGTCTTGCCTTCAGCCTCTCCCAGATCTGTCCCCATCTGGGGAACCTAACTTGAACTCCTTCTCTCCTTTTAGAGACCCTGCGCTCAGAAGTGGAAACGTTCAATGGTGAGTATGGTGGTGGTAGTTTGTGCTGGCCAGGGGTCCCTTGTGATTTCTAGGCATTATTTAGAAGAGAAAAAAAAAACACCTGTAACAAAGGTGGGAGAAAAGTCATGACAAGTCCTCATAGTCTCTGAGCCGGGGTCACTGCCAGATCACAGAATATCCAAGGCTGGCTTGGGTGCCAGGGAGGAACGGGGGCCTACAAAATCAGAGGAAGCTGGGCAGGTCCTGAGCAGGGAGGAGGGCTCCTTGTCTTACCTTGTTGTGGGGACCAGGGTGGATGTAGTCCCTCTGACTGGGGATGCTCAGCATTGCCCCTATCTCCTTTTTCTCTGTAGTTGCAGAACTGATTGGTGGTCAGGCACCCTGAGGCGAGTAGCCTTGGCCTGCCGGGTCCCTGCTCGGTCCCCCAGTGCGATCCCGAAGAACAACCCTGTCCACGTTTCCTGGATGTGGGGAAAACCCTGTGGGGATGTTGTCCATGGACCTGAAGTCAGGAATTCTAATTCTCTCTGCAGTTAATGTGATTCTGGAAGCAGAAACTATCCACTCCAACCTCATCTTTCATCTTCTCTGATGACGTGAAGAGAGTGAGCCTTGGAGAAAAAAAGTGGGACCATCTGCCTGCTAGTCCAGGAAGATTCTATAGCTGAATCGTGGTGCTGGGCTCTCTAAGCCTGCTCTCTAGCCACCATGACTGAGAAGTGAAGGTGGGAGACAAGCCAGGGTGGGTCCTGGGCGTTTGCAAGGCAGCCACGAGCAGCAAGGAGAACATGACTCTGTCACCAGAGGATGGGCATTTGGTAGAAACAATGAGGCAGTAAAATGAATGCCAGGCATGCACCTTTCTCCAGATCCAGATGGAGGAGCCCTGCTGGCATGGGGTTATCTCCCTGGACTACAAGACGGGGACATCTCCTTTTACAAAGTGACAGCCAAATCCCACATCCCTCACAGCCACTGGCTACTTTCCCCTGGGGCCCCTTCAACCTATCCTTAGCCCCAGGACACATGATGGAGACAAGAACATGGATCCTCTGACCATCTGTCTAGTGGGGGCGGCCACAGCCTCCCTGAATACCTGACACTTTGCATCTCCCTTCAGGCTCCTGGTCTTGAATCTTGAATCCATACACCTGACAGTCATTACTGGGTTCCAGTGCTGTGGGGAATACAATCAATAAAAAAATAGTCCCCGTGCCCAAGGAGTTTACGGGACAGAAGCAGAAGTAGGCTGGGTCACAAATACTGGTAAACCAAGGGTAAAGAGAACACACATACAGATGATACAAGGCTTTCAGAGTACATGCTGTTGCTTAATAAATCCTTGTTAAGAATTAGCACCTAAGATGCTCCTGAGACAGAACCTACCCTCATTTTCCCTCAGAACCCTTGGCAAGGATGTGTTCCTTCATTCTACCTACCCCTGTCTTGAGACTTAGGAAGCCTGAAGAAAAACAAGCAGATTGGATCATTACAAATCACTTTTGTACTTGGATTAATGAACTGTGACTGGACCTCATAAATAAATCACTTAGAAAATGTAGTTGTAATTGCATTTGTTGTCACTCAGTTGATTACTGTGAGATGCTGTTTGCATACAGAAGACCATGAAGGAGATGGGGCTGCTGTTACTATTCTTCCTGAGCTCTACTGGCAAATCTGTGGGTCTGTGGAATGTTAGGTTCTAGTTCACTCTCCATTTAAAGAGACATAAATAAATAAAGAGACATAAAGAGAGAGGGGGAAGGAGAGGGACAGATTTGCAGTTTGGGGATAGTAGATGCAAACTATTATGTTGAGAATGAATAAACAAGGTCCTACTGTATAGCACAGGGAACTATATCCAGTCTCCTGGGATAGACCAAATGAAAAGGAATAAAAAAAAAAAAAAACAATGTCTGTATGTGTATAACCGAGTCACACTGCTGTATGGCAGAGATTAGCACAACACTGTAAATCAACTATACTTCAGAAGAAAAACATTAACACACCCAAAGAATAAAATGACATATAAAGAGGGATGTAAGAAAAAACGAGGATCAAATGAAGATTGAACCACAAACTTCTGCTACTCCAACTTCTCTTCCCATCTTCACAGTGGAGCCTAGATTCTCTGTGGTTGTGATCAGAGCACAAAACACATGCTTTCCTTTCTTCATGGAGCTTTGTTCTACATGCATAATCAACATGCTGACACAGCTCACGTGCCCTGTTTGCTCAGCTGTTCCCTGTGTTTGGCATTTACCCTGTGTTTGTTGTTACCAATTCTCCCTTGCTATCCTTCCATGAACAGCTTGGTGTATATCTTCTGCCACCTTCCCATACACATGTTCTCCCCTCCAATTATTCCTAAAACTGTTTCAGAATGTGAACTATTTGACAACACTTGCAGTGGTTGGCCATACAATCCTTCAGAAAGATTTTAAATGTTTCATGCCTGAAGCAGTGTGGATCACTTACAAAATTTTTGCTGATATGATAGAAATGTAATGAGATTTTACCTGTGTTTTATTTCATTACCTGAAATTAAGGATATAAATTTTTCCACATGACTTTCTACTTTTTTGCTTCATTCTGTCAACACACATATTTGATAAACAATTCATAATAGTAATAGTTTTAATTCAAGCCAAACTGAGGACTACTGCCTGGGAGACACAGACTTAAGAAATACTTGAATTGTGTCCCATAGAACCTCAAAATGGGGGGAGGCTCTTATAGGCAAAACCTAAAAGCTACCTAAGTTGTTTGTCAAGAATTATAATTGAAGCTGGCAAGAATAAGAGTGCTTATTAAGTAAGGACTGGTTGGGGTCCAAAATGGTTGCAAAGTTACAAGGGGAGACCTTGGCCCATTAGGTTGCAGCTGGCAGCTACTAGTAGATATTGTTCTGAGAACGGTTTGTGCTATCCTTGAGTTTGATACAGTTCAGAAAATCGAGGTTCTCAATGATGCAAGCACAAGTCTGAAATTAAATCACAATCACTATCCTCTCTATTTTGGATGCCTGAATCACAGTTTTATATCTCAGCAGAACAAGGAACACGGGGCTTCCCTGGTGGTCCAGTGATTAAGAATTTGCCTTGCAATGCAGGGGACACGGGTTCGATCCCTGGCCAGGAAGATTCCACATGCCGTGGGGCAACTAAGCCTATGCTCCACAACTATTGAGCTTGTGTGCTCTAGAGCCGGAGAGCTGTAACTACTGAGCCCACGGGCTGCAACTATTCAAGCCCAAGACACAGCAAGAAAAGCCACAATGAGAAGCTCAAACACTGTAACAAGAGAGTAATCCTCACTCCCAGCAATTACAGAAAAGCCCATGCACAGCAACAAAGGCCCAGCATGGCCAAAAAGTAATATTAATAAAAAAGAACAAAAAACATCAAACATGAGAGGTTTCAAACAAGGCAGATTAGCATGCACACAACTAGTTAGCATGACCCTGGTGTCTGGAAAGAGAACCTCTTTTTTTTTTTTTTTTTTGAGAACCTCATCTTTAATGGAGTACTAGCATTGGCATTATGGGGGTGGGAGGGGAACATTTATCCCTATCCTCAAAGATGACATTTTCAACAATCTGGTAGCTGTATTCTTTTTTTTTTTTTTTAATGGTTAAAGCATATGTACAATGTAAGTTAGACAAGCCATAAAACAGGCTATTCTAATTAGCATAAAGTTCAAGCCAAATCATTTACAAGCAAGAATGACTTCCCCATACCTCAACATGTGAAAAACTGCTTCCATCAAGTCTATAAAAATGGTACAGTTCCTTTAACTACTTGCTATGTGGGATCCAGATGTTGAACAAGTTTTTGTAGTACTTTTACATAAATATTTTAAATATTAAATATTTGTATTTGTAGGATGTAACTTTCCCTGTCAGGTGGTTTTTTAAAATTGAGATATAATTCACATACCATAAAATGCACGCTTTTAAATACACAACTAAATGGGTTTTAGTATATCCACAATGTGTGGATCAACACTAATTCCACAACATTTTCATGACCCTCCAAACAAGCTTGCACCCATTAGCAGTCACTGGTCTTTCCCCTCTGCTCTCAGGCCCTGGCTATGACTAACATATTTTTTATCTCTACGGATTTGCCTGTTCTGGACATTTCACATAAGAATTACAACATATGGTCTTGTGTGACTGGTTTCTTTGGCTCAGTACAGTGTGTCAAAAGTTCATCCATGTTGCTGCATGTATCACTGCTTTGTTCCTTTTTTACTGTTAAATAACTGATTATATGGATATACATCTTGTTAATCTGTTCCGCAGACAAGTGGGTTGTTTCTACTTTTCAGCCAGTATGAACTATTTGTGTATTTGTGTATGCTATTTGTGTATAGGTTTTCGTTTCTCTTGGGTTTATACCTAGGAATGGAATTATTTGATCCTACAGTAATTCTTGATGCTTTTGAACTATTGTGTTGGAGAAGACTCTTGAGAGTCCCTTGGACTGCAAGGAGATCAAACCAGTCAATCCTAAAGGAAATCAGCCCTGAATATTCACTGGAAGGACTGATGCTGAAGATGAATCTCCAATAATTTGGTCACCTGATGAAAAAAACTGACTCATGAAAGAGACCCTGATGCTGGGAAAGATTGAGGGCAGGAGGAGAAGGGGATAACAGAGGATAAGATGGTTCGATGACATTACAGACTGGATGGACATGCGTTTGAGCAAGCTCTGGGAGTTGATGATGGACAGGGAGGCCTGGCGTTCTGCAGTCCATGGGGCTGCGGAGTCAGAAATGACTGAGCAACTGAACTGATAATAATTCTATTTTGAAAGGCTGCCAAACTGTGGCTAACCATCTTTTCTTTCTTTCTTTCACCACACTGTCATGCGTGCAATGTCTCAGTTCCCCGACCAGGAATCAAACCAATGGACTGCCAGGGAATTCCCACTAAACATCTTTTCAAATGTCAATATCATTTAGCTTTCCTCCTCTATGGAATGGTTCCATGGCCTTTGCCTCAGTCTTCGGTCAGTTGGCAGGAACTCTGTATGCTGGCAATGCCTTATTCTTTACTCGACTTATCTTGCACAATTACATTCCAGTCTACCACTTGTTTGACTTTATCAATATTATTTTCTAAAATTTCCTTTTTTAATACATTCTCACAAGTTTATATTCTACTCTAAAGCACCTCAGTTTCCTACTTTGCCTCAATATTAAACTTAGCGTTCTCGTAAATATTCTTTCATTGGCTATTAAATCCCAATTTGAGGGTATGTAAAGATAGGAGTCTTCCTTTTTCCAGGAAGAACAGACAACTATTGCTAGTACCAAGCTTAAAAGCCACCCTTTCAAACAGGTCGACATATATTCAGATCAATTTTAGCATGTATTGTTCTATTTATTCACTCGTAGTTCAAACTATACAGCTTTGATTAAAGAAGGTTTTTGTTTTTGTTTCGTAATATTTATGTCTGGAAAGACAGATATTCTTTAACTTGTTGCTATACAGTTTTTTGTTTGTGTTTTTTCTTTTTTTTCTTGCCACACAGTTTTGACAGTAGTCTCTTCATAACACATTTTAGACCATGGCTGAATCACCCAGTTTCCGTTAAGAAACGGGATTCCTTTATATTTTCACTTTAGTCATCCTGACTGACAATGACTTTACACAGAGAAATGAGGCAATCTCTCCTCTTGTGTGGCCCAAAATTTTGACCAATACCTCCCTGGAGAATGAACGGAGTATGTGAACAAGGCAGAAAGAAAAGATAAACGGAGAACGGAAGCGGAATGGACAATTAGGATTCCTCAGGAAGTAAGATGGCCGGTCCAGACCGCAGTGTAGGAGTTGGCATACATGGGAGGGGAACGTCGCCCAGCTCTGGCCAACGGACCGCCCCTACCGAAACAGACGGCTGTAACAGAACCCTAGACCCGACAGAGGCCAGAACCCACCACCAACTCACCGCCACCTCAGTTTTTTGATAGACTCCAGGTGCTGCGGCGGAAACTGCGGCGGCCTAGCACAGACCTTCCGGTCCTCCCGACAGCCCGCTTCCGGTCGAGCCCTGATCCTGCTCCGCCCCAACCGCTGAGCCTGACGATCTCCCATTGGCTGTGTGGCACCGAACTACATTTCCCAGCATCCCCTGTAGTTAGCCCTTCCGTACTTCGAGTGGTGCCAACCAGGTTTGGCGGGCTGGAGCTAGCCTTTAGCTTTCCGTCTCCCAGGTACAGCCGCAGAGAAAGCGGATGCTGCCAACCTAGCCTCTCTGCGGTCTTGAAAGTCCTGCTGGTCGGCCTCGAGCCTCGCCTTCTGAAGCGCAGACTGCCCGCTCCAAGCGAGGAGACCAGGCTTCCGCACCGGAAACGAGGCACCGGGCGTGACATCACGGCCGCCTAGGCACCCGGTCTCCCAGAAGGCACCGCGTCCCGGTCGTCCTCCCCAACTAACCGCAGCTCACACAAATAATAGCTGGCTGCCAGTGAGGACACCCCGAAGGGCGAGGGTTGGGCTGGGCCTCTCGCGCCTGGTTTCCCAGTCTCTCCCTGAGTCTGGGTCCGGGGTTGTCCCCAGCGTGCGCCCAGGCACAGCAGAACCCCAGAAGGTGAGGGGCTCCGGGAGGGCGGGAACCAGACTGAGGCGGCCTCTAGGGAGCGAAACAGGGGCCATTGCTGGAGCGCACCCCAGCCAATGCCGCCAGCTGGGCTTTGCGGTGAAGGTGCTCCTTGGCCAGTGGGAGAGGCTGCAGAGTGGGCCTGGCCCAGTGGGCCCTACTGGAATGCCCCCTGTCCCTCTTACAAGACTTTGAGGGCGGAAAAGAGTCGGCTGGCCACATGTAGACCCCTCATGCGGCATTGCGGTTGCTCCTTGGGCCAACTGCCCCCTGAAGGACATCCTAGGGCTGTTCAAGGGCTGCGGTGAGGCCAGATTCAGTGGCCAAGCTGACCTCTAACCAGATGCCCTCGTTATTGAACCTCGGATTTCCTGTCTTTTGGCCCGTTGCTTTTTTTTTTTTTTTTCCCAGCGTGAGTGGAACCACTTTTCCTAATGGAGTTTGCGCTTCACATTATCGTGAGGACGACCCTTGGCCTTCTGCCGGTTGTCTTTGCTCCCTTCTGTTTGGCCCTTGAGGTTTGGACATCTACTTCCTCCATTCGCAGGATATTCCTTTCGGGTCTTACTGAGAGTATCAGGTTCAGGGGTCTTCCTTTCAGTTGTGAGTTCCCTACCCCAGCTTATCTTTCCCTTACTGATTTAGATTTCATGTGGCCTCACTGCCCAAGAAACATATTGGAGTAGAGGCATGCTCAGCCTGACCCATGGTTTCTCTCATCTACAGCTGACTGACAGGTTTTCTCCAGTAAGAGGTGGCTCTTGAAGCTCTGCAGAAACAAGTGTGGTGTGTTATTTCAAGGCACGATGGCTGCAAAAGTGGTCCCTATGCCCCCCAAGCCAAAGCGGTCCTTTATACTGAGAGTCCCTCCCAACTCCAAGCTGGGCCAAGACCTACTTCGAGATGCTACTAGTGGACCCAAGACCATCCACCAACTGGTTCTGGAGCACTTCCTCACCTTCTTGCCCAAGCCAAGCTTAGTCCAACCCAGTCAGAAAATCAAGGAGACCTTGGTTATTGTGAAGGATGTGAGTTCAGACCTTCAGAATAGAGGTAAGAAGCACATACTGTTTCACTATAAGAAAGAGGGTGGTACCGGGGATTGAGCTAGGCTTCCATAGTAATAGTGAATTGAAGTTAGGAAGGTGGGTGTTGAAAAAAGGAGTTGATTCCAGTAAGTCAACATGCCAGAAAGAGGAAGGGAGTGTTTTTTTTTCCTCAAGCTGGGTTTGAGTGATTTGCTAAGTGTATGTAAAGCTATAGAATAGACTAACGTTTTTTGTAGTGTCACTTTTACTGATACATTTTGGGAGGGGGAATCTTTTTTTTCTTTTGCCATGACATGCAGCATGTGGGATCTTTGTTCCCCAACGAGGGATCAAATGTGCACCTCCTGCATTAGAAAGATGGAGTCTTATACACTGAACTGCCAGGGAAGCCTGGGGAATATGTTTTTAGGATAAAGAAATTTCAATGAATTATTGACTTGGCTTCAGCTTATGTGGAATCTTGTTAACTTTTGTGCTTGCTGTGGACATCTTCAGACTTTACCATACCCCAACCTTCCCCTTAGTGGTAATGGAAATTTAAAAGGTGCTTAGGAGAATCATCCTTTTTTTAATGAAAAGACACCATGTAGGTTCAAGACCCTGTGGCTTGAGGCTTGACCTCTTGACTGGGCTCGTAGGAGCAGAAAAAAGCTATGAGTTACCTACCGAAGGAATGATGTAGCTTCAAAATGTGGGTAGAATCTTTGTATTTGAGTCACTGACTTTTCTTTTAACTGCAGCTTCCTCTTTCCCCAGTGCAACCTCGTCCCTTAGTGAAGCTTCTACCTAGAGAAGGAACCCAACAGAAACAGGAGGAGACACTATCTCTGTGTCTGAAATCTGAATCTGAGGTGGGTTCAGCTTTCCTGTTCACTGTTTGGGTGCATTGCCCTCTCTGCTCTCACAGTCCTCCCACATATAAAAACACACTCTAGGGAGTCAGCAGGGAGACTGGGCTCATTCTTCACTGCCTTCTTAGACAGTTGTGTTCTGTTTTTCCCCTGGCTTCTCTCTGACCCTGGCTTTCCGGTCTGCATGAGACTTGTAGATTCCTTTCACCATCCCTTCCCCAATCTTTTGGTCTCAGTCTTTCTTAACAGTGAGGCTGTCAAGGAACCTTTGTTACTAAGAGGAAGGGGGCCTGTTGTTCTTTCAGAAACTGGTGGTCTTTGAGGATTTGAATGTATTTCACTCCCAAGAAGAATGTGTAAGCCTGGATCCTGCTCAGCAGCCCACCTCAGAGATGGAAGAAGACAGCATTGGGGAGATGATGTTACTGGGTAAGAAATCAAGTCCCTTGTATGTTTAGATTGAAGGCTATGGGAAAAGCATGATTCTGTTTCATCTCAATTTTTTTTTTTGAGACACTGGTCACACCAGCTAAGTACATGTTCTTACATGCATATTTATGTTTTATTCTATGTGGCAGAGCCTTCTCCAGCTGAGAGTGGCCATTTTTCCTGTATCTTTGGGGCAGCAAGGGTGGAGGG
This sequence comes from Cervus canadensis, assembly GCF_019320065.1. Classification (NCBI taxonomy): domain Eukaryota; kingdom Metazoa; phylum Chordata; class Mammalia; order Artiodactyla; family Cervidae; genus Cervus; species Cervus canadensis. Next base: position 37,160,160 of record NC_057417.1, read on the forward strand.
CATCTCTCCTGGTAATCAAGACCTGCGGCTGATGTGCTAACATCACACATTTAAACAGAAAGCACATGCATACTGTTTCTGAATCCACCTTCTGCATCTAGTGGTATTCTCTCAACAGATACATTTTACATCACTGTTTTCATTGGACACTTGACTAATTCTATTTTAAGTCTTATTTTGTCATCCGTGTTCAATAGCTGTTAAGCCTACTAGTGTAAGAGAAAATATACCCCATTTTTGATGGAAGTATTATCTAGCATTTGTTAAACACATGTATGCTAGTATGTGCTAGACACTACTCTAAGTACTTTACATGCATTTATTATCGCATGTAATTCTCATGATAGCACTGTGGGGTATAGGAATCATTATTACGTTATAGATGATGGAACTGAAGTAGAGAAAAGTTAAATTTGCTGAAGGTCACACAGCAGTAAGTAGTAGAGCAGGGATTTTTTTTTTTTTTAATGTTTATTTATTTGGCTGCATCAAGTCTTACTTGCAGCATGTGAACTCTTAGTTGCCGCATGTGGTATCTAGTTCCCTGACAAGGATTGAATCCTTGACAAGGGCCCCCTGTATTGGGAGGACAAACTCTTAGCCAGTAAACCACCAGGGAAGTCCCACCATTATCATCTTTAATGGGAAACACTGAGAGGCATTCCCACTAGAATTGGGATACAACAACGAAGCCCACTGTCACTACAACTATTTAACATGGTGTTTTGGGTGGCCTCCCTGGTGGCTCAGACGGTAAAGAGTCTGCCTGCAATGCAGGAGTCCTGGGTTCAACCCCTGGGTTGGGAAGATCCCCTGGAGAAGGGAATGGCTACCCACTCTAGTATTCTTGCCTGGAGAATCCCATGGATAGAGGAGTCTAGCAGGCTATAGTCTATGGGGTTGCAAAGAGTCAGACACGACTGAGCAACTGATACTTTCACTTTCTTTTCAGGTGTTAGCTAGTACAGTTAAATGAGAAAGAAACTAAACATACAAGAATTTAAGAGAAAGATAAAACTACATCTATTTACATATGATATAAATGTGTAGCTGGAAAATTCTAGAGAATGTATGAAAACTTATTACATATAATAGGTGTATTCAGTAAGGCAATGAGATGTAAAATTTTTATACAGAAATCATTTATGGAATCACAGTCATTTAGAACAGAGGTCCCCAACCTCCAGGATCTAATGCCTGATGATCTGAGATGGGGCTGATGTAAAGTGCACAATAAATGTAATGTGCTTGAATCATCCTGAAACCCCACCCTCCTACCCAAAGGGTACATGGAAAAATTATCTTCCCATGAAGCTGGTCCCTGGTTCCAGAAAGGTTGGAGACAAGTGATTTAGAAGATATGCATTAGGAACAAAAAAAGATCAAGCGTCTAGAAATAAACTTAAGAAATGTGCAAAAATGATGAGGAAAATGAAACACTTCTAAAGGTCACAAAAGTAAATTTGAATGAATGGAAAGAAATATCATGTTCTTGGTTGGAAAGATTTAATATTAAAAAGGTCAGTTCTCCCCAAATTAATTTATGAATTCAATGTAGTCCCTTTACTAAAACCAATAGGATTTTTCCCCCTGGAACTGGACAGTCTGATTTCAAATTCAAGTGGAAAAATAACTGCAAGTAACCAGGAAAATTGGAAAGAAGAGCAGTGGGGCAGGAGAGTTATAGCATACCAGATGTTTAAGCAGCCTCTAAAACCTGTCATGAAAACAATATAGAGTTTTGGCATGTGAGTAGCTGGACCAATGGGATGGAATAAGAAGTGCAGAAATAGCTTCAAATACACATGGGGATTTAGTTTGTGATAAAGTTGGAATCCCCTGTCAGCAAGGTAAAGAGGGACTTTTTGATAAAAGGTCCAGTGAAAACTTAGCCTCTTGGTGAGTCATATCTTACTTTGCACATCAAGAACACCAGGTGGGTCAAAGATTTTACATGTTTTTTTAAAAACAATTAGAGCATGTGGGTGAATTCCTTTATAACCATGGGATAGGATGACTTTTCTAATAAAGACTCAAAAATCCAGAAGTCTTTTAAAGAAAAGATCAATAAGGTAAATACATAAAAATTTAAAAACTTTTTATCGCTTCTTGGCCTTTTGGCTAAGATTATGTGTAAAAATTTTAAAACTTTTTATGACAAAATAAATATTTAAACAAATAAAGTGCAGTAAATTTTAGGTACATACATGACTACTGGAAAAACCATAGCTTTGACTAGATGGACCTTTGTCAACAAAGTAACGTCTCTGCTTTTTAATATGCTGTCTAGGTTGGTCATAGCTTTTCTTCCAAGGAGTAAGTGTCTTTTAATTTCATGGCCACTGTCACCATCTGCAGTGATTTTGGAGCCCAAGAAAATGAAGTCTGTCATTGTTTCCCCATCTGTTTGCCATGAAGTGATGGGACCAGATGCCATGATCTTAAGTTTTTTGAATGTTGAGTTTTAAGCCAACTTTTTCACTCTCCTTTTTCACTTTCATCAAGAGGCTCTTTAGTTCTTCTTTGCTTTCTGCCGTAAGGGTGGTGCCATCTGCATATCTGAGGTTATTGATATTTCTCCTGGCAGTCTTAATTTATACCTGTGCTTCATCCAGACCAGCATTTCGCATGATGTACTCTGCATATAAGTTAAATAAGCAGGGTGACAATATACAGCCTCGGCATACTCCTTTCCCAATTTGGAACCAGTCTGTTGTTCCATGTCTGGTTCTAACTGTTGCTTCTTGACCTGCATACAGATTTCTCAGGAGGCATTTAAGTGGTCTGGTATTCCCATCTCTTTTAAGAATTTTCCAGTTTGTTGTGAGCCACACAGTCAAAGGCTTCAGCATAGTCAATAAAGCAGAAGTAAATGTTTTCCTGGAATTCTCTTGGTTTTTCTATGGTCCACCAGATGTTGGCAATTTGATCTCTGATTTCTCTGTTTTTTCTAAATCCAACTTGAACATCTGGAAGTTCTCAGTTCACATACTGTTGAAGCCTAGCTTAGAGAATTTTGAGCATTACTTTGCTAGCACGTGAGATGAATACAACTGTGGAGTTGAACATTCTTTGGCATTGCCTTTCTTTCTTTGGGATTGGAATGAGACAGGGATTAGAGTAAGGCTTTTCAGTGTAATTTTTGTATTTTGATTTAGAGCCATATAAATATATCAGCTACTAAAATTCTCTATTTTTAAAGTTAGTACAATAAAGGAATGTTAAATGCAGTTGAGTTTCAGTTAATTGTTCTCAAAACAGATATTTAGTTCTTTAATTTAACCTAATGTTTTTATGAAAAAGGGGTTAGGGAGAATGAATATTGAAAAAAAGGGTGAACCAAAATAATGATTTGTATTTAGAAAATTTTAAAGGATCAATTAAAACATTATGATATTTAATAGTTTTACAGTAGGTCAGTAGGAATAAATATTTAACTATCAGCAGCATTCTTAAACACAAAATAATGAGAGCGTTCCTTCAGAATGACTATAAAATAGGAGTAAAATAGATGTTTTATATGGTAAATAGAAGAGATTTTTTGAATATTGGAGAGAAACAGGTCTAAATGGGAAAACTAAAATCATGTAAAGATATCAGTGTTCTCCAGACTTATACTGTAAATGTACTCTGTCAAATTGGTGAAAGAAGTGAATGTACCAATATTAGACATGTTATGAACAACAAACCGTGTGATACTAAACTTCAACAGTATCAGAGTTAAATAAAAATAAGTTATAAAAGAATGGCCAGAAAACAATAGAAATTTATTGGATTTTAAAAGACTGATTTTCTTGTTTTAAGTTGTGGGGTTATTATAGAGAAAGACTTTAATTTAAAAAATATATCAGTGATAAAGAGATTTATAATATATGCAATTTATGTATTATTTGTATTTATTTTATTTTTGGCTCCACTGGGTCTTCGTTGCTGCAGGCAGGCTTTCTCTGGTTGCAGTGCTCGGACTTCCCAATGCAGCGTCTTCTTCTCTTGTTGCAGAGCATGGGCTGTAGGGTGCTTGGGCTCAATAGTTGTGGTGCATAGGCTTAGTTGCTCCTTGGCATGTGAGATCTTCCTGGACTAGGGATCGAACCCATGTCCCCTGCATTGGCGGGTAGATTCTCAATCCCTGGATCACCAGGGAAGTCCTATAAAATTTATTTAAATTTATAAAAGTGACAGCCAATATATAAATTATTAGTTTGCAGTAATCAAAGTGCAAAATAAAGCTACAATGAGAAGCCATTCTATACCTATTAAATAAATATTTGAAAATTATATCTACTACCAGCAAGATTAGTTAAAATTGATACCTAGCCACATGTTGATGGTTATATTGAAATCTGTAGAGTTCCTTTGGAAAGCAGTATGTCAGTTCATATCAAGAGCTGTGATAAAAAAAATTTGTCCTGTGCTTTAGCCCAACATTTTCATTATCCTAAGGGAATCATTAAATGAAATAATTTTAAAAGAAAGAAATCTATTGGTGTGAAAGTGCTAAATCCAGCAGAGATTCAGATTCTGGCTTTAGGATCAGTCACATTATTTAAAGTGGTTGATTTCATCCTTTAATTTCATAAGTTGCCCAGAGTCAGACAAAGTCCCTTGTCATTCCATCTGTTCATAGCATACTTTTTTTTTTTTTTGCTTTGTTACCTAGTCTTTGTGATCTGGTGGGTTTTTTTTTTTTCCTATGGAACCCTTCACAAATTTGCGTGTCATCCTTGCGCAGGGGCCATGCTAGTCTTCTCTGTATCGTTCCCATTTTAGTATATGTGCTGCCGGAGCAAGCGCTGTAATCTGTTATTTTACACAGACTTTTTTGGGAAATACAAGTCCTAAGTATACAGCTCAGATTTCCACAAAATGAACACATTTGTCTAAAATTTATCTAAAATCAACTAATACCCCAGATATCCCTCTTGTGGTCCTGCTCAGTCACTAGTTTCCATTCTTCCCCCAAAAATGACAACCATTGACTTCTACCATAGTTTTCATTTTATCAGTTGTAGTAGTTTTTTTTTTTAACGTAGATCATTTTTTCTTTTTGGCTACACTGTGCAGTATGCAGGATCTTTAATCCCCTGACCAGGGATCAAACTCAGTGGAAGCACAGCTTCTTAACCACTGGATTGCCGGGAAAGTTTATTGTAGTAATGCTTTCATGTCCAAAAAAATAATACACTGTGTGAAAATACTTTGCCTCCTTTAGTTGTGGTCATTTAAATTGTTTGCAGTTGTTCACTATATTAGATGTTATAATATTAGCTAATACTATAATATAGTGAAAATCTGGAAGTAACTCATCTAACCATTTACTTACTAGTCTCCTAAAGATTGCAAGTAGTACCTTTTAATATTTATGTCCTTCACCCCCTGGTCCGTATTAGCTCAGTGATTTACACATAATATAAGATCGGTATGAACTTGTTGAGTAATTGGTGCCTATTCAGAAAACAAACATGGAAATCTTTCAGTCTAGTTCCACACATTTCATTAAAAAAAAAGAGAGAGAAAAAGAGGACTATGTGCTTGCATTATGGGTAAGGGAAGATTATCAGTCATGTATCCCACCCTCAGTAAGGGTGAGGAAGTGTAGATGGCAACTGCCTGCCAGTCAGATTTCTGACTTTCAAGGTTATGGTCTCATGAGAAATCTAACTTGGGTTTTCCTGCATGGTATCATGTCCCTCAAAAATGATTAGATTTTCTCTCTGTTTCAGCAGTCAGTGGCAATAATCCTGAGGGTGAAGAGCTTCAGACGGAACCTGTAGAGGATGAAGATCATAGAGAAGAGTCTTCAGATTGTGATGAAATGGATTGTGCCATGGTCCCTGAGCAGTCTCCAGATTGCCAAAAAGAAAGATTAAATACATCTATTCCAAAGGAAAGGAAAATGAGAAATCTTTTAGTTACCATTGAAAATGATTCTCCTTTAGAGGAACTCTCAAAATATGTGGATATTAATGTTATCGCACTTACCCGAAATCGTAGGACAAGAAGATGGTATACTTGTCCGCTGTGTGGGAAACAGTTTAATGAGAGTTCTTACCTTATTTCCCACCAGAGGACTCACACTGGAGAAAAGCCCTATGACTGCAGTCACTGTGGGAAAAGCTTTAATCATAAAACAAACCTTAATAAGCATGAGAGAATCCACACAGGAGAGAAACCTTATTCATGTTCTCAGTGTGGGAAAAACTTCCGTCAGAATTCTCATCGAAGTCGCCATGAAGGAATCCATATAAGGGAAAAGATATTTAAGTGTCCAGAATGTGGGAAAACCTTCCCAGAAAACAGAGAGTTTGTTGTTCACTTGCAGAGTCACAAGACCAAGAGGCCATATGGTTGTAAAAAGTGTGGGAGAAGATTTGGTCGGCTGTCGAACTGCACCCGGCATGAAAAAACTCACTCAGCATGTAAAACCCGAAAACAGAAGTGACATCAGGGAAAGGTCTGATGGTACCACCTCAAACTGAAATATTCCATAAATAATTCTGAATTGCCAGGCTGTCTGAAAAGATACAGATAAAACCTCGTTATAGCCAAAATCAGATAAATATTCAAGTTTGCCGAAACCTCAAGTTTTTAGAAAATTCGCAGGGAAAACAAAACATCCTCAAGGGCTATACCTCAGTTAGCAACCAGGCTTTTTAGACTAAAGAGCTTTCTTTTGTGAACTTATGCAACGATGTACAGCTCACAGATCCCTTTCCCAAAAAAGGCTTTGAAATAGGAGTCTGGGGGCTGCTTACCTTAAGGTGAAGACTGACAAGTGTACTGAAAGTATCAGAATATTCCATTCCCCCCCACATAGGAATTCACACCTGAGAAATAATGTAAAGATCCTTATCTGAAACTGTTCCCCTAAAAGAACCAAACTACTGACTTGTTAATAAGAACAGATTCTATCAGCCATTCATATCACCATCTAAAGATACCCTGAAAGCTTGAGAGATGAAAGGGATTGTTTACTTTGGAATATAGGAAAACACAGCAACTGAATGTCAAAGACTTATTCCATCATTTGTATGTGATCTAAAAACTAACGATCAATTTCAATAACTCTTGCAGTTTGTGGTGAAAAGAGACGTTTACAGAAATCCTCTTCACAGTGTAATTTAAAAGTGTCTGCTGTTCTTACTGTATTTTGTCCAGCTGTTAATTGCTCAAACACCTCTCTCATGCCTTTGCCTTGCCGGAAGAAGTTTGGGTCACTCAGGCCTGGCCACCCAGCCCCGCTCCTGGAAAAACTTCTGAGTTTTGTCCCTCTGTTGAGTCAGGAAAACCTGCCAGGAGGAAACCCCAGGATCCTGCAGAGGGGGAGGAGGACATTGGCTTGGATCTGTGGCTGGTCAATAACCTTGCCATGTGTGTAGTTCCCATCAGACCGTTGGCAATGGGTGGCCACTACCTCACAAGCATAGTGTTTTACTTTTAGAAATTATTTCTCCAGTGGCTCACTCACATTACCCCTCAGGAGATAGGGTTCCAGCGTCCTCACTGTAGTGGACACTTGTTCTCTGTGGCTTCCTGGTACCCACATTTCCTGACTTGTCTGCCAGAAGCAAGGCCAGCGGTGCCTTCACAGGACCAATCCTGTGGTGTGTCATTTTCAGATTCTCCATCAGTCTTGCTCCTCTTAGATTTCCTTAGGTTTTAAATTGGTATCTGTATTGGAACAGGCTAAATCCTGTACACTTATGGTGGAAAATTACCTTTACACATTTTGTTCCCATCTAGAAACCTACCTTCCATTGATTAGAGTATTCTGAGTACGGTTTTTCCTAATTTTCTTCCGGTAAGTTCTACACAAAACAAAATTTTGTTTTTGTAAATAGTTTTTTTTTTTTTTTTCATTGTATTTTTCTAGTTGGTTATTGCTCTTGCATAGGAAAGTTATTTTTAATTATATATTTGCAAAACTAGCTACTTCTCTGAATGTAATTTTCAGTAATTTCTCAGTTCTGTTAAAATTTGTGATTAAAAATTATACCATCTATAAGTAGTAGTTTTGTTTCTTCCTTTCTGCCTGTTGCTCTTTTTTGTTGTTGTTACATTTAAAATAAGTTGTTCTAAACTTTGTTGTTGTGCAAAGCATACTAAGAGAAGGATGTTTTATGATACAGTTGTCTTGAGTCGTAGTCAAAGATAGAAGAAGAAACCCCAACACTTAAAAGCCACATCAAAACAGGCCTTTATCCATGTTGTGTATTTCAAGCCTACTGTACCCTTTAAAATAAGGGACAAAACTGGCTGTCAGCGTTATTCTCTTACTCATTTGCAATTCTGGCCCAGGTTTACCCAGTTATCATGCAGAGGGACCCATCTGCATGCCCAGAAAACTTAAAAGGCTAAATGACTGTCAGACAGAAAAGGGAGGTGAGGTCCTGGGGGTCAGTGGGTCCTGTCCCCTGCCCAAGGTTTGGGCCACAGAATCCCCAAGACATTTGGGTGGGTGACACTCTCAGGACCCAAACTCCTCCACACCCAGCAAATGCCTTCTGTGCCCCACATGTAGAGCGTGCAAAGTCAAGTTACCAGGGAGAGCACCCCGAGAAGCTGTTAGTAATTTTAAAAGCAATTGGATAAAATAGTATATAGGTAATGTATTGTTGGGCCTGTAGCACATAGAAATGTAACATCTGTGTAGCAATACAGTTGACAGTAACAGCAAAGAAGCTGGGTGTGAGTAAAGCTTTACAGGACTAAGGAAATGACCACAGACAGTAAGGTAATAATTATAAGATGTATTGTTTAGTTTGTAACATTGATATAATATGTAAACCAATAATACATAACAATGCTTAAAATGTGGAAAGGGAATAAAACCATATAGAAGAAGCATTTCTGTATATAACAGGAATAAACATCACCAGATGGCCAACATGGAAATCAGCCAAAATCTTTGCAGCCAAAGATGGAGAAGCTCTATATAGTCAGCAAAAACAAGACCTGGAGCTGACTGTGGCTCAGATCATGAACTCCGTATTGCCAAATTCAGACTTAAACTGAAGAAAGTAGGGATAACCATTAGACCATTCAGGTATGACCTAAATCAAATCCCTTATGAATATACAGTGGAAGTGAGAAATAGATTTAAGGGACTAGATCTGATAGAGAGCCTGATGAACTATGGATGGAGGTTCATGACATTGTACAGGAGACAGGGATCAAGACCATCCCCATGGAAAAGAAATGCAAAAAGGCAAAATGGTTGTCTGAGGAGGCCTTACAAATAGCTGTGAAAAGAAGAGAAGCAAAAAACAAAGGAGAAAGGGAAAGATACTCCTATTTGAATGCAGAGTTCCAAAGAATAGCCAGGAGAGATAAGAAAGCCTTCGTCAGCGATCAATGCAAAGAAATAGAGAAAAACAATAGAATGGGAAAGACTAGAGATCTCTTCAAGAAAATTAGAGATACCAAGGGAACATTTCATGCAAAAACGGGCTCAATAAAGGACAGAAATGGTATGGACCTAACAGAAGCAGAAGATATTAAGAAGAGGTGGCAAGAATACACAGAAGAACTGTACAAAAAAGATCTTCATGACCCAGATAATCACAATGGTGTGATCACTCACCTAGAGCCAGACCTGCTGGAATGCGAAGTCAAGTGGGCCTTAGAGAGCATCACTACGAACAAAGCTAGTAGATGTGATGGAATTCCAGTTGAGCTATTTCAAATCCTGAAAGATGATTCTGTGAAAGTGCTGTACTCAATATGCCAGCAAATCTGGAAAACTCAGCAGTGGCCACAGGACTGGAGAAGGTCAATTTTCATTCCAATCCCCAAGAAAGTCAATCCTAAAGAATGCTCAAACTACCGCACAATTGCACTCATCTCACATGCTAGTAAAGGAATGCTCAAAATTCTCCAAGCCAGGCTTCAGCAATACGTGAACCAAGAACTTCCAGATGTTTAAGCTGGTTTTAGAAAAGGCAGAGGAACCAGAGATCAAATTGCTAATATCCGCTGGATCATCGAAAAAGCAAGAGTTCCAGAAAAACATCTATTTCTGCTTTATTGACTACGCCAAAGCCTTCGACTGTGTGGATCACAATAAACTGTGGAAAATTCTGAAGATGGGAATACCAGACCACCTGACCTGCCTCTTGAGAAACCTGTGTGCAGGTCAGGAAGCAACAGTTAGAACTGGACATGGAACAACAGACTGGTTCCAAATAGGAAAAAGAGTACATCAAGGCTGTATATTGTCACCCTGCTTATTTAACTTATATGCAGAGTACATCATGAGAAACACTGGGCTGGAGGAAGCACAAACTGGAATTAAGATTGCCGGGAGAAATATCAATAACCTAAGATATGCAGATGACACCACCTTTATGGCAGAAACTGAAGAGGAACTAAAGAGCCTCTTGATGAAAGTGAAAGAGGAGAGCCAAAAAGTTGGCTTAAAGCTCAACATTCAGAAAACTAAGATCATGGCATCTGGTCCCATCACTCCATGGGAAATAGATGGGGAGACAGTGGAAACAGTGTCAGACTTTATTTTTTTGGGCTCCAAAATCACTGCAGATGGTGATTGCAGCCATGAAATTAAAAGACGCTTACTCTTGGAAGGAAAGTTATGACCAACTGATAGCATATTAAAAAGCAGAGACATTATTGCCAACAAAGGTCCGTCTGGTCAAGGCTATGGTTTTTCCAGTGGTCACGTATGGATGTGAGAGTTGGATTGTGAGGAAGCTGAGCGCCGAAAAATTGATGCTTTTGAACTGTGGTGTTGGAGAAGACTCTTGAGAGTCCCTTGGACTGCAAGGAGATCCAACCAGTCCATCCTGAAGGAGATAAGTCCTGGGTGTTCATTGGAAGGACTGATGCTGAAGCTGAAACTCCAATACTTTGGCCACCTCATGTAAAGAGTTGACTCATTGGAAAAGACCCTGATGCTGGGAGGGATTGGGGGCAGGAGGAGAAGGGGACGACAGAGGAGGAGATGGCTGGATGGCATCACCGACTTGATGGGCATGAGTTTGAGTAAACTCTGGGAGTTTGTGATGGACAGGGAGGCCTGGCGTGCTGCGATTCATGGGGTCGCAAAGAGTCGGACACGACTGGGCGACTGAACTGAAACTGAAGCTAAAATAAATCTGACACTGATGATCAGTTAAACCTGGAGCAACCACTAAAAAAACACCCCAAAAAATATAGTAAAAAGAATTACTGGTGTTAAAATGCTACATTAGAAAATACAGAATAAATGCAAAAGAGAGCAGGAAAGACAAAAAAGGCACAAGAAAACAAAGTTAAGTGGTAGATATTAGTGTTACAAGTGAATGGAGGACTTCGCTGGCAGTCAAGTGATTAAAACTGTGCTTTCAACGCAGGTGGCACGAGTTCGATCCCTAGTCAGGAAACAGATCCCACATGCTTCCCAGTACAGCCATAAAAAAAAAGTGAGTGGGTTAAAAATTCAACCAAAAGTCAGAGATCATTAAACTGGATTAAAAAACATGATCAAAGTATATGTTGTCTACAGGGTACACACTCTGGATTTAAAGACACATTGAATTGAAAGAAGGTTGCAAAGATGTCATGCAAACAGAAACCACAGAAGACCTGAATGGTTACAATATTAGACAAAATGTTACTCTAGATAAAAGCGATATCTTATAATGATAAAAGGATAAAACAAACATATAAAACAGATAAATATGACTGTATCTAATAGAGCACAAAAATACATGGAGCAAAGGTTGGGGATTTCTTTCAGACTTTGGAAGAACAGGTATTGTCCCTCTTATTACAAATAATTCTTGGATATATAGACTAAAAATGGAAAATGCTACCACTTATCCCTTTAGGCAAAAATACCAATATACAATTACAAAGAATATACAAAAATCATTATTATAAACAGAAATTGCCTTGGATTCAACTTCTGTCCATTTTCATAAAAGATATCATCTTAGCTCTGTGAAATTAAGGGGAACTGCCCTATTTTTTGTCTTTGTCCCTCACAATCGAGAGCATCCTTCTCAGTGATGTTTTAACTAGTTTCATCTATTTCTTAATGTTTTATTTTCTGCAATCATTTTCAAAATATAAAGTTGTACTTTTAAATAGTAAAGCTTCCTTTATGTTTTAATTCAGTAACAGGGTGATTAGCATGTTTATTTTGCTAGAGCAACCTGATGGAAATACAAAAGGAAAGGAAAATAAAATTTGTGGAGACTATTCAGAAACTTAGAAAGACTATTATAAAATATAAATGGAAGATCAGGATATAGGTTTCTAGTATCAAGATTAAAAGACAAATTTTAAGTTTTGCATAATAAAAAAACAAAAATAGAATTTTCTTAGAAATTAGTTCCCTCTGAGATTTTCTTAGCCCATTTGATTACTAAACAGAAAAAAATTTAATAGCAACCACTTTTCCAAGAGCCTTTTTTATGTCCTGGTTTCTCAGGCTGTAGATGAAGGGGTTCAGCATGGGCGTCACCACAGAGAACATCACAGCAGCTGCTACATCTGTCTCAGCTGCGTGGGAGGACAAAGGGTTGAAATACAGAAATATGATGGTGCTATAGAAGAGGAATACCACAGCCAGGTGGGAGCCACAGGTGGAGAAGGCTTTCCATCTCCCCTTTGTGGATGGGACTCTCAGGACAGCACAGGTGATAAGGACATATGATACCAGGATGCAAATAAATGGAGCGATCATTATCGGCCCTGCTTCAATTAGAATCATCAGCTCATTGAGGTGTGTGTCAGAGCAGGAGAGTTTGAGGAGGGGAGTCACATCACAGAAGAAGTGGGGGATGGCATTGTCTGCACAGAAGGAGAGTCGAGCCATCAGCAGGGTGTGCAGGAGCATATCCAGACTGGCAGTGACCCACGACCCAGTGACCAGCAGGGCACAGAGCTGGGGGGTCATCTTCGCTGAGTAGTGTAAGGGGTGGCATACAGCCACAAAGCGGTCATAGGCCATCACAGCCAGGAGGAAATTGTCTATGTCCATGAACATGAAAACAAAGTACATCTGCGTGAGACACCCAGAGAAAGAGATGGTCTGTCTCCCGAGTAGGTGGTTGGCCAGCACCTTGGGGACAGTGGTGGAGGAGAAGCAGGTGTCCACAAAGGACAGGTTGCAGAGGAAGAAGTACATGGGGACGTGGAGGCGGGAGTCCACACTGATGGCCAGGAGGATGAGCAGGTTTCCCAGGACCGTGGCCAGGTACATGGTGAGGAAGAGCAGGAAGAGGAGCTGCTGCTGCTGGGGCTGCCTGGAGAGCCCCAGGAGGAGGAACTCAGAGACTCGCGACTGGTTCACCTCTCCCATGGGGCCGGACTAAGATGCAGAGATGAGAAGCAGAGGTCAGAAACCTAGAAGCTAATGCTTTGGGTGCAATAATCAAAGCTCCAGCCATAGTTATGCTAATAAACCCTCTAAGGTTGCTCAAAGGCTTCCCAAGTGGCACTAGTGGTAAAGAACCCACCTGCCAATGCAGGAGACATAAGAGAAGCAGGTTCAATCCCTGGGTTGGCAAGATCCCCTGGAGGAGGAAACGGCAACCCACTCCAGTATTCTTGCCTGGAGAATACAATGGACAGAGAAGCCTGGGCTATTGTCCATGGGGTCACAAAGAGTCGGGCATGACTGAAGTGACTCCATGCACGCAGAGTTGCTCAGTCAGAATCTGCCCCTACCCGCCACACCCTCAACTTCCAACTCCCAGTCCTAGATGATACTGGTCCCATTGGATTCATTTTTTTAAATTATATCAAATATAACATAAAAATAATGCACAGCCCTCCCCTGCCGTTATGTGTGTCTCTATTAAGATTCCCAGTCTTTCTCCTACTTAGTAGTTCGTAGAGAGAAGAGAAACGGTTGGTATTGGGTTTATCTCAAGCTCCAGCTGAGGACAGCTACTATTCCCTGGATTTGGAAGATTTAACGAAGGAGGTCCTTCCAAAAACTTCACCCATTAATAAAGAAATATTTAGACTTGCCTGATGGTCCATTGGTTAAGATTCTGAGCTCCCACTACTAAGATCCCACATGCTACACAGCACAACCCAAAAGAGAAAGAAATGTTGACTGTTACCATCTTACCTGGAAAAGCTTGTGCTGTTGCCATCAAGTGTGCTTCACCTCTGAGGAACTGGCCAGGGTTCTGTCTTTATTACAAGGTTTGGAAAGGCTTGGAAGGATAGGTAGGTCCTGAGCAGGTGAGAAGCAGAGTGTTCATGACCTCAGCTTTCTGTGCAGGAAGGATGTTTTTTGGAGCGGGGGAGGGTTGGTCAGAGATGGTTTTTTACAGTAGCCTCCATGGCCATTGGGACCAGATTCCCTGAGAGCCTTATTAGAGACAAGCAGAAAGTAATTGTCCCACCTGTTTCCTGGTCCCTATGAGACCACAATGAAAACAAAGTATATGATCTAACCTCAGGATCAGAACTGGAAGATAAAGCTGTCTGGGTGGAGAGGAGTCCCAGGGAAAATCCTCTGTAATTTCCAATTTCATCACCTTGCTGATCTGGGCTCATGCTTATGTATTTGACAATTCAGCTATTAAAAGGTCTTCTTCTTAGCTCAGCAAGTGGGGTTATTGCAGTGTTATCTGAGTGAGCCTCTTCTTTATCTAATATCGGGTCATTTACTGTGTAGACCTAGTGGTGTATTTGCAGATAGGGAAGCTGAGGTAGGGGAGAGTTGTGCTTCTTCCCATAAAGCATCTGATGTAAAGGATCAGCCTGGAGGGAGAGATGTAGCAGAGAGCACAACGTCCCATGATGGAGAAACCCCAGGCTCCTAGAACAGACTTCTGTGGGGATGTCTTCCCAGTGGACCATCCTTTGCTGGGGATGGTCATCAATCCATACTCACAGGAGCGTGGGCTCCAGCAGCCTAATTTAGAGTCCACCATCTCCTCCCAGTGAGGATTCGTGATGGATTTGGGAATTTTGCACTGATGCCAAGGACCTGTGGGTCATTCCCAGCATGACTTGGTCTGGATGGAGAAATCCAGAACCTTACAACTCTCTCCTGTCTGCCTCATAGATGGAGAAGCAACAATCTATGCAGAAAAGCAAAAAAACAAAAAACTAAAAAAGCACACAGGAACAGCAATGAGCTGGAGAGAATATTAGTGGCCACCCTGTTCAGAGTTCAAGACCTTTCCTTTTTTTTTTTTTTTTTAATATTTCTTTGTTTAAATATGTCTTTCTTTGTGTGTGCTCAGTTGTGTCCAACTCTTTGTGACCTCATGGACTGTAGCCCATTAGGCTCCTCTGTCCATGGGATTCTCCAGGCAATACAACTACAGCAGGTTGCCATTCCCTACTCCAGGGAATTCCCTGGTGGCTCAGATGGTAAAGAATCTGCCTCCAATGAGGGAGACCTGAGTCTGATCCCTGGGTTGGGAAGATCCCCTGGAGGAGGGCACGGCAACCCACTGCAGTATTCTTTCCTGGAGAATCCCCATGGCAGAGGATCCTGGCAGCCTACAGTCCATGAGGTTGCAAAGAGTCGGACAAGACTGAGCGACTAAGCACAGCACATTCCAGGGCATCTTCCGGACCCAGGGGTCAAACCTCCCTTGGCAGGCAGGTTCTTTACCAGTAGCGCTACCCAGGAAGCCCCTAATATTTGTTTATGTGGCTATGCCCCGTCTTAGTTGCAGCATGTGGGATCTAGTTCCCTGACCTGAGCCCCCTGCATTTGAAGTCTTAGCCACCGGACCACCAGGGAAGTCCCTCAAGTCCTTTTCTGATGGTTGAGTACTGTGGCCTCACTCACAGTTCTTAGGTGAAAATAACAGAGTCTCGCCAATTAAGCAGAAAAAGATCTCTTGAAACTGATCATTCTTATTTAAAAACACACAGCAACTGGAGAAGCAGGCTCAGGAGGTCACATGGCAGCTAGAATGGCCCAGATCATCCATAGCACAGGCTGGATTAGCGGGTTATCCCAGCATAAACCTCACAGCTCATGACTCTGACACAGCTAGCCCTGGGCACAAGTTGCCACCAGAAGCGCGGTTGCCCAGCAATCCCTCTTTGCTGCAATAGCTGCCACTGCTAGAAAAATCTCCTCCTTGCTCCCTTTGTGTCAAAGGCTGACTCAGGATATCTAATGGGTCCGCACGTGCCCACAGCTTAGCTCCTAGAGGGCTGGGATAGAAGTGATTCAGAATTTCCTGTGACACAGGAAGAAGTAGGCTTTTCTTCCCCACCAGAATGACACAGTAGGTATTATTACTTAAGCTTTGGAAGGGGTCACAGAAGTTGGGAAGCCAAAGAAGTAAGATAAACTCCCATCGGAATCCATCCTCCCAGCTGTATATTAACACACACTCCTCTCACCTACTTACCTTCAGTAGAGAAATTCTCTGGTCTAACATAATAAAAGTATCCTTCTCACCACAGAAGAACATGAGTTACTGTATCCAGGAGCCAAACTAAGATCTTCCCTTCTCCAATCATGATCCCATTATGACTTTCTATAATTTCTGAATCAAATTTGAAAGCTAAGCAATATCTGCATATCCTACATACATGTAAAACAGGAGGGAGAGAAAAGAAGAAAGCTAACTAGCTCAAGAGATAAATATAAACAGAAAGAAATATGACTGAATGATATAATATTCATTTCCATAAGTAGCCTTGAATGATTACTTGATATCAATAGTTTCCTTTATCCACAATCTTTAAAATTTATTTATTTATTTTTTATTTATTTATGTTTATTTTTTTTACTGGGCTGGGTCTTCATTGCTGCAAGCGGGGACTACTCTCTAGTTGCAGTGCACTGGCTTCCTGCTGCGGTGGCTTCTCTTGTTATGGAGCACAGGTTCTAAAGTGTGGGCTTCAGTAGTCGTGGCAAACCAGCTTAGTTGTTCCGTGGCAAATGAAGTCTTCCCGGTCCAGGGATTGAACTCATGCCTCCTGCATTGGCAGGGGGATTCTTAACCAGTGACCCACTTGGGAAGTCTCCCTTATCCACAATCGAATTCATGTTCCCTTTATCTTTAGCCAGCATCTCAGCTACTCAAAGTTTAAAAAAAAATCTGAATAGTAACCTAAATTCTCATGTCTGAGAGGTCTGACCTTCTTATGATCTTGCCCATATAAGACTCTCCTAGTCTTTTATTAACTCTCATCACAGGACATGGCAATTCCAGAATCTCTCAGGGAGATCTTTCCACCCGTAATCCTCTCTGCTACCACTGTGCAGCAGAAAAACTACTTTCCATAGATAGTCAAACTCATAACAATATTAGAATCTCCTTTTGTTCAGTTTATCCAGTAGCAAAAGGAGCCCAAATTGGCCAGCAGAAAGTCTCTTCAGAGCCCAGTACTGCTGGGGTAAAAAGCAAATTGTTGCAAGTACATCATGAGGTATTACAAAAAGTGCTGCCTACTTCTACCTCTTGTTTCCTTGCCCCATAAATTGCTACCTGGGAGAAAGTTTAGCATATATTGTCCACTGGTATGAAACTTATACTGTATTCTATAAAATAGCACCCTACTCTTACAGGGTAATCTGTGTGCTCAGTCGAGCTGGACATGACTTTCCATCACCATGGGCTGCAGCCTGCCTGGCTCCTCTGTCCATAGAATTTTCCAGGCAAGAATACTCGAGTGGGTTGCCATTTCCTCTTCCAAAAAATCTCCCCAACCCAGGAATTGAACCCATGTCTCCTGCACTGGCAGGCAGGTTCTTTACCACCAAGCCACCTGGTCACCTCAACTGGGATCAAAATTGAGTCTTTAAAAGACCATTTCTCTATTCCTAAGGTCAACTGTTCCTGGTAATGGTGTAGAAGTAAACACCAAAGAATCCTATGGACACCAGCCTTATCCTTTGTGTTAGTTATCTGTTGTCAAGTAACAAGTTATACCAAAACTTTGCAACTTAAAACAATAAACATTTATATCACACAGTTCCTATAGGTCATGAATCCGGTAATGGTTTAGCAGAATGGTTCAGGAGCAGGGCCTCTCGTGAGACTGCAGTTATCTGCAGGCGCTCAGTCATCTGAAAGCTTGACTATGGTGGAGGATGAGTGTCCAAGATGGCTCGCTCACACATTGCTATTGGCAGGAAGCCTCAGTTCCTCCTGTGGAGTTCTCTAGGGAGATAACTTGGTATGTCCTTGCAACAGAGGAGCTCGTTTCCCCCTGAGCAAGTGATTCAAGACAGCAGCATAGAAGCCACAGTATCTTTAATGACTGAGCTCTGGAAGTCACCCAGCATCATTTCCATAATACCCTATAACTCACACAGTGCTACAGACCAAATGTTTGTGTCCCAGCAAAATTTGTATAGTGAAATCCTAATCCCCAGGTGATGGAGCCTTTGGAAGGTGATTAGCTCATGAGGGCAAGGCTTCCCCAAGGGGATCAGTACCCTTCTAAGAGGCCTCAGACGGCTCCCTTGTCCCTTCCACCATAAGTGGTAGAACTGCCATCTATGACCCAGGAAGTGTGCTCTCACCACACAACAAATGTGCCAGCATCTTGATTTTAGACTTTCTAGCCTCCAGAACTGTGAAAAATAAATTTTGTTTAAAAGAAATGTATTGGTTGCACCAGATCTTAACTTCATTATGTGGGGTCGGTTGAGGCATTTGAACTCTTAGTTGCAGCATGTGGGATCTAGTTCCCTGACCAGGGATTGAACCCCAGCACCCTGCATTGAGAGCTTGTGGAGTCTTAACCACTGAACCACCAGGGAAGTTCCCCAAATAAATTTGTTATGTACAAGCTACCCAGTCCATGATTTTGTTACAGAAGCCCAAATACATTTGGAGATATATCAGCCCAATTCACTGTGTGAAGAGATTACACAAGACTAGGATTGCCCAGGACTATCCTGAAAACTGGCTGCCACATTCCTTTTATTATAAAGTGAGTTCCTTGGTTAGAAACGATGTTGGTGGGATGCCAAGTTGATGAATACATTCATTCATCCCTAACACATATGCTATCAGTCTTTCGACCTCAGGCTGAGTAAGCACGTCCTCCTGTACATCAGTTTCCCTTTCCTGAGTGCTTCTGCACATTCCCAAATAAGCATGCTCACCATAAGTTGTCTATTTATATCACCCCTCACCATCACTTTCCTTATGTCATCTTAATTAAGTAGTAGGTGATGCCTGGGATGTCATAAAGATCCTGAGGCTGACTTACCAGGCTCAAATCTTAACATTTCCTTTAGATCTGCAGTAGAGGCCATCGACTGCAGAAGCAATTGTAGACATCAACACTGCCTCCTAGACTAGAAATCTCGGGAAATCGAAGGCAGCGATTCTCAAACATTAACGTGCACAGAAATCATCTAGAATGTTTATAAAGTGAAGCTTCTGACAGGAAGTCTGGGATGGAGCCTGAGCTTAGGCATTCCTAACAATCACCCAGGCAGTGACGCCGGGTCCTCGAATCACACTGGGCAGTAGCAAGCCCTCAGCAATGGAGTAAAAGGAGCCCTTACCCTGAATAGGGTACATCGGTTTTTGCGGTGCTGGCTTCCCAGTCCACCTCGCCTTTTGAAAGGACATCCAGATTGGAACTCAGGCGTTGACTTCCTAGAGTTTCGGGCTCTGGCAGCAGGAGACAGGAAACCTGAACACCTCGTGACCCATCCTAACCGGGAACGCCAGAGAGATGGAGCAGGACCGGGACTAGGTGACGTGTGGAAGGCTCATGGGATCCGCCAGTTGCCCAGATTTGGCAGGTACCAACCCCAGAGGGCCTCTTTACAGCATTTTGGGGTCAAGGCAGAACCACTTACTACATCGCTGAACATCCGCTCCACACCGGAGGTTCCAGCCCGCGGTACTTCCGGTGAAAGAATCGGTCGCACTTTCCCAAGGAGACCGCGCAGAGCTGAGACTCCGCCTCCCGCCTTTCTAATTGGGCAGGAACATTTGGGTGCGGAGCGGCAAGGGGCGGGGCAAGGCAAGCCGGTCCACGTAGCCTCTGACGGGCCCAGTCGAGGGCCTGTTCAGTGCTTCCGGGAAGAAGTCCCGCCGTGTCCGCGCCTCCTGCGCTGCGCATGCGCCTGAGGGTCGCGCGTAGGGACGTCCTCTAAAGGGCCGCAGCCGCCTTACACCAAGGCGGGGTGGGGGGCTGCAGAGGCAAAGCTCCCGGGACCCCCCAAAAGCTTAACGTCCTTAAAGCATATTTCACTGCAGTGGGGTTTTTGTTGATTCCTTATGTTTTTTTAGCCTTGCAAGTGCAGGGCCTCAAAAAGTTGGGTAAAAACCCAGAATTGTTCTTCTCCACAGACATCTTTAATAAAAGGCGAAAGAGTTATATGATCTGAAAAGAAACCAGAGTATCGATGCAGTGTTGTTTCAAAGCAAAATTAATGCAAAAAAGTCTTGGAACAAACTATCAAAGTTTAAAGACAAGATCAGTAAATACTTTAGAGCTTCCGTTGATCAAGAGAAACTATCTATGATGGCAATTCTCTCTTGAAACCAAGATAGGAAATGAACTAGATTTTGAAAATATTATTGATGTTTGAGTCCACTAAACAGTGGCAAATATACACACCAACCAGACATTAGTTAAAGTGGTGAAGCTGATTCTGTTCAGTAATTACAGTGATCTCCCCCTTGTCCTTGTGGGGTATGAGCCAAGACCCCCAGTGAATACCTGAAACTATGGATCTACCGAACCCTATATATAGTGTTTTTTCTTGTACTAACATAATTGTGATACAGTTTAACTTATAAAGTAGGCACAATAAGACATTAACAATAAAAATTAATAAAATAGAACAATTATTATGATATACTGTAATAAATGGAGAAGAAATGGCAACCCACTCCAGTATTGTTGCCTGAAAAATTCCATTGACAGAGGAACCTGGCAGTCTATAGTCCACCGGCTCGCAGAGTCCAACATGCCTGAGCAACTAACCACACACTGTAATAAAATTATGTGAATATTGCCTCTCTCAAAATATCATGTACAAATGAAATGCCATTCCGTCTTAACTAAGCACTCATTACACACAATGGCTGTAATTTTTGCACTTTGGAGTGCAACAGCAAAACTTGCACAAATTTCTTCTTCACAATTTCAAAAAAGATTGTTACCATAGATCTTAGCAATCTCAGCATCCTTTTTCATCCTTTCCTTATCAGGTTGAAAACTTCCATCTTTTTACTTAAAAGAAGCACTTTATGGCTTCTCTTTGGCGAATCTGAATTTCCAGAATCACTACTCTTGTGCTTTGAGGCTGTTAATAAGTAAAATAAGGGGTGATTTGAACACAAGCACTGCAATACCATGACAGTTGACCTGAAAACCCAGAGAACTGCTAAGTGACTAACAGTCACGATGTGCTGGCTGCTGCTGCTGCTGCTGCTGCTAAGTCACTTCAGTCGTGTTGACTCTGTGCAACCCCATAGATGGCAGCCCACCAGGCTCCCCCGTCCCTGGGATTCTCCAGGCAAGAACACTGGAGTGGGTTGCCATTTCCTTCTCCAATGCATGAAAGTGAAAAGTGAAAATGAAGTCGCTCGGTCGTGTCCGACCCTTAGCGACCCCATGGACCGGAGCCTACCAGGCTCCTCCCTCCATGGGAGTTTCCAGGCAAGAGTACTGGAGTGGGTTGCCATTTCCTTCTCCGGATGTGCTGGAGGAAAAGATAATTCATGTCCTGAGCTGGACAGAGCAGAGGCGGCATTAAATTCCATCAGGCTACTCATAATCGTGTGAAACTGAGAACGTATGAATTGTTTATTTCTGGAATTTTTCATTTAATATTTTTCAAACCACAGTTGACCGTGAATAACTAAAACTGCAGAAAGTGAAACTGTGAATAAGCGGGGGGAGAAGGCAGTAGTGTACTGACAGCAAGGGAAGAGGCTAAGCACAGTTTCTGCAGAAGTTCTTGGGCCTTTTGAAGGGAAATGAGGGAGTCAGGAGAGAGGATGGTGGGGGCTCCAGGAGAGAAGTGAAAAATTACAGAAACAGGACAAGAGGCTTAATTTTTGTAAAAAGGTTTTGGAAAAAATTAACCATTAAAAACTACAATAAAACATGTATATAGGCTTCCCTAATGCTTGAAAGGTGGTGGCAGTCTGAGTCAAGCCCATCAACTCCTTCAGGAAACTTTCTCATCTACCTCTCCAGTGACTTCCCCATACTGATTCAGTCATATAATCATTTATTCAGGCAAATAATAATTGTAGAGCAACCACTACATGCCAGTTGGAAAAAAAAAAAAACAAAACCTGGTCCTTGCACTCATGAAGATACAGTCTAACTGAGGTAGGGAGCATGAGAAGAAAAACACAAAATAATTACTTCAAGGAAATTGATTTAAGCTACTTACTCATTCTTCATGAAACATGCTACACTTTACATGAACCAGACCCAGTGCCCAATGCTGAGTGTACAAATGAAATGCCATTCCGTCTTCACTAAGCACTCATTATACACAATGGCTGCAATTTTTGCACTTTGGAGTGCAACACCAAAACTTGCATAAATTTCTTACTTCTTCACAATTTCAAAAAAGATGACCCAATCCTTATTGCCAGAATGGAAGACCCAAGAAGAATGCAAAAAACTGCAGAAGACGGTTGTACAGGAAAAGGCAAGCAATTCTGTGGGGATACCATATTAGATTCCAAGGGCTGCCGTAACAAAGTGCCACAAACTAGATGGCTTTAAACAACAGAAATTTATCTCACAGCTCTGGAGCCTAGAAGTCCAAAATCCAGGTGTTGGCAAGGTTGATTACTTCTGGAGGTTCTGAGGGAGAATTCATTCTACCTTCTGTGGCTGCAGCAATCCTGGGGATCCTTAGGTTGCTTATTGTCAGCAATCCAGATGGTGCTTGGTAAATGCATCACTCCAGTCACTATAGCTGACTGCCAACTGAGAAAGTACATTGGGGTTCCCTGGCGGTCTAGTGGTTAAGAATACACCTTCAAGCAAGGGACAATGGTTTGATTGCTGGTCCAGAAAGATCCCACATGCCACAGAGCAACAAAGCTCATGTGCCACAACTACTGAGCCAGCACACCTAGAGCCTCAGCTCTGCAGCAAGAGAAGCCACTGCAGTGAGAAGTCCACACACCACAACAAAGAGTAGCCCCTGCTCGCCACAACTAGAGAAAGCCCAACCACAGTAAGGAAGACCAACCACAGCCAAAAACTAAATAAATAAAACTTTTTTTTAAAGTGCATTAGAACCCCTAGGGAAACTTTAGGTGGGGGAATTACTAATGTCCAAGTCCAAACACAAAGATATTAATTTAATTGGTAAAGGTTTAGTCCAGCATTAGTATACATACTTTCAAAACTTCACAGCTGATAATATCATACATCCAAGATTGAAAACCAATAGTGGTTTCTGAGAACATTTCCAGAAGGGAAATGAAAAAATATTTGTTATGTGTAACTTTTTAAAGTGATCACTTAGAAAGGAAAACTTGACCTTTATGCAAAGTAATTTA
This sequence comes from Cervus canadensis, assembly GCF_019320065.1. Classification (NCBI taxonomy): domain Eukaryota; kingdom Metazoa; phylum Chordata; class Mammalia; order Artiodactyla; family Cervidae; genus Cervus; species Cervus canadensis. The sequence continues at coordinate 37,183,613 of NC_057417.1, forward strand.
AAATACAGTAACTAGAAGTAAATGCAAATAACCTGTTCAAAGGGTTGTACTTAAGTCCCAGGTCATTGACAAGTATCGGCTGAGAGTATTTCTTTATTCTGAGTTCTTTGTAGACACTGACAGATTGCTACATTTCAGTGAATTGGCAAAGATTTACACAACTGCCAATGAAAGATCTATGGTACCATCATCAAGAAGAGCATGCTTTCCTGCCAATCACTTTTTGCAAGGCCCCTTTCAAGTCCCTGTTCCTCAGGCTGTAGATGAAAGGATTCAGCATGGGGGTCACCACCGTGTACATCACAGTAGCTGCAGTGTCCTTCTCTGACGAGTGGGAGGACAAAGGGTTGAAATACACAGCAATGATGGTGCCGTAGAAGAGGGAAACCACAGCCAGGTGGGAGCCACAGGTGGAGAAGGCTTTCCATCTCCCCTTTGTGGATGGGATCCTCAGGACAGCACAGGTGATAAGGACATATGAAGCCAGGATGCAAACGAAGGGGGTGATCATGATCAGGGCACCCTCAGTCAGTATCATCAGCTCATTGAGGTGTGTGTCAGAGCAGGAGAGTTTGAGGAGGGGAGTCACATCACAGAAGAAGTGGGGGATGGCATTGTCTGCACAGAAGGAGAGTCGAGCCATCAGCAGGGTGTGCAACAGAGCATTCAAGCTGGCGATGATCCACGACCCAGTGACCAGCAGGGCACAGAGCTGGTGGGTCATCTTTGCTGAGTAGTGTAAGGGGTGGCATACAGCCACAAAGCGGTCATAGGCCATCACAGCCAGGAGGAAATTGTCCATGTCAGCAAACTCAAAGAGAAAATACATCTGCATGAGGCAGCCAGAGAAGGAGATGGTCTGGCTCCCAAGTACGTGGTTGGCCAGCACCTTGGGGACAGTGGTGGAGGAGAAGCAGGTGTCCACAAAGGACAGGTTGCAGAGGAAGAAGTACATGGGGATGTGCAGGCGGGAGTCCACGCTGATGGCCAGGAGGATGAGCAGGTTTCCCAGGACCGTGGCCAGGTACATGGTGAGGAAGAGCAGGAAGAGGAGCTGCTGCTGCTGGGGCTGCCTGGAGAGCCCCAGGAGGAGGAACTCAGAGACTCGCGACTGGTTTGCCCCTCTTATAGGCTGAATCTGGGTGAACAGAGAATAGCGAAATCAGAAACCCAGACAAGGAAGGTCAATAGCTGCGACATCAGGCTCCAGGCAGGATCACATTTGCAAATCAGTTAATAGATTTGCTACTTCCGTTGTGTCCACCCCACCTACGCTCCCGATCTCCAACACTCAGTTCTGATGTTTTCCATATTGGACTCACTGATTTTTTTTTTTTTTTGGACTCACTGATTCTTATGTTATTAGAATCCCATGGACAGAGGAGCCTGACGGGCTACAGTCCACGGGGTCGCAAAGAGTCGGACACGACTGAGCGCCTAAAACTTTAGGGTCGCCCTCGTGTGGCTGCTTTGGGGAATGACAGTCTTTGCTGACTGGTCTGAAGAGCCGTGAATAGAACAACCAGCTGCTTGTTTAGCCGCTAAGCCATGCCCAGCTCTTTGCGACCCCATGGACTATCGCTCGCCAGGCTCCTCAATCCATGGAATTCTTTAGGCAAGAATACTTGAGTGGATTGCCATTTCCTCCTCCAGGGGATCTTCCCCGAACCAGGGATCCAACCTGCATCTCCTGCATTGGCAGGCATTGCCAGGCAGATTCTTTACCACTGAGGCACCAGAGAAGCTGATGAGCAATCAGCTGATGGTGTATTACTATCATGAAAATACCATTGCTTTCTCCCTGCACTTTATTGAGGATTTATTGAGGCATAATTGACGAAATTTTTATTTAAAAATCTGAAAAACGGGCAAGCTTCTACACAGCATGACTCTCCGACTATATGGTCTCTGCATAAATGCTTCAGTTCTTCCCCTACCCACCTAACTCATACATGGCTCTTAAAGAAACAAGAGGAACGGTTGATCATTACTGGGTTCATCTTGAGTGACACCTGATGGACTCATCACCTCCTACTATTAACTTCCTGTATCTGGAAGACATAGCAGAGGAGGTTCCTTTAAAAATTTCCTGTCTTAATAGATATCAATGTCTTCACTGCTGTATTCTTACCTGGGGGAGGTTGGTGCTTATTGCCATCAAGCGTTCTTCAAGTCTGGATAAGGGGTCATCAGTGCTTCTATCCATTGTGAGGGTTAGAATGTCTTGGAAACACAGGCAGGTACTGTGAGTGAGGAGCAGGGGTTCATGGTCCTAGTCCCCTGTGCAGGAAAAATATTTGGGGCAATCACAGAGCAGGTGTTTGTAAGAACTTCACAGCCATTGGGACCAAATTCCCGAAGAGCCTCATTAGAGAGAAGAACAAGGACTTAATAACTGAATCTCTCCATCTACAGGCACAAGCCCAGATCAGCCAGGTCCCAGGTCTGAGGTCCCAGGGAATTTTGTCTGGGATTTATCACCATAGTGCTGGCTTCATTTCTAATATCTTCAAGTTTTGACCCAAGAGTGACATCTAAACCTTAGATAATACTTTTTACCATCATTGTTTGGTACAAAGGGGCCAAATAGTAGGCAAGACAGTTATTAAGTATGCAGTGCCATTGTGTCTTTAAAAAAATGTACATACCTTACTTTATTAAAAAAATTTTTTATACATTTATTAATTTTCGACTGCGCTTGGTCTTCGTTGCTGTGTGGGCTTTTTTCTAGTTGGAGCAAGTGGGGGCCACTCTCTAGTTGCGGTGTGCAGCTTCTCACTGCGGGGGCTTCTCTTGTTGCAGAGCATGCGCTCTAGAGCAGAGGCGCAGTAGTCGCGACGCACAGGCTTAGTTGCTCCGCAGCATGTGGGATCTTCCCAGTTCAGGGATCAAACTGTGTCTCCTTCATTGGCAGGCAGATTCTTTACCACTGAACCACCAGGGAAGCCCCATACCTTACTTTAAAAATACTTTTTTTTTTTTTTGCCAAAGAAGTGCTAACCATTATCCGAGTCTTCAGAGAGTCAGAATCTTTTGCAGTAGTAACATCAAAGATTACTGATGATATGTCACTATAAAACCATCATAATAATGAAAAAGTTTCACATATTGCAAAAATTACCAAAGTAGGACAGAGACACAAAGTGAGCACATGTTTGTGGGGAGATGGCAGTTTGACACAGAGTTGCCACCAACTTTCAATTTGTTAAAAAAAAAAAAAAGTGCAGTAACAATGTGGCACAACAGAATGAAGCATGCCTGTGTTACTCCCAGCAGGAGCAGGAGCCAGAGTACCTGCATTTTTTTTTTATTCTAATAAAACTTTATTTTTTCAAACACAGCCACAGAGGCAGGACCTCATGTTTAACACACACAGACTTATGGATTTTTTTAAAAATATAAAACAAAGTTTACGAAAAATTTTTTTCCACTTTTTGTATTTGTAATCCCATTAGCACAGGGACTTTGGCAGCAGGTGGGAGTGAAGGGCAGCTGAGCTGCCAGTGGGCATCACCGGGCACAGGAGGAGAGCGCCAGCCTGGGAGTGGCTTCACTCACACACGCAGGAATGCTCACCTACTGATCAGCCACACCACACACACAACACAGATGCAGATGTCTACCCAGGGTCAACCACTGCAGAGGTGTGTTCCACTCTGGGTAAGCCCAATATGTGAAAATCCAAATTTTCAAAACAGCTAAAATAGAGGGAGGTTGCTTGCTTTACAAAAGAAGCAATTACAGGCTGCTTTTAAATGGTCAGCAGCCCAAATGCTTTGAAAAATAGCATTTGGTTTATACAGAACTGTTGGAATAGATCTACCATGTAAAGCAAAATAAACCACTTCTCGAAAAGGCTTGTCCAAGGACCACAGGTACTTAGATTAGGAAGCAAAACAATAGCTCCAGCTAGTTTAACTTTCCAGATCTTAAAGTAATGGAATTCAAATATGGCATCTATAGACCTTCTCCCTTAGGGATGGTGCCCTAGGGCTTTGAGGAAGCCAGAGTGGAGGCAGAAATTATTGCCCTCACTTCTTCAGCTTTGGGCCTGCAGAGAACCCCCTGACATTACCAGTGGCCTATTGTAAGCTGGCACAATCTGCAGCAGAGAGCCCAGGGATGAGGATGCCCCAGGAGGAAAAGAAGCTGGCACCAGGGAAATTATGGACTAAAGAGGGAGAACAGCCAAGGGAGGGATAAAACCAAGGAGGGGCAACTCTTGGGCTCACAGTTTCCTTGGATTCTCCAGAGAACCTCTCTCAGGCCCCTACAGACCTGGTAGCTCACTGGTAACTCGTGCTAACTAGCAGGTGAAGGGAAGGAGTCCTGGAGGGGTAGAACCTCTAAAGGCAGGAGGCTGAAGAAGACATAGCCATCTCCTCAGGAGTGGAGGCAAGGATGCTAGGGCCTCACTGATGCTCCTATCCAACATGTGGGAGACCCAGAAAACCAAAGGTTCAATTCCATAAAGAAGAAAACACACAGGTCCTCTTCCCTCACATGAGCAGTTGGTTCCTACAAAACCCTGGGAAAATGCCCTTCTTCCAATAAACAGGACGGGCAGGTCCAATTTGGTCCTGCAGGGTCTAAGCAAAGCTGGACAAAGCCTCAAAAGCCATTATGGTGGCAGCTTCAATATGTATCTCCCCTGGAGCCAGCTCTATAGAGCTTCTGAAATCCTTAAACCCATCAGTGTGGCCACTGAGACCTGTTGCCTGGGCCCAAGTTGTGGGTGTGAAACAATAAAAGAATTCAATCCAGCAACAGCAAACTCCCAGCTGCTTCTCAGAGTCTGCTTTACACATCTTCAGCCAATCCCTCAGTGAGCCTCAACCTCTCTGAGGTCTCTAAGGGCCAATTAGAGGCAAATAAATATTTCCTGGCAGGAGTGGAAGACAAGCAAACTAGTAAATGCTGACATCCCCTTCCTCTTTCTCAACCAACTCAGAAAAAATGGCTAGGCCTGGATCTTATAACAAGTTTCTCTACAGTCTGCTTCCAAAGGGCAGTGCTGGGGTGCACTCACCTATGCCTGCTGGGGACTGAACACTACTTCTGCTGCAGGTCAGCCTCCACACAGGGGCTTCCGTCCTTCTTCTCGACCCTCAAAGGGCAGAAAGTAAGAGGGAAAAGAGGTCCCATCAGTAGGGAGGGAAAGAAAGAGATGGAGCCCTTCAGCCCTGCCTTAATTGCCCACATGTGCTTGCATCTACTTAGTGAGAGAGACAGGCAAGTTGTATCCAGCCTTGGCAATCTGATGAGAAAACAAAAGCCAGCTCAGAATCAATATGCAGCACTCTCTCCAGCCAATACTAGATCTATCTGGAGGAGGTGTGGGCCTGAGGAAAAGACCATTAGTTGAGGACCCCCAAATAGAATCCTTTGCAGAGCCACTGTTGCTAACAGATTACAAGCTTGCTTCCAGAGCTCCTCAGAACCCCGGCTCCTATAACAAGCCTGCTGTCCCGTGAAAACCCAAGATCCTGGGAGTACTGTGGTGCTCTGCTGTTAGGGAGCAACTGCCTTCCTTCCCTAAGGCTCCCCAAACGCACCTTTCCTCGAGCACTCTCATGCACTCACACACTCTCACACAATTTCTCCAAGGAGGCTGAATGAACCCCCCACCCTGGCCAAATTCTAAGACACAAGTGCCCTTTGAAGCAAAGGGGCTAGTGAAATTCCCCGAGCTGGGGTCAGCAGACCCCTTCCGTCCCTGCCCATTGCTTTCTCGGTGGCAGGGATACTCATACTCAAGGCCGCCATGGGAAGGGTCTGCTCTGGTGCTGTCCCTCCCGCCATCAGCTCCGTTTATCTTGTCCGGGCCAGTCTCTCAGCATGGTCGAGCTTCCTGGAGCGAGAAGATTTCCAGCTGCCCTGAGTCGGAGCCCTCCATTCACCCCCATTCCCAGGCTGGGCCCCTGGCCTTGGGACCTCGACACTTGTTAGTAGCCGTAAGAGAGTCAGTCTGTGTAGCCCCAGGAAGTAGCCTCTCAGTTTTAGTTCTCCTCAATCACATTCAAGTTCAGGTCCCCAGAGTCCTGCTGGCACAGTGTCCGCTTGCTCAGCGCCTGCCTCCCCCACCGCACGGCCCCCTCCTCTTCCTCTTCGCTTTCACTCAGCACCTGGGAGGAACCCCCAACGGGGCTGCAGGAAGCAGAGAGGGGTGGGGGGCTGCAGGCCATGAACCATGGTGGAGAGATACTGCTGCCTTCCCAGCTGTTTCTTGGAGACAGAGACCTCCTGAGTATGGTTTCTGATTCATCTTGTTGAAGTCCGAGGAAGGCCGCAGCCGCCGAGGGTCCTCCTCGTGGCGCTGCTTGACCCCAGCTTTGCGGGCATCAAGATCACACTGTGAGAGGCTTCGAGGAAGATTGCGCAGGCCTCGAGGTTGCCAGGGCAGCTCTGGGGAGGATACAGGGGAGCTCCGGGCAGAGGGCAAGAAGCGGCTTGCCTGTGGGCCCAGGCTGGGTGACAGGGAGACGCGGCGTTGGGGTGGGAAAAGTGACAGGGACCCAGCATCACTCTCCCAGGAGCCACTTTGCGGGGAGGCGGCAGAGGGATGAGAGGAATCTTGGGCTAGGGCCAGGCTGAAAAAAGGGGGGCTGAAGGGTCTGTGGGCTGGGGCACATTGAGAAGAGGCACTGGGAGCTTGGAGGAACCTGAGGCTGGAGACCCGCTTCCGGGGGCTCTGGTGAGGCACATGCGGCCCACGCCCTCCACCACTGCCCCGGTGCTTGATGGGAGTCCACAGCTTGGAGGGGGCGGGCCGCCATGCTGGCTGCCAGCGAGACAGGTCCACGGGCTCTGAGAGTGAGCGGCAGTGCCTCTCAGATGGAGGGGAGGGGGCACAGGAAGCTTTTCTGGGTCTGGGGGCTCAGGGCTTAGGGCTTGGGAGAGGGACTGCTCCTGTGGGGAACTTCCCGGGCTGGGTGGTCTGAGGTGCAGGCTCAAGCCTGAGGGATGGTAGCTGAGGTTGTGAGGCTATCCTGGAACTCGGCTCAGGAACGGTGGGGCAGGCCCCTCCAGGAAGCACCTCCAGACACACGCTGAAGAGGGTTCCCACAGTCGGAGATGTCTGCATGATCAGGCAAAGGCAGACTGATGATGAGGCGTGTGCATTTCAGCTCATCCAGAGTCTGCTTCTGTAGCTGCTCAGTGATCAGGATTATCATGATTCTCCCCGGGATTTGACTTGCACACTTTGGAGCAAATGATGAATGTCTTCCCTGTTGTTCTTCCAGACCTCACTCGTGAGCCGTCTTCTGCCACTGCAGCACCATTCTAGCACCATTAGGACTTCCCTCTCCAGTCATGCCTGCTGAGTCGCGGCTCCTCCAGTTCCCAGGGCCACGGCCGGAGCAGCTCTCCAGAGTACCTGCATTTACACCAGTTCCTAATTCCTGATTCTCACAGAATGATGTGAATAAGGACAAGTAGCACCTGCATACACAATGGATGTGTTACAGGAGAGGATTCCTCAAGCTTAAGAAATCAGACCTTGTCATTGGGAATAAGCCTGGCTGAACTTTGCCCCAGAAGAATACATTTATTACCCTGGATGGTGAAAAATCTGCCCTTTGCTCTGGAAAGACACACCGTTTCTATCTTCCAGTGCTGTTCATTATAGAAACATCCTTGGGACTTCCCTGGTGGTCTAGTGGCTAAGACTCTGTGCTCCCAATGCAGGGGGCCAGGGTTCAATCCCTGGTGAGGGAACTTGATCCCACATGCTTCAGCTAGGGCCGGGAACAGCCAAATTAAAAAAAAAGAAAAAAAGAAACATCCTTGAAGAAATGGTCTAGAACAAAAGAAGTGAATGTCTCTAGTCACAAAATCTGCAGAAAAGCAATAAACACATGGAGAACTGTGTCTTACAAAGCATGTATTAATTTTATACTCATGTTTCTTTTTAATAAATTTATTTATTTATTTTTCACTGAACTGGGTCTTCCTTGCTGCACGGGGACTTTCTCTAGCTGTGGAGAGCAGGAGCTACTCCCTAGTTGCAAGGCTTCTCATCGCCACGGCTTCTCTTGTTTCAGAGTCTGGGCTCCAGAGTGCAGGCATCAGGGGTTGTGGCAACAGGCTTAGTTGCCCCGCGGAAGGTGTGGAATCTTCCTGGACCAGGGATGGAAGCCATGTCCCCTGCATTGGCAGGTGGATTTTTAATTACTGGATTACCAGGGAAGTCTGTTTCCTTTATTTTTAACAGTGAATGGGAGATGGAGACATTCAGCATTGACTATTCTTTCTAAGTAGAGAATTATATTCTAATTTTCTCTAGTGTACTAGAAGCTTAAAAAAAAAAAAAAAAAGATACTGACACAGGGAAAGAACCCTTCATCAAGTCAACTATTTTAGAAAGCCTGAGAGAATGAATCAACACAAGCTGAAAGGAAGTAGAGATGTGATTTTAATATTAACTAAAGCCTGCTTTAAGATGAAAAAAAGGATTAAAGAGAAAAACGATCTTTCAGTTACTAACAGATAAAATCTATGATGAATGTATAACATTCATGAAGTTCCATGCCCTCCATAACCCAGCATCAAATCAAAAGGTAAAATCTATTCACATACAGAGAGAAAATAGTTGAAATGTTTATTACTTTACAGATCAATCAACATCCAAATATTATAGAGACAATAGTTAAAATGTTCATTACTTTACAAATCAATCAATATCCAAATATTATCATCTTCATATACACGTATTTGAATTCTGTTTCACAGATACAGCTATGATGTAGAAGAAACCTGATTGAAGTCCATTCCACATAAAAAAGACTCCAAGGATCCAGCAGGAATCTCAAAGGTAGAAGGGTAAATCTGAGCTGGGTGTTCACGGGCAGAGCTGGTTTGACACAGTGGAGCTGGGAGCTGCCGTGTATGGAGCCACCATGGAGCAGAGTCAGAATTTTATGGAGGATAAAATAAACTTGACCTCCAATAGCTATGACCCGAGGCCAGAGGTGGACCCCCAAAGGGAAGTGAGTCTTGAGCATCAATGCTGCAGCAAAACAGGCCTCCAGGAGATCAAACAAGATCAAGGTTCAGTAGCTACACTGGGTTCTAGCATCTTACACAATCATTGCCTTGGGTGGGTCCAACTTCCGGTTCTCTCTCTCCACCTGGCAGCAGAAAGCAAGAATGACTGACTCCTTTGAGTGAATTTCTGAGATGCTCTGACACCAAGAGAGAGGTACTGGACTTCCTGATAGTTTTATCAGGTGGGGTGGGGCAGAAATAATGAAGAAATAAAGGAATGATGACCTTAATTTTTACTCCGAGCTGGGGCAATAGGTATGTATGCTGACTGACACTAAGGAACACAAAGATTTCTACACCAGGAAGTATACAGTTATTTATAGCACAGAGACACTTTACACTGTCCAGAGTCAAGGAATAAATAAATTGCATCCACGAGTGGACAAAATATTATATGGCCATTAAAATCAAATTTCTAAGACTTTTACTGACATGGGAAGAAGGAGGTGAAAAATGAGAACACAAATGAGAAAAGTGCAGCCAACTTTTCTAAAGCTACATTTATGTGTAATACATAAATAATACATTTATGTGTAATAAAAAAACATAAAGCTACATTTATGTAATACATTTATGTGTAAAAAAGTTATCTTGGAGCAGCAAATTTACAAGTTATTTTGATCTTCTTCTTAGTGATTTTTTTATGTTCCATAGTATGTAGGTATTACTTGTCAAGTAACAAAAGTGATTTTTAAATGGGGAAAATTTTAAACTCCTTCTCAAGCAAGAATGTTTAAATTAAAAGTTAAGGCAAGAGGATTTCTAAGATGGCGGAGGAACAGGACGGGGAGACCACTTTCTCCCCTACAAATTCATCAAAAGAACAATTGAACGCTGAGCAAATTTCACAAAACAACTTCTGATCGCTAGCAGAGGACATCAGGTGCCCAGAAAAGCAGGGCATTGTCTTCAAAAGGAGGTAGGACAAAATATAAAAGATAAAAAGAGAGACAGAAGAGTTAGGGACGGAGACCCGACCCGGGAAGGGAGTCTTAATAGAGAAAGTTTCCAAACAGCAGGAAACCCTCGCACTGGCGGGCCTGGGGGAAGTTTTCAAATCTCGGAGGGCAACTTAACTGGGAGGAAAAATTAAATAAAATCCACAGATTACGTGCCTAAAAGCAACTCCCAGCAGAAAAGTACCCCAGATGCCCGCATCCACCACCAGCAAGTGGGGGCGAAACGGAGAGGAGCGGGTGGCATTGCTTAGGGTAAGGACCGGGCCTGAGTGCCCTGAGGGCAATCAGAGGGAGTTTAAAACTGTGCAATAGCAAGAGAGAGAGAGAAAATTAACCAGCCCGAACACACTGCCAACCGTTCGCAAAACAAAGGGACTGAGAAACTCCAGAGAAGAGCTAGCCTGCGGTGGACCGGCCCATCCCCGCCGGAGGTAAGAGGCAGGGGGGAGGGGAAAGGGGCAAACTCGGCCCGGAGACGGCATCCCCTCCCCACACTGCAAACAGGCCTCCAGTTTCTATCTAAAGACTTCCTGAGATTCTGGATGGTCGACATCCACCGGGAGGGTCGCGGCTAAACACAGGGCGCACGCGCACACGACCAGCGCGCGCAGAAACTGAGGCTGGGACCGAGGGGAGAGGGCGCGCCGAACCGGGAAGAATGCGCTCGTCAAGCTCCTGGCTGCCTGAGCTGCTCGGACCAGGGAAGGCACAAAACGCAGGCGCTACGGAGTCAACGCTTTATGGGGTGCCCGAAGACTGGAGCCGCACGCAGTGCAGGGCACGCTCCATATAGAGCAGCTGGGAGCCTGAGCAGTGTAGACGGGGAAAGCACAGACACCCATGAGCGGGGACAAACCCAGTGTGGCCGGAACACGGTGAGTGTTCCCCACACACAGCGATATCTGTCTGCAGCGCCCCGCCCTCCCCATGGCAGGACTGAACTAGCGAACCTAAATAAGAGATCACCTCCACCTGCCTGTGTCAGGGCGGAAATTAGACACTGAAGAGACTGCAAACAGAAGCCAAATAAACAAAGGGAACCGCTTCAGAAGGGACGGGTGCAACAGATTAAAATCCCTGTAGGTAACACCGACTACACCAGAAGGGGCCTATAGATTGAGAAGTGTAAGCTGGAACGAGGAGCTATCTGAAACCGAACTGAACCCACACTGACCACAACAGCTCCAGAGAAATTCCTAGATATATTTTTACTTTTTTTTTTAATTAAAAAAAATTCTTTTCTTTTCTTTTGTATTTTTTTCTTTTATTTTCTTTTAAAATTCCCTATTATGCCCCCATTACTCCTTAACTTTCATTTTCATATATTTTTATGATTTTTTTTAATTAGGGAAAAAATTTTTTTGTTTGTGTTTTTCTTTTTCTTGTTTTTCTCTCTTATTTCCTTATAAAGTCCTCTATTACTCCTCTATTATTCCTTAATTTTCATTTTCATTTCACTATAACCTTGCAAAAAAACAGAAGCCCTATTTTTAAACCAAACTTCATATATATTTCTAATTTTTTTGTGTTTTTGTTTTTGTTTTTAAATATTGTATTTTAAAGAGTAAAAAATAAAATAAAATAAAGAGTCTAACATCTATGCTAGATTTTTAATCTTTGTTTTTCAGTATGTGATATAAATTTTAGACATTTAAGAATCCAATATTCAGTTCCCATTTTTATTCAGGAGTGTGTTGATTACTCTCTCCCACTTTTGACTCTCCGTTTTCTACCTCAGAACACCTCTATTTCCTCCTTTCCCCTTCTCTTCCCAATCCAATTCTGTGAATCTTTGTGGGTGTCTGGGCTACAGAGAATACTTTGGGAACAGATAACTGTGTAGATCTGTCTGTCTCCTCTTGAGTCCCCCTTTTTCTCCTCCTGCTCATCTCTATCTCCCTCCTCCCTCTCCTCTTTTTCATGTAACCCTGTGAACCTCTCTGGTTGGAAGAACCCCTCACGGTGGAGAATCTTTTCACCATTAACCTAGAAGTTTTATTATCAGTGCTGTATAATTGAAGAAGTCTTGAGACTACTGGAAGAATAAAACTGAAATCCAGAGGCAGGAGACTTAAGCCCAAATCCTGAGAACACCAGGAAAATCCTGACTAAACAAAACATTAAGTAATAAGAGACCATCCAAAAGCCTCCATACCTACACTGAAACCAACCACCACCCAAGAGCCAATAAGCTCCAGAACAAGACATACCACGCAAATTCTTTAGCAACGCAGGAACATAGACCTGAGTGTCAACATACAGGCTGCCCAAAGTCACACCTAACACATAGACCCATCTCAAAACTCATTACTGGACACTCCATTGCACTTCAGAGAGAAGAAATCCAGTTCCACGCATCAGAACACTGACTCAAGCTTCCCTAACCAGGAAACCTTGACAAACCAATCGTCCAACCCCACCCACTGGGTGAAACCTCCACAATAAAAAGGAACCTCAGACCACCAGAATACAGAAAGCCCACTCCAGACACAGCAATCTAAACAAGATGAAACGGCAGAGAAATACCCAACAGGTAAAGGAACATGAAAAATGCCCACCAAGTCAAACAAAAGAGGAGGAGATAGGGAATCTACCTGAAAAAGAATTTAGAATAATGATAATAAAAATGATCCAAAATCTTGAAAACAAAATGGAGTTACAGATAAATAGCCTGGAGACAAAGATTGAGAAGATGCAAGAAATGTTTAACAAGGACCTAGAAGAAATAAAAAAGAGTCAATTAAAAATAAATAATGCAATAAATGAGATCAAAAACACTCTGGAGGGAACCAAGAGTAGAATAACGGAGACAGAAGATAGGATAAGTGAGGTAGAAGATAAAATGGTGGAAATAAATGAAGCAGAGAGGAAAAAAGAAAAAAGAACCAAAAGAAATGAGAACAACCTCAGGGACCTCTGGGACAATGTGAAATGCCCCAACATTCGGATCATAGGAGTCCCAGAAGAAGAAGACAAAAAGAAAGGCCATGAGAAGATACTCGAGGAGATAATAGCTGAAAACTTCCCTAAAATGGGGAAGGAAATAGCCACCCAAGTCCAAGAAACCCAGAGAGTCCCAAACAGGATAAACCCAAGGCGAAACACCCCAAGACACATATTAATCAAATTAACAAAGATCAAACACAAAGAACAAATATTAAAAGCAGCAAGGGAGAAACAACAAATAACACACAAAGGGATTCCCATAAGGATAACAGCTGATCTATCAATAGAAACCCTTCAGGCAAGAAGGGAATGGCAGGACATACTTAAAGTAATGAAAGAGAATAACCTACAACCTGGATTACTGTACCCAGCAAGGATCTCATTCAGATATGAAGGAGAATTCAAAAGCTTTACAGACAAGCAAAAGCTGAGAGAACTCAGCACCACCAAACCAGCTCTTCAACAAATGCTAAAGGATCTTCTCTAGATAGGAAACACAGAAAGGTTGTATAAACGTGAACCCAAAACAACAAAGTAAATGGCAACGGGACCATACCTATCAATAATTACCTTAAATGTAAATGGGTTGAATGCCCCAACCAAAAGACAAAGACTGGCTGAATGGATACAGAAACAAGACCCCTATATATGCTGTCTACAAGAGACCCACCTCAAAACAAGGGACACATACAGACTAAAAGTGAAGGGCTGGAAAAAAATATTTCACGCAAACGGAGACCAAAAGAAAGCAAGAGTCGCAATACTCATATCAGATAAAATAGACTTTCAAATAAAGGCTGTGAAAAGAGACAAAGAAGGACACTACATAATGATCAAAGGATCAGTCCAAGAAGAAGATATAACAATTATAAATATATATGCACCCAACATAGGAGCACCGCAATATGTAAGGCAAACGCTAACGAGTATGAAAGAGGAAATTAACAGTAACACAATAATAGTGGGAGACTTTAATACCCCACTCACAACTATGGATAGATCAACTAAACAGAAAATCAACAAGGAAACACAAACTTTAAATGACACAATGGACCAGCTAGACCTAATTGACATCTATAGGATGTTTCACCCCAAAACAATCAACTTCACCTTTTTCTCAAGTGCACACAGAACCTTCTCCAGAATAGATCACATCCTGGGCCATAAATCTAGTCTTGGTAACTTCAAAAAAAATGAAATCATTCCAGTCATCTTTTCTGACCACAGTGCAGTAAGATTAGATCTCAATTACAGGAAAAAAATTGTTAAAAATTCAAACATATGGAGGCTAAATAACACGCTTCTGAATAACCAACAAATCATAGAAGAAATCAAAAAAGAAATCAAAATATCTTTAGAAATGAATGAAAATGAAAACACAACAACCCAAAAACCTATGGGACACTGTAAAAGCAGTGCTAAGGGGAAGGTTCATAGCATTACAGGCTTACATCAAGAAACAAGAAAAAAACCAAATAAATAACCTAACTCTACACCTAAAGCAATTAGAGAAGGAAGAAATGAAGAACCCCAGGGTTAGCAGAAGGAAAGAAATCTTAAAAATTAGGGCAGAAATAAATGCAAAAGAAACTAAAGAGACCATAGCAAAAATCAACAAAGCTAAAAGCTGGTTTTTTGAAAAAATAAACAAAATTGACAAACCATTAGCAAGACTCATTAAGAAACAAAGAGAGAAGAACCAAATTAACAAAATTAGAAATGAAAATGGAGAGATCACAACAGACAACACTGAAATACAAAGGATCATAAGAGACTACTACCAGCAGCTCTATGCCAATAAAATGGACAACTTGGATGAAATGGACAAATTCTTAGAAAAGTATAATTTTCCAAAACTGAACCAGGAAGAAATAGAAGATTTTAACAGACCCATCACAAGCAAGGAAATCAAACTGTAATCAGAAATCTTCCAGCAAACAAAAGCCCAGGACCAGATGGCTTCACTGCTGAATTCTACCAAAAATTTAGAGAAGAGCTAACACCTATCTTACTCAAACTCTTCCAGAAAATTGCAGAAGAAGGTAAACTTCCAAACTCATTCTATGAGGCCACCATCACCCTATTCCAAAAACCAGAAGATGCCACAAAAAAAGAAAACTACAGGCCAATATCACTGATGAACATAGATGCAAAAATCCTTAACAAAATTCTAGCAAACAGAATCCAACAACATATTAAAAAAATCATACACCATGACCAAGTGGGCTTTATCCCAGGAATGCAAGGATTCTTTAATATCCGCAAATCAATCAATGTAATACACCACATTAACAAATTGAAAGAGGAAAACCATATGATTATCTCAATAGATGCAGAAAAAGCCTTTGACAAAATTCAACATCTATTTATGATTAAAACTCTTCAGAAAGCAGGAATAGAAGGAACATACCTCAACATAATAAAAGCTATATACGACAAACCCACAGCAAGCATTACCCTCAATGGTGAAAAATTGAAAGCATTTCCCTTAAAATCAGGAACAAGACAAGGGTGCCCACTCTCACCACTACTATTCAACATAGTTTTGGAAGTTTTGGCCACAGCAATCAGAGCAGAAAAAGAAGTAAAAGGAATCCAGATAGGAAAAGAAGAAGTAAAACTCTCACTGTTTGCAGATGACATGATCCTCTATATAGAAAACCCTAAAGACTCTACCAGAAAATTACTAGAGCTAATCAACAAATATAGTAAAGTTGCAGGATATAAAATTAACACACAGAAATCCCTTGCATTCCTATACACTAACAATGAGAAAACAGAGAAATTAAGGAAACAATACCATTCACCATTGCAACAAAAAGAATAAAATACTTAGGAGTATATCTACCTAAAGAAACAAAAGACCTATACATAGAAAACTATAAAACACTGATGATAGAAATCAAAGAGGACACAAACAGATGGAGAAACATACCGTGTTCATGGATTGGAAGAATCAATATTGTCAAAATGGCTATTCTACCCAAAGCAATCTATAGATTCAATGCAATCCCTATCAAGCTACCAACGGTATTTTTCACAGAACTAGAACAAATAATTTCACAATTTGTATGGAAATACAAAAAACCTCGAATAGCCAAAGTAATCTTGAGAAAGAAGAATGGAACTGGAGGAATCAACCTGCCTGACTTCAGACTCTACTACAAAGCCACAGTCATCAAGACAGTATGGTACTGGCACAAAGATAGAAATATAGATCAATGGAACAGAATAGAAAGCCCAGAGATAAATCCACGAACCTATGGATACCTTATCTTTGACAAAGGAGGCAAGGATATACAATGGAAAAAAGACAACCTCTTTAACAAGTGGTGCTGGGAAAACTGGTCAACCACTTGTAAAAGAATGAAACTAGAACACTTTCTAACACCATACACAAAAATAAACTCAAAATGGATTAAAGATCTAAATGTAAGACCAGAAACTATAAAACTCCTAGAGGAGAACATAGGCAAAACACTCTCCGACATAAATCACAGCAAGATCCTCTATGACCCACCTCCCAGAATATTGGAAATAAAAGCAAAACTAAACAAATGGGACCTAATGAAACTTAAAAGCTTTGGCACAACAAAGGAAACTATAAGCAAGGTGAAAAGACAGCCCTCAGATTGGGAGAAAATAATAGCAAATGAAGCAACAGACAAAGGATTAATCTCAAAAATATACAAGCAACTCCTGCAGCTCAATTCCAGAAAAATAAACGACCCAATCAAAAAATGGGCCAAAGAACTAAACAGACATTTCTCCAAAGAAGACGTACAGATGGCTAACAAACACATGAAAAGATGCTCAACATCACTCATTAGCAGAGAAATGCAAATCAAAACCACAATGAGGTACCATTACATGCCAGTCAGGATGGCTGCTATCCAGAAGTCTACAAGCAATAAATGCTGGAGAGGGTGTGGAGAAAAGGGAACCCTCTTACACTGTTGGTGGGAATGCAAACTAGTACAGCCACTATGGAGAACAGTGTGGAGATTTCTTAAAAAACTGGAAATAGAACTGCCATATGACCCAGCAATCCCACTTCTGGGCATACACACCGAGGAAACCAGATCTGAAAGAGACACGTGCACCCCAATGTTCATCGCAGCACTGTTTATAATAGCCAGGACATGGAAGCAACCTAGATGCCCATCAGCAGATGAATGGATAAGGAAGCTGTGGTACATATACACCATGGAATATTACTCAGCCATTAGAAAGAATTCATTTGAATCAGTTCTATTGAGATGGATGAAACTGGAGCCCCTTATACAGAGTGAAGTAAGCCAGAAAGATAAAGACCATTACAGTATACTAATACATATATATGGAATTTAGAAAGATGGTAACGATAACCCTATATGCAAAACAAAAAGAGACACAGATGTACAGAACAGACTTTTGGACTCTGTGGGAGAAGGTGAGGGTGGGATGTTTCGAGAGAACAGCATCGAAACATGTATATTATCTATGGTGAAACAGATCACCAGCCCAGGATGGATGCATGAGACAAGTGCTCGGGCCTGGTGCACTGGGAAGACCCAGAGGGATGGGGTAGAGAGGGAGGTGGGAGGAGGGATCGGGATGGGGAATACATGTAAATCCATGGTTAATTCAAGTCAATGTATGACAAAAACCACTACAATATTGTAAAGCAATTAGCCTCCAACTAATAAAAATAAATGAAAAAAAAAAGTTAAGGCAAGGATTTCCCTGATGATCTACGGGTAAAGAACTTGCCTTCCAATGTGGGAGATGCGTGTTCCATCCCTGGTTGGGGACCTAAGATGGTATATGCCTCTGGGTAACGCAGCCCCTTCACTGCAACAAAGACCCCGCACAGCCAAAATAAATAAAAGTTTAGGCGACATTCATTCATCCTTTTTTTTTTTTTTTCTCTCAGCTAGATCTGAGTTGTCTTTGGTCTAAGAGCAGTGCCAGACACTGGAGAATAGGGTGAATAGCATGTGAATTTGGGTATGGACTGTCTCATAATATGTAGGAAATCCTTGTGGACCGGAAGAATAAACCAAAGAAAAAACAGCTCGAGAATCAGAAGGGCTCGTGGAGGACGAGGTGGTACTTGACTTGGTTTGAAGGTGTGGCAGAGGGTTGCTAGCCAGGGAGGAAAGCAGCGGGCGTGGGTCCCAGCAGAAGGAAGAGCAAATGTTGATTTGGAGTCCTGGTATCAAAAATTGCCCAGATGACCCTGCCCCCTAAGGCCAGACAGCCAATCAGGATGCTCACAGGGGGTTTCCGCATTCTGCGCCGCTTCGCCTGTCCATGCTCTGAACCAAAAGTCCATCTGAGCCTCTGAGTCTCACCTGAAATATTACTATCGACTTTGGTCCTCCTATTTCACTCGGTTGCTTCTTTATCTGCGTCTCATAACTACTCTTGAGAGTGTTTTTGTGACCCAATCTTTATGACTCACCATGACAGAGAGCATATAAGATGATGGAGACCAGTGATTCTTCATCCTGACTGCACAGTGGAATCGCGAGATTTCCAAAATCTCAGTGTTGGGGCCCCACTTCCAGAGATTTTGATCTATTTGATGTCTGTGCTGGGACCTGGACATCAGTGGGCTGTAACATCCAGGTGTCTTTAATATTCAAAAATATGTGGAACATGTATTTTTCTAAACATACCACTTAAAAATAAAAAATTGGATGTGGCTGTAAAATAATTCAAAAGTCATTAAAAAAACCATATCTTTACTTGGTAGATGCAGCAGGGTTATGGGTGAATTAGGTCAACAAATAAATAATGATTGTCTTCTACATGCCCCTAGCACAGACATAAAAATGTTTCCTTCGAGACTGCCCTTGGCAAAACGGCTCAACAGATACTCAGCTGATAAGAAAATAAATCTGCATGGGGAGGAGGCTCAGTTTTGATTCTCTCCTGAGACAGAAAACATTTTCCTGCCAACCACTTTTCCAAGAGCCCTTTTCAAGTCCCTGTTCCTCAGGCTGTAGATGAAAGGATTCAGCATGGGGGTCACCACTGTGTACATCACAGTAGCTGCAGTGTCCTTCTCTGACGAGTGGGAGGACAAAGGGTTGAAATACACAGCAATGATGGTGCCGTAGAAGAGGGAAACCACAGCCAGGTGGGAGCCACAGGTGGAGAAGGCTTTCCATCTCCCCTTTGTGGATGGGATCCTCAGGACAGCACAGATGATAAGGACATATGAAGCCAGGATGCAAACGAAGGGGGTGATCATGATCAGGGCACCCTCAGTCAGAATCATCACCTCATTGAGGTGTGTGTCAGAGCAGGAGAGTTTGAGGAGGGGAGTCACATCACAGAAGAAGTGGGGGATGGCATTGTCTGCACAAAAGGAGAGTCGAGCCATCAGCAGGGTGTGCAACAGGACATTCAAGTTGGCGATGATCCACGACCCAGTGACCAGCAGGGCACAGAGCTGGTGGGTCATCTTCGCTGAATAGTGTAAGGGGTGGCATACAGCCACAAAACGGTCATAGGCCATCACAGCCAGGAGGAAATTGTCTATGTCCACGAACATGAAAACAAAGTACATCTGCGTGAGACACCCAGAGAAAGAGATGGTCTGGCTACCAAGTACGTGGTTGGCCAGCACCTTGGGGACAGTGGTGGAGGAGAAGCAGGTGTCCACAAAGGACAGGTTGCAGAGGAAGAAGTACATGCGGATGTGCAGGCGGGAGTCCATGCTGATGGCCAGGAGGATGAGCAGGTTTCCCAGGACCGTGGCCAGGTACATGGTGAGGAAGAGCAGGAAGAGGAGCTGCTGCTGCTGGGGCTGCCTGGAGAGCCCCAGGAGGAGGAACTCAGAGACTCTTGACTGGTTCGCCTCTCCCATGGGGCCAGGAGCCAGAAGCAGACAGCAGCAGGAAAAATTCAAAAGCTGGGAAAATGATGGTCAAAATGGGGCAATTAAGAAGACTGCAAGGAGAAAGGCCATGGTATTAACACCTTGCTGAGGCATTAGCACTTTTCTCCTGTTTTGTGCCTCTTGCATTAGCAAAATGAGGGCAATTTCCTTATGCTCATGCTGTACCTCTAGAAGGACACCGAGAGAATGTGACGGTGGTTTTGTCCATAATTTTTGTGTATGTTTAAACTTTCTACCACAATCATGTATTTTTTAATGTAAGTATCAGAAACACTACAGATACAGGACTATTAATGGAGACTATATTATTTATGATGAGTACTGGATAACAAGTGTAAATGGTTAACATAGAGACTGACATGTAGTAAGCATATACCCTGAAACAGAGTACTGATGTCACTGATATTAATATCATTAGTGATGTTGCCTTAGAGAATATTTTTTAGTTCCCTTATCTCTAATCTGTAGCTGTTACACATTCCTAGCACACCTGCTCTGAGGATATCATGATCAATCAAAAACTGCTCCCAAAGTGGTATCGCGGATATGATAGTATTGCTGCTACTCCTTCCTGGGCTCAAATTTCTGGAGCAATTCACAGAGTTCTGAGCCAGCCTTTTTGGCTATGTGTGCTGAGCTCCCTAACAGAAATTCGTAAAATTAAAATGGAAACAACCCAGAGGATTGGCAGAAACTCGGTCTGTTTGTTTTCCCCACAGTTCAGGGTCTCATAAACAGATAAAACATTGGCTATGCCTGGGCAGGAACTGCAGATGAGCTCAGAACTGTTTCTACAGAGCCACTAAAGCCCCCTTAAGGCTTTACATCTTAGGGATGTAAATAAATAAATTTACATAAACAAATAAATGATTGAAGAAGTTCCACCCATCTGACCCTTACCCAGGAAGAATGGTAGTCTTCACGGTCCCCAGAATCCCCATGTTTGCTTCTTTTTTCTAGACCTGGCGAGAGATTTTTTTTCTGAAGGAGAGGGACTCATGTTTGGGTTTTTCAAGCTGAGTTTGCATGAACAAGGGGCTGGGGTGCACAGACACAGCCCTTTGTGCAGGAAGGATGTTTGGGTATCACGCGGCCATCTCTTTACAGGAGACTAGATGGCCACTAGGGCCTCGTGCCCTGAGGGCCTCATTAGAGACAAGCCGATAGTCACTCTCTCCTCTCCTCTGTGGGCTTTTTTTTTTGATCCAACACTAATAATAAAGACCTGTCATCAGAGTTATATAATTGCTGCTTCAGGACTTGGCAACACTGGAAATGATGCAATCTTGGGGATCGTCAGTAGCAGCAACCCTTCTGCAAAAGAAAACTCCCAGTTCTATATTTTATCCCCCACCTAGCCTTGCTGGGAAATACACATGAAGCTGGATAAGGGTTAAACTTTGGATCACCTAGATCGGTACTGAATTCCAGACCCACATCATCAGTTGTATGACCTTGAGAAAGCTACCAATCTTCAGAGAATTACAAATTTTCACTCTCTGTAGAAAGGAGAAATAATAATCACCTTGTAGAACTGTGAGATTAAATGAGGTAATTTATGTTAAACACCGATGACCTCTAACTTCATCAATGCACTAGGCTAGGACCATGTCCACTAGGTGGAGGTTAAAGGTATTTGTGATATTTATACCCTTTGTTTTCTGCTTAATCACCTGTGTTTTGAATAAATAACATTTGGAAATAGTGTCACATATTTATCTTCATATGTCAATAGTTATTTTTACAATGGGTCAGTGGAAAAATCTTTCATTCTATATTTTAATTTGGGAGTAAATGAGGTAGAAATAGGAAACATTGTTGAGTTCATTTATAAATTGGTAGAACATGGATGTTAATGAGGAACAGAGAATTCCTGAGTCCAATACATAGTGCTCTATTTGTTCTGAGGGCAAGATCTGGCTTTAAGATGCTCAATAAAGCCTTTAATCTTATGCATTGCAATTTACTTTCCTGAGTTGATAGTATTAAAGAATTACTCATAAAAACCATACACCTGGGTCATAAGTGACAGTTGACATTCCTTTAAAAAAAAAAAAAAAAAAGGTCCTTTAGACAACAGAGTGTTTCTGCTTCCCTGGTGGCTCAGAGGTAAAGCATCTGCCCGCAATGCGGGAGACCTGCGTTTGATCCTTGGGTCGGGAAGATCCCCTGGAGAAGGAAACGGCAAGCCACTCTGATACTCTTGCCTGGAAAATCCCATGGACAGAGAAGCCTGGTAGGCTACAGTCCATGGGGTCGCACAGAGTCAGACATGATTGAGCGACTTCACTTTCACTTTCTAGTTAGTCATCCACTACTTGGGTTATTGATCATCAATATATTTCCCATGCTAACTATGGCATGTTAATAAACATCTTTAACCTGCTCCCAGTAAGTCAAAGGGTTTCCCAGGTGGTGCTAGTGGTAAAGGACGCAACTGCCAA
The DNA here is from genome assembly GCF_019320065.1 of Cervus canadensis. Classification (NCBI taxonomy): domain Eukaryota; kingdom Metazoa; phylum Chordata; class Mammalia; order Artiodactyla; family Cervidae; genus Cervus; species Cervus canadensis. Next base: position 37,205,902 of record NC_057417.1, read on the forward strand.
TGCAGGAGACAAACGTGGGTTCAGTTCACGGGTTGGGAGGATGCCCTGGAGGAGGGCATGCAACCCACTCCAGTATTCTTGTTTGGGGAGTCCCATGGACAGAGAAGCCTGGCAGGCTACTAACCATATGGTTGCAAAGAGTTGGACATGGTTGAAGTGACCCAGCACACATGCAGTAACTCAAAATAAGAATCCCAGGACTGTAATAAGCCTTCATGTCTCCATCAGATACATACTATGACATCAAGTTCTCTGCATTCCATCTCCAAAAATAGGCGAATGTCCCTACATACAAAATTAATTATCAAAGATCTGGGGAGGGGGAGGAGAATGGTGACTGGATTATCAGCTTAAGAAGAAATAGACTCTATTGGTTGATGTAACTGCAAAGTCCAAAGTTATTCTTGCAAAGCCTGTGTGTTTCAGACAGGGCTAGATTCAGGGGCCCAAACAATGACATCAGGACCTATATTTCTCTATCCCCTACTCTGTTTGCTTCTGTTTGTCTTCGCTCTGCAGACTCTTTCCATGTGGCAAGAAGGTAGCCACCAGTACCTCCCTCACATCTTCCCAGACTAACCATCGAAGGGCGCTTCTCTCAGTTTATTGGCACTGTTGTAAGGCAAGACTATGATCAATCCTTCCTGAATCATATGCCCAGATCAGAATTAACCATGCCTGATGGGAAAGTGAGGTATTCTGGTCAACGTGGGTCATAAACCCAGCCCATTCCATATGGGAATTCGGTGATGGAAATTTACCACCAGGACTAAATGGAGGAGAGGAGAAGTTTCCCAAATATATTCAAAAGAAAAAAGAAAGGAAAGAAATGGGAAGGAATGCTATGGAACATATATATATATATGTTCCATATATATGTACACAGAACACAAACATATGTTTTATATATATATATAACCAAAATAAAATATATAAATATCAGTTACTATAATCCACTAGAGTCACTCCATCAACTGACCTGAGTTAAGCAAAGGATTGGAGAAGGAATACTCAAGACACAAGAGTAAATTAGTAAGCTATTTTAAAAGTTAGAGTGAACTAAAAAAACCAAAAACCATAATTAATGACAATCCAGTAGCATTCATCATACCTAGCACCCAGATCTTGGTTTCTAAATGCCACTCTCTACTAAAAGGAAACAGGATTTCTTACAGAAAGGGCTGCTTCCAGATGTGGGCAGAAAAAAAGTAAGGTGAGTGAGTCTAGGACATTATGTGTGTGCCAAAAAATAAGGAAATGCTCAAAAGTCCAATGTGGACATATATGAACTGCAAATGACTTTCAAATGGATCACCATATCCATATGTGATGCTTAATGTACTATTTTATTTTATTTTGCCCTGCCATGAGGCTTGTGGGGTCTTAATTCCCTGACCAGAGATTCAACCCATGCCCTGGGCAGTGAGAGCATGCAATCATAAACCACTGGATCACCAGAGAATTCCCTGTATTATTCTTTCAACTTTCAATTTTCTTCAGGATTGAAAATTTTCAAATTGAAGATTTGTGATAAACATAGATTTTTGAAAATAAACAAAGATGCTCGCTTGAAAGGGCTCTCCCACTGGTTGAATCTGAAATAATTTAAGCATCAAAGAGAACAATAGGGAATTCCTTGGATGGCCAATGGTTAGGACTCTGGGCTTTCACTGTGGAGGGGGCAGTTTTCCACCCCGGGTGTGAGAACTAAGATCCCACAAGCTGCATAGCGCAGCCAAGCAAAACAAAACAAAAACCTATAAGTGATTATAAACTACTTCTTTTATTTATTTATATATCTCTGGCTGTGCTGGGTCTTTATTGCTGTGCAGGCTTCTGTTTCTGTGCAACTCTCCAGAGTTGCGTGTGCAAGGGCCTCTCATTGTGATGGGTCTAGAGCTCAGGCTCAGTAGCGGTGGTTCCCAGGCTTAATTGCTCTTCTGCGTTTTCTATCCTCCCAGCCCAGTGATCAAACCCTTGTCTCCTGCATTGGGAGGCGGATTCTTTACCACAGAGTCCTACCAAGTGTTGGGACCAGCGCAACAACGAACCAACCTGAGGGAGCGTTGCCGCAGAAGAATACGGATAAATAAGACTCAGAAATAAGGTGGGGATCAGGGGGCTGAGCCGCTCGCAGGCAAAAGCCCAGATCCTAATCCTTGCATGCCTTTTATTGCTAACATCTACTTCCTTGCACATGCTCTAGAGATATCTGTTTTTTTACAATCTCAGATCAGGGATAAAGAATTACAATGCACAGTCCTCAAAGTCAAACCTTCAGGCCTTTCACGACTCCGTTTAGCCCTTCAGCTAGTGAAACCTTTCTCAGCAACTCCCTCAAGACTCTGGTTACGAGAACAGTCACTAATGGCTTTCCATCAGTCACATCAGTACTTCAACATCTTGTTTTCATGATGTTTTTCCATGATGTACTTTTTACTGCTCCCAGCCCTTTGCCTGGGGGTGATGAGAAAGTCATTCTTATTTTTCAAAGAAGCCCCGTTATAGTACCGGCCTGTGCATAGCATATTCCCTACACCAAGGAAGCCCTATAAGTGATTATAAAATATTAAATATTTTAAAGTTTGTGAATCAATATTAACGCTATTTTTAAAAGAGAAAAATTTAAGGTAATTTGCCATAAATAAGTTTAAGTGTTAGTCACTCAGACCTGCCTGACTCTGTGCGATCCCATGGACTGTAGCCCCCCAGACTCCTCTGTCCATGGGATTTTCCAGGCAAGAACACCGGAGTGGGCTGCCATGCCCTCCTTCAGGGAATCTTCCCGACCCAGGGAACGAGCCGGATCTCCTGAATAACAGAAGGTGAAAATGAACAATTAAAGGAATGAACTTAGCATTTACTCTTTTTCTTCTTCCTTCTCCTTCTCCCCCTCCCCTCCCTCTTTCTCTTCTTTAGGAGAGTCGGCAATAACGTCATTGCTTCGGGGAAGGGGGTCGTCCAGGGGCTCTGGGTCGGGCAGGTCCGCCTCTCCTTCACCATCACAGGCTACGCAGGACGGCACGATGCGCAGGGCGGATGGCGGCCGCGCGCAACTCCGGCGGTACTTTTTCTTTCGGATCAAGTGCGGGCGCCTGCGGCGGATGGCCCGGGCGGTCGTGGGGCTGGTGGTCAGCACGTAGGAAGGGGCCGGCTTTCGCGGACCGGATCTCTGCTTCATGACACCATGACCCGTTTGCAGTCAGCGGCGGCTCCGCGCTCGCAATGTTGGGTTGAATGAGCCCGTCTTAACAGAAGGCGTTGGGGGCCTTCGGCCTATTGGGTTCGGTGCTGAGTCTGCTTGTTCCTCCTGACCTAGAAGCTGGAGCGTTTCCACCCGTCCAACCCTTGCTTATGAGCCTACAGGGCGGCAGCTCCTCTCCTTGCGACGGAGAGACACGGGGAAAAGCGAAAAGTTCATTATACAGACTATGGCAGTTAAGAAATACAGAAAACTGATAGAACTAGAAAAGATGCTGATTGCAGGCAGGAAAATATACCATTTAAGACCTGCTTTTATGAAGTCACTACCACCAACCCTCTTTACCAGTGAAACAACAGTTACCAAGTCACCAGAAAAAGTTAGCAATACCTCCAACTCCAGTGCAACACCATAGGATTTGTTGAAGCCTTCTCTTTCCAACTTCACCAGCAAGAAATCTGGCTCCTGCTAGTCTCAATATATTAACGTATTTGTGAAGTCCTTTTATTGTTTTGTTATTCAGTCGCTAACTCTTTCCAGACTCTTTGCGATCGCATGGACTGCAGCACACCAGGCTTCCCTGTCCTTCACTATCTCCTGGAGTTTGCTCAAACTCATGTCCATTGAGTTGGTGATACCATTCAACCATCTCTTCTGTTGTCCCCTTCTCCTCCTGACATCAATCTTTCCCAGCATCAAGGTCTTTTCCAATGAGTCAGGTGGCCACTTCAGGTGGCCAAAGTACTGGAGCTTCAGCTTCAGCATCTGTCCTTCCAATGAATATTCAAGGTTGATTTTCTTTAGGATTGACTGCTTTGGTCTTCTTGTAGTAAAAGGGACTCTCGAGTCTTCTCCAGCACCACAGTTCAAAAACATCAATTCTTTGGCACTCAGCCTTCTTTATGGTCCAACTGTCACATCCAAACATGATTACTGGAAGAACCATAGCTTTGACTAGACAGACCGTTGTCAGCAAAGTCCCCTGTACACAGCCTATTTCCTGACCTTACCAGGCTGCCTTCTGAGTTGGCTGTCTCAGGATGAAATGACCCTGCCATCTGGCCCTTGTCCAGTTAGCCCTCCTGTAAGATTCCACACGTGAACTGTTCGTACCAATATATTTGCCCTCAATTCTCTAGACAAATGACTCCAACCAGAAACAACTTTGCCTCCCAGAGGCCTTTGGACAGTGTATGGAGCCATCGTCGGTTGTCACAAGGAGGCTACTGACATCTAGAGGCCAAGGATGCTACTAAACATTCTGCCATGAACAGGCAACCCTCCTTCCCCTCACCCCCCATAGAATCATCTGATTCAAAATTTCAAAAGTACTGAGGTTGAGATCACAATACATCTCACTGATAATTTGTATATTATTATGTGGGAAATTATAATAACTTGGTTATGGCTCAGCAGGTAAAGAATCTGCCTGCAGTGCAAGAGACAAGCAGACCTGGGTTCAGTCCCTTGGTGGGCAAGATTCCCTGGAGGAGGAAGATGGCAGCCCACTCCAGTTATCCTTGCCTGGAAAATCCCATGGACAGAGGAGCCTGGTGGGCTACAGTCCAAGGGGTTGCAAATAGTTGGACATAACTGGGTGACTAAGCACAGATAAGATAAAATATATTATTAAAATTGACTTCATTTTTAAGAATTTAATGAGTCTACTAGAAAAAATTTTCTAAAATATTTATTTATTTGGCGGCACCAGGTCTAGTAGAGGCATGCGGGGGTCTTTAGTTGAGGCATGTGGGATCTAGTGCACAACCTGGCCACTTGCATTGTGAGCACAGAGTCTTAGCCCCTGAACCATGAGGGAAGCCCCTACTAGAAAATTGTTCATTACAAATGTGACATTTGCTGCTTCCAGGTTTCCCTCAGGAGGCATTATATCAGGCTGTACTTTTTTATTCTGTTTTCTTTTTTGTAATTGTTTTCTTGGTTGCCCTTTTTAAAAATTGATATAGTACTATAGATGCCATCTTTCTAAGTCTAGCTAAATTTAAAAACTTTTATTCAAAGACTACTTCTGGTATGTATTTAAGAGAATCCTGGCGGCCGCGGCCCCGGAAGCGCCTCGTCTTGGGCGACTGTGGCGGCGGTCGCCGTGATGCCTGCAGGGCTGGGCGGCTGACGACGGAGTAGGAACGGGCCCTCGGCCCAGAATTTCGGCGCCCGCTGTTCGAAAGAGGCCTGCGCCATGGCCACCTCTGCCGCCTCCTCGGAGCATTTCGAGAAACTGCACGAGATCTTCCGCGGCCTCCATGAAGACCTACGAGGGGTGCCGGAGCGGCTCCTGGGGACGGCAGGGACAGAAGAGAAGAAGAAGTTGATCAGAGATTTCGATGAAAAGCAACAGGAAGCAAATGAAACGCTGGCAGAGATGGAAGAGGAACTACGTTACGCTCCCCTATCTTTCTGTAACCCTATGATGTCTAAGCTTCGAACCTACGGAAAGGACCTTGCTAAACTCCATCGGGAAGTGAGAAGTACGCCTTTGACAGCCACTTCTGGGGCCCGAGGAGACATGAAATATGGTACATACACTGTGGAGAATGAGCATATGAATCGGCTACAGTCTCAAAGGACATTGCTTCTGCAAGGCACTGACAGCCTGAACCGGGCCACCCAGAGTATTGAGCACCAGATTGGCTCAGAAATCATAGAAGAGCTGGGGGAGCAACGTGACCAGTTGGAACGTACCAAGAGTAGACTGGTAAATACAAGTGAAAACTTGAGCAAAAGTCGGAAGATTCTCCGCTCAATGTCCAGAAAAGTGACAACCAACAAGCTGCTGCTTTCCATCGTCATCTTACTGGAGCTAGCCATTCTGGGAGGCCTGGTTTAGTACAAATTCTTTGGCAGGCATTGAACCTCCTACAGGGAAGGGTTTGTGGACCAGAACTATGACTTCGTGAATGAATGGCGTTAGAGGTGTGGAAAAAATCTTATTGCTGCTGTGAACTAGCGGTTCAAGAAGGCACTATGTAGCCAGACTGTGGGTGGAGGGAGGAAGACGGAAAACCACTGATACGTGAAGGAACAGCAATAAGACCAGTATGATATACCAAGGTAATAAATGTCGTTTATGACTTCTTTAAGTTTAAAAAAAAAAAAAAAGGAGAATCCTGGCTTTCGCGCCTTCCCCGACAGAAAGAAAAAAGACTGTACGCCCAACGTGGGGCTTGAACCCACGACCCTGAGATTAAGAGTCTCATGCTCTACCGACTGAGCTAGCCGGGCTCTCAGTGACTTTATGTCCCTTCAGGAGAAAGTGTGCACCTACTACCTGACAAAACCCTGAAGATGAAGTGGGAGCATTACCAACAGCGGCTGCAGGAGGATGGAGTTCCGTCGGAGCGGGGACTCCTTGGGCCGGGAGTCGGCGAAACCTGCTGAGCTGGGGCTGTGCTGCCTGGCGGGGAGCATGCATCTTCCCATAAGCTCTGGACCCCAAACGTGTCCCAACATACCAGCGGTCACTCGCCTAATAGAGTCATCCATTCACTCAAGTGTTGATTGAACGCTTAATGTTTGCCAAGCGCCGAGGATACCGCAGTTGACAAATTAGATTTTTAAGAAAGAGGATAAAAGGGGGCCAGACTCCAGATCAAAGGAAATTGCTGCTGTTCATTTTTGTTTCCTTCCTCACCAGGCTCCACGCCTGCAGTTTTTAACACAACAGGCAAGCAGGAAGTGTGGTAGAGTCTTTTAAGTGGCGATTCTCTCTTCCCTGTTCGGAAACTTGCCCTGCCCTCTTCAGTTATTAAAAGAAGAAAGAAAGAGAAAAGAAAAGAGATTTTCTGAGGACACGGGGCTCTTTCTCCTGACCTGTGATTATAAAAAGTCACAAAAGTAGCTATACTGAAATAACAAAAGTCCAGGCAGAAAATCACCCACAATCCTAACCCAGATCATGTCAACGTTATCATTGCTCCCCACCCCACTACTTCCAGTTCTCCCCTAAGCGCCCTTTCAGTTCTTACACCCACATTTCAAATGGGCAAGTTCTGCTCTCCACATTTTCTGTTTACTTATTGATCTGTGTATTTCTGCATTTTGCTAGAGTCTCTTTTTTCCTCCGCTTCCCTCCTGGGTCCTTCCACACCTGATTCTTTTCTATACAGAATGCAAGGACAGCTGCGGCTTGGGAGTTACTGTTTGTTCTGTAAGAAATGCACCGAGAACGCCTTTCAGAGCAAGAACTTCCAAGTCGACTGGGATAGATGACTGAACATTCTTTTCTGAGGTTGAACAGTATTAATGAAGGAAAATGCATTCCATCTGTCTCCCACAGATGGCCACTCCCGTCTCCCTTTTATTTATTATTTACCAAACTCTGCTGCAATAAACATCTTTGTACTTACATCAGTAGTTTTATCTCTGAGACAGAGTCAAAGAATTGGAATTAGAGGATCAAAAGAATAGACTGCTTTGCAAAATTCAAATGAAACCACACATATTCCCACATTAAGATGTATGTGTAACCACACATTTTTTCCCATTTAGATGTACAGGAACACCGTCTTTGTCCTTCCTTGTTAAAGATTGTGGGGAATCTGTATCTTGTTATCTATTTATCTAATGACCCAAAATGCATCTCTCCATCTAAGGAAAGGTAGGCCGCCCCTCATACTACCCCAGGTGGGACTCGAACCCACAATCCCTGGCTTAGGAGGCCAGTGCCTTATCCATTAGGCCACTGGGGCTGTTGCTAAGGCTGTTCCCAAGAACTTGAGAAGAAGGAATAACTCGTCGCCAGTAGTTAGAAAGTGATCCAGGAATTGGTTTGGGTGCTTATTAGAAACCTGGTTGAGTCCCTACAAAGTCCCAGTCTCTGTTCAAGTCGCCAAGGAACAGAGTCGTGAGCGAAACAGACAACCGCGGCTCGCGCGGCAGAGCTCCCGTGCGCGCCTCGCCCTCGCCGCCCGCCGCGCCCTTCTCTCCCTGGATTCCCGCGGCTCCTCCCGCGCGCTCCGCGGAGTCCGGTTCGTCGGCTTCCTCCAGCGGGAGTTCCAGGCTCCGGAACGCCCTGGGTTGTCCTGCGGATGACAGATGCAGCAAGCAGTGAGGGTCCCTGATTGCATCAGTCCGCGGCGCGTTGGGCAGGACCACCCTGCGGCGTGTGTGATAAACATTCAGTCCTCGGGAGACGCGGCTGGACAGAAGCCCCGGGGGAGCGCGGGGCTGGAAGAAGGCGTGCGGGGCCAACACCGCGAGCCGGGGAGGCGACCCCTCCGCTTCCGCCGAGGCTCAGCCGCAGGCGACAGTCAGAACGTCCCCCACAGCTCCCTGCGTTGGGCATCGTCACCCAGGGCTTGGCAACGTCCGGGAGACCGCCCGCCCGCAGAATACTCCCCGCCCGACCTCGCTTTTCCAGGCCAAACCACACCCTTGGAGCTGCCCAAAGCCGAAATCCGCGGGATCGGGACACACCCCCTGCAATTTCCCTCGCCACCCTCCTTTCTTTCTTCACTGAAGTTCCTAATTAATCCGAAGGGTAAAAAGTCAGCAGAATCCAGAGCCGCTCAAGATCCCACCCCCACCGCATCCCCTCAGGAGAGCTCCCGGGACCTTAGATTCTCCTCTCGTCACCCCCATCCCGATTTCATCCTTTGTCACTCTAGCAACAGGATTATCTAATGCGCAGTCCAGATTCCAATCTCCTTCCATCTCCTCCAATAAGTCCTTTATGGCTAAAACAAACAAACAAACAAACAAAAATCCAGGACAGAATCAGAGGACAAACTTTGATTCAGTTGCCGCGGCTTCTAATCTCCTCTGTCCTGTTGGTCCCGGCAGTCCGGCCACCCGCCCGGATGAAGCGGCGGGCTAGGGGTGGGGGGCGCTGGAGCCCCCAGGCCGGAGACTGGGGAGAAACCAGCATGGGAACAACACGGCGGACACAGAGGAATTAGGACGCTGTAGACGTGGGCCCCTTGTGCCTCGGGTGTCCTTCGTCCCACGGATGCGCGCGGTCTCCGCACAGGCTCGCCTTTTAAAGCGATTGTATTTTATTCAGTAAAAGGGGCCGGGAGGAGGAGACGCCAGGGAACACGCATTGCAGAAGCAGCTGGCGGCGTTGGGGCGGGACGGGTGTATTCCTGTTCATACTCATCTTTGGGGGTCACAGATTCCAGGGGGAACCCAGGAGCAGATCCTGGGCTCTGCCTTGGTCTCGCGGAACCCAAGGCGGTCACGTTTGCCGAGATGGGCAGGTGTCCGTGGTTCCACGGCAACTTCGGGCCTCCATCATCCCTCTGGTTTGCCACATCCGTTTAAATTGGGCCCGGAATTTCTTGACTTTTCCAAAAGCAACCTCTTCACTGCTTTGAGGTTTGTTTGTTTTTTATATCCAACATTTTCCTTTGTTTTTAGAAAGAGGGTTGGTCTCCAAAACCCATTTGTGTTACTAGAAACCTCGACTCTGCCAGAGTGTTTTTCTTTATAACTTCTTTAAAACTATTTATCATTTTTAAACCAATAAGTTAAAGTGTTTTTGTTTGTTTGTTTTTCATGAATTTGGAGAGAGATGGTTCCCCCACTCCCTCCAGGAAATCAAATCCAACAGTCAAATCAGCCTTGGAGTTCTGCAACGGACTCTGGAAAAAGAGGAGATTTGGCCTGAGGGGGGGCCCTGGTCTCCGTCTGTGGCGATCCTGGCATGTGGTTGACCCTGGAGGTGGAGAATCTCTGTGTTTTACTGAAAGCAGCTCTCTGGATTTGGAACTCCTTAAGGGTCGAACTCAAACTCCACCTGGACCCCCAGCCACCAAAAATGGGGCCCAACACAGCCTGAGGTTCAGAGCCAGGGACAGGACCCCCATCCCGACAGCATGGACCCGTGCCAACCCGGGCTCCCGGAACCGTTCCCTGACCTGGGGCTGCGGAACCAGGGCAGACCTGGGAGTGCCCAGGTGAGGGGTGACAGGAGATGGAGAGAAGGAGGAAGAGAAGGGAATCAAGAAAGAGGAGGAGGGCCTTGGGTGCCAGAGTCAGGCCCGATACAGTACGGGACACTTGGCAGGGATGTTTGAGTCTCAATGGGGTAATTAATTGCTGGACTTGAAGCCTAAAAGGTAGGTGATCTGGGGAGACTGTTCCAGATTTTCTCCCCTGCCGGCCTTAACCTGACCAAATCCCTGCAGGCATTGCCCTACACTATGATGTCCACACCCCTGAATCCCCAAGACTCCTACTAAAAGTTTCAAAGTACCTGGAAACAGCTTGAAGCTTTTAAATGTTTCCTCTAATTCTCTCGAAGTGTGGAGCTTTGAAGTACAAGATCTGGGGACTTGGGGGTAGTTCTCAAATCTCTAGAGAAGAGCTGTTGTCATGTAAAAGGGGAAATAAATGGGCTCGTCCGGGATTTGAACCCGGGACCTCTCGCACCCTAAGCGAGAATCATACCCCTAGACCAACGAGCCACACAAATTATACCCTCTGGGTCTCTTCTGTGACTCCGTGGCATCGCGGATATGGAATTCGGGAGACCAGTGAGGTGGCGTGGGGAGGAGACTCCAATTTCAGAGCCATGGGAAAGTGTTGAGCTCATAGATTAGTGGGCAAGGGGAGGACCCCAGAGCTCCCAGTGCTGGCAAGTTGGGAAGCAGCCCCTGCAGCCTACCGCACCCCCCCTCCCAACCAAGTCTGGCTGTCCCTGTGCTCAGATTACAGTGAGCCCAACGCCAGGAAAGGCGGGCTCTCCTAGCATCCCGGCTTGGCCTTTAGGTCACTTTGCTGACACTTTGTGCAGCCAGGAACATGCTTGAGGAGGACCTGGGGTAAAGCCAGCAAGGAGCTGTGGGTCCAGCTGGGCAGTTGAGTGCCCTTTGATGGCAGGTCACAGGATCGCCTTGCTTGGGAAAAGCGCTCCTGCAGGTGTAGTTTCCTGGTATCCATCTGATGCTCACTGATGCTCGTCTGCTTCTCCAGACTCCAAAAGGTCCAAACCAAGAAAAGGTAACGCCCAACGTGGGGCTCGAACCCACGACCCTGAGATTAAGAGTCTCATGCTCTACCGACTGAGCTAGCCGGGCAACCATAAGGGAACCCTATCCTTGCTTATATTGATGGGGTAATATGAAGATGATGGGACCTAGGTGACAGGTAGTGACTTAGATGTGGACACCGGGGTGGGGTGGGGGGTCAGTAGCCAAAGGTTCCTGGTCCTAACAGGGAGTCCCCGCTGCAAGCTCCACTCTCCACCTACGGCCCCTTCTAGGACAACAGTTCCTCTAGTCCAGGGCTTCCCTCACCACCCCGTAGCTGGGGAACCCAGCCTGGCCCCTGTGCCCACCCAGCCCACCTGACCCTGGGCTTGGGGAGGAGCAGCTGGGCGAAGTCGCGCGGAGAGAGCAGCACAAACCTAGGGCAACATGCACAATTGACCCCTGGGGACATCTGGGTTATTTCCAGTTTCTTGGCTGTTTCAAATAAAACAACCATAGACTTGTGTACAGATTTTTGTGTAAACAGAAGCCTTCATTTTTCTGAGATAAATACCCAAATTGCTGGGTCATATGGTGGCTGTAAGTTTAGTCTTTAAAGAAAATGCCGCAGGGTTTTCCAGCATGAGTGTACAATTTTACATTTCCACCAGCAATGTATGGGGTGACTCACTGTCTCTGATAAAATGTTCAACAGAAATAGAGAGTGTCAGCATCCTTGTTGCATTTCTAACCTCAAATAGAATATTTTCAAGGTTTCACCACAAACTTGAAATTTGCTACGGTATTTTGTAGATAATTTGGGCAAGTTATGGGTACTAACAGCTTTCACAAAGTTATTTAGGATATACTTTTATTATCTTCTTTTTTTTCATTTATTTTTATTAGTTGGAGGCTAATTACTTTACAATATTGTAGTGGTTTTTGCCATACATTGACATGAATCAGCCATGGATTTACATGTGTTCCCCATCCTGATCCCCCCTCCCGCCTCCCTCCCCATCCCATCCCTCTGGGTCTTCCCAGTGCACCAGCCCTGAGCACTTATCTCATGCATCCAACCTGGGCTGGTGATCTGTTTCACCCTTGATAGTATACTTGTTTCAATGTTATTCTCTCAGAACATCCCACCCTCACCTTCTTCCACAGAGTCCAAAAGTCTGTTCTGTACATCTGTTTCTCTTTTTCTGTTTTGCATATAGGGTTAGTGTTACCATCTTTTTAAATTCCATATATATGCGTTAGTATACTGTATCGGTGTTTATCTTTCTGGCTTACTTCACTCTGTATAATGGGCTCCAGTTTCATCCATCTCATTAGAACTGATTCAAATGAATTCTTTTTTTTTAATGGCTATTATCTTCTTAATTTATCCAATAACTGTAAAGTCATTCTCTGACAAGGGTTATGTGTGTCTTCTGTCATTATTTCTTAAACAGTTTTTGCAGAGTTCATCAATAGCATTAACTTTTTGTCATTAATCTCTATTGTATGCTTGTTTTTAACATAATTATTTTCTTTTCTTTTTTTTTTTAGTTCTACCAGTTTATTGCTACCAACCGTCTCCCTCCATCCTCATGCATGTGTGCTCAGTCATGTAACTCCATGGGCTGCAGCCCGCCAGGCTCCTCTGTCCATGGACTTTTCCAGGCAAGAGTACTAGAGTGGGTTGCCATTTCCTTCTCCATCAACATCATTATTTTCAGCTCTTAATCATTTCTCCCCTTGTTTGAATTTATCTGGGTTTCTTTTTTGCTGTACTTTTTCTAACTTCTTGTCATTAGCTTTCAGCTTGTCTTCTTTTTTATACACATCTAAAGCTATCAATTTTCCTCTAACTATTGCTTTAGCTGTGTCTTAAAGATTTTGGTATGTAGTATTTTTCATCATCATTTATTTCAAAGTATTTTAAATCCCACTGTAATTTCTTCCTTAACTCATATAACTTCTAGAAGTGTATTGTTTAATTTGTAATCATATTAGGATATTTTAGGTTTTTTTTATTTTATATTATTTGTTTTGACGTATTTTTAGTTTACCATTTCTTTCATCTTTCTAAACCATTGCATACATCTATTGAGATTTGTTTCACTTTTTGTGTATTTTTAGACAAATATAGTCCTGTTTCATTCTTCTAGAGCATTTTACATAGCTTCTGTTCTCAAATATATTTTCATTTTTGTCATTCATGTCTTTGTACATAGTAAGGATAGTTGTGTTATAATCCGTATCTGATAATCTTAGTATCTTTCCAACTTTATTTTCATATCTATTGTTCACTGGTTGTTGCTCATGATGCCCAGTTTCCTTGTTATTTTTCATTGTGGCATCCCATGGCACTCTTTCCAGCACATGCTGAAGACATCCTGGCAAGCACCTGAGACCCCACAGCGGGGTGGGGGTCCTGGTGCCCACCTCTTGCGCCTCAAAGGCGGCCTCCGCAGAACAGGGCAGAGGGGATTTGGCTCCTGTCAGGCGCTGGGCCCCAGGACCTTGGGTACCCAGCGGTGCCCGAGATCCCGGGACTCCTGCTGACTTCCGGCGGGGAAGGAGGGAAGACGCATGAGTTCACACCAGGTAGAGTGACTGCATTTGGAGTGATGCGAATGCCTACAGCCCATTGCCTCTCCCCAAGTGGATGCCCTGCCCTCCTGACCAGGGACTGTGGGGCCCAGGCTTGACGGTTCAGAGGCCTCCAACCGAGGAAGAACTGGCTCCTGATGCACAGAGGAAGGAAACACCTCTCCGGTCTTCCCTGCCTGGAGCTTGGACTAACAAAGTAGCTTGTTGCCAGACTCGTGGAGACACTTTGGCTACCGGGCCTCAAAAAAAGTTTTAAAATGACAAGGGGAAGCACAGAGTGGATCCTGAGACCCGCAACTGGGGAGGAAAAACAGGGCTCGTCCGGGATTTGAACCCGGGACCTCTCGCACCCTAAGCGAGAATCATACCCCTAGACCAACGAGCCACGTTGCTTCCGGGTTTTGGATCTCCTCTTCCACCGGTGGGATCGCGGCTGGACCAGCCATGCCAGGGAACTGACGAGGAATGGAGACTCCAATTTCAAGCCCACTGGGAAGTGTAGGGACCCAGGACTGACGGTCGCGGAGACAACTGAGCGCTCCCCCAATTCGGGTCCCCGCGTCGCCTCCCCTCCGCCCTCGGATGACAGAGAGCCCCGGACCAGGAAGGGCGGCCGGCCTCTGTCCCCGCGCAGCTCATCGGTCACTTCGCAGGCCTCCTCGCAGCCGCGAGCGCAGGGGACCCGCCGGACAAAGCCGGGGAGGAGCTCCGGGGCGCGCGGGAGCGCTCGAGAGCGGGCGGGGGCGCGGAGGGTCCCGGAGCTGCGATCTCTGGGACGCTCGCTTTGGGGGCGACCGAACCCCCAAGACGTGGACCCCGGTGGTCGCTCAGCAAACGCCGGCGGAGTGCACGGAGGGGACACCGCCTCCGCCTCGGCCTCCCGCGCTGCTCGCGCTTCTCCGGCTCAGCTCCCCGCTCCCGCCCCCGCAGGTCAAAACCGAGACAGCGCGTTTCCGACGCGGGGCCCCCAACCCACGAGGTTGACTGTGAGAGTCGCTTTGTTCTACCGACTGATCCAGCAAAGGTCCCGGCCTCAGATGCCCTAGGATGGCCTGACCTGGGGGTGGTCCCTAGAGGGGGCGGGTTAGCCCACCAACCAGACCGTGCACCAGGGCGGGTCACGATGCCCCTCCCAGTCCAGCCGGGGGAGGAGGCGGGCCCTGCGGTCGGGCTTGGGAGTAGGAGGAGGCCGCCCTCGGAGCAGTGAGATCCCACGTCCAGGAGTCGGGGGTCAGGTCGGGGCAGAGTCTGCAGTCGGTATGTCGTCCTTCGACGTCCAGCCACTCCCCAACCGCTCCGGATACTTGGCCCCATTTCTTCGCTCTCTCATCAGGGAAAGTCCCGGGGATGAGACCCCCCGACCCAAGAGTGAAGTTGTGCCCAGGGAAGCCCAGGAGTCTCTTTCTCTCTACCCGCCTCCCAGCCACTAAAATGCAAGTTTAAGTTACAGTAGGGCTAATCGGGGGCTGGAGCAGTGATCCTCCCGAATCGTCAGACACCTGGAGCCCTAGGGCATCCTTCGAGCCACTTTCCTTTACTCTGCTTGCAGGAGCAGTTGCCGCGGGTCCCGCTCTCTGAGGACGCTGTCTAGTCTGTGTCTCCCCGACGCTTCCACCAGACCAAACCTCAGTCCTCCGCTTAAAGAAAAGGGACGGGCTCGTCCGGGATTTGAACCCGGGACCTCTCGCACCCAAAGCGAGAATCATACCCCTAGACCAACGAGCCACTCCATCACTCCTTCCCTGGTCTCCAGTCCTTCTGCAGGTGACTCCAGTGAAGTTCGCTGTTATAGCTCAGTTGTCAGCGTGCGCACCTGCGAATCCGTGGGCTCTGTGGGATCGCCAGGTCCCGGGTTCGCGGCCGCAGTCCGGTTTCAGAGGGACTTTTCGATTATCTGCTCCTCGTGCGGAGGGAACTGGAGGGAGACAACCCCCCCCCCCTCCCCCAGCTGCAGCTTTGCTCAGGTGTGCCTCGGCCTGAGGCAAAACAGGCTCTGGAACTACCAACCAACCCTATATCCCTCTACTTAATCGACACCTGAATCAAATTTCTCTCCCAACAGAGCAGTCTCTGAGCGAGAGGAGGAGGTTCTGCAGGACTGCTCCGTCCAGGGGTAGGAGTCTTCATTAGGTGCAAGAGGGTCAAATTCCCAGAGCAGCCTAGGTCTTCACACCTTTGGGGACTTGTCAGTCTTACCTTTAAGGGTGCTGGTTCTTGACTTGTCCTGAACTTACTCTCCTGGCCTTCCAGAAACGGGAGTCTAGAAGTCCCCATGAGAGGCCCAACCCTTACAAGGAGCAGACAGCGCGAGGGCAGGGCTCAGCGTGTTTTCCCATGGTGAGCAGGAATCTGTGTGTGTCTGCACCCTGTGCCTCCAACAGGGCACTTTTTAGTCGGGAATGGACAGCTGGGAGCAGAAAACCAACACACGTGGCACTGGAATCCACAACAGGCAGCAAAAAACCACGCCCAGCGTGGGGCTCGAACCCACGACCCTGAGATTAAGAGTCTCATGCTCTACCGACTGAGCTAGCCGGGCGGCTGGGGGCAGACGACTGTGGCCAGGTTTCCGAAGTTGACGGGCTGTGGACCGCCCCAAACGACAGGATGGAGCAGGTACCAGGGTCAGTGGGTAAGTGGAGTGCCTGGATTTGAGGTGGGGGTGGGCTCAGGCTGCAAACGCCAGCAGCGCGTCGCCTCTTCCCACGCCGATGCTTTGGCCTCCTGACCGAGGACCGTCGGATCCAGGCTTGACGGTTCCGAGACCTGCCACCGGCGAAGAACAGGCTCCTCCAGTTGCGGAGGAAGGGAACATCTCTGTCTTGCGTTTTCGTTCCTCCAGCACAGATTGACAAAGTAGCTTGTTAGGAGACTCAGGGAGACACTTTGGCTACTGGGTCTCAATGAAAATTTTAAAACGACAGTGGGAGACGCAGAGTGGGCCCTGAGACCCCCAACTGGGGAAGAAAAGCAGGGCTCGTCCGGGATTTGAACCCGGGACCTCTCGCACCCAAAGCGAGAATCATACCCCTAGACCAACGAGCCACGCATAACTCTTTCCCTCTCCTCCCCCGGTCCTTCCGCAGGTGATTCCGGTGAAGCTCGCTGCCAAAGTTCAGTTGTCCATGTCCTCACTTGCAAACCCCAGGTCACAGGTTCGTAGCTGCAGTCCAGTTTTCAGAGGGACGGTTGGATTATCTGCTCCTCGTGGGGCGGGAACTGGAGGAGACCCCGCAACTGCAGCTCTGCTCAGTTCTGGCCTCAAATGGAGGCAGGAGACTCCGCGCCCAGAACACCTCGCCGGCAAGAGGCCTCACCTAGTAACCGACCCGGGGGTACCTGGGCCTGAGTGAGGGAAACAGGCAAAACAGATTGTGGAAGAACCGTATATTCCTCTACTTGATCGACACCTGAATCCAAATCTGCCCCAACAGAGCACCGTGTCTGAGCGTGAGGAGGAGGGGGCGGTTTCCGACGATGGCTCCCTGGTCCAGGGGAAGGAGTCTCCATTTGATGCCTGGAGAAGGAGGACATGCTCAGGTTTTTACACTTTCTTGTATTTTAATTGGGACCAGTGTTCCCTGAGGAGGAAAACCCTTGTGACCCTTAAAGGACGTTGATTCTTTACTTGTCCTGACCTACTTACTTCCTTGACCTTCCAGGAACAGGAGTCTACAAGCCCCCGTGAGAGACCCAACCGCTACAAGAAGCAGACAAGTGGACAACGAGGAGGGCAGGACCCAGCGTGGTTTCCACTGTTGTTCAATCAGTCGTGTCTGACTCATTGCGACCCCATAGACTTCAGCACACCAGGCCTCCCTGTCCATCACCAACTCCCAGAGTTTGCTCAAACTCATGGTAATGGAGTCAAGGATGCCATCTAACCATCATCCTCTGCCACCCCCTTCTCCTCCTGCCCTCAATCTTTCCCAACATCAGAGTCTTTTCCAATGAGTTGCCTCTTGGCATCAGGTGGCCAAAGTATTAGAGCTTCAGCATCAGTCCTTTCAATGAATATTCAGGTTTGATTTCCTTTAGGATGGACTGGTTTGAACTCGTTGTGCAAGGGACTCTCAAGAGTCTTCTCCAACAACATATTTTGAAAACATCAATAGTGAGCAGGAATTTGTGTCTCCAACAGGGGACTTTTTAGCTGGGAATGGACAGCTGGGAGCAGAAGACAAACCCAAGTGGATTGGAATCCACAATAGGCTGCAAAAGCACCGCCCAACGTGGGGCTCGAACCCACGACCCTGAGATTAAGAGTCTCATGCTCTACCGACTGAGCTAGCCGGGCGGCTGCATGGAGCGATCTGCGGACAGGTGTTGGAATTTGACAGCTGTGGACCGCCCCAAATGACAGGATGGAGCAAGTCCCGGGGTCAACGGGGACATGGAGTGACTGGATTTGAGGCGGGGCTGGACTCCGGACGCAAACGCCAGCAGCGCATCACCTCTAGGCAAGCGGACATCCTGGCCTCCTGACCTGGGACTGTGGGGCCCAGGCTTAACGGTTCAGAGACCTGCAACCGGCGAACAATGCAACCGGCTGTCCATTCAGAGGAAGGGAACACCTCGCAGTCTTCCGTGCCTGCAACTCCGACTGAAAATGTAGCTCGTTAGGGTTCTCGTGGAGACAATTTGGCTACTGGGCCACAATGAAAATTTTTAAAGGACGACAAGGGGAGGCACAGAGTGGGCCCTTAGACTCGCAAGTGGGGAAGAAAAACAGGGCTCGTCCGGGATTTGAACCCGGGACCTCTCGCACCCTAAGCGAGAATCATACCCCTAGACCAACGAGCCGCACACACTAGGGTTTTTGGCTCTCCTCTCTGATGCCGCGGTGTCTTGGAGCTGGACCGGCGACGCCAGTGAGGTGGTGCAGAAGGGAGACCCCAATTTCAGACCTACGGAGAACTGCGGGGTTCCAGGAATGATGCGCGCGGAGAAAACCCAGCGCTCCCGGGCAGCAAAACGGACAGAAGCCCCTGTGCTCCGACAGTCCGGGGTCCGCGTCGCCTCCCCTCCGCCCTCGGACGACAGAGAGCCCCAGACCAGGAAGGGCGGCCGGCCTCTGTCCCCGCGCCGCTCATCCGTCACTTCGCAGACCTCCTCGCAGCCGCGAGCGCAGGAGACCCGCTGGACAAAGCCGGCGAGGGACTCCGGGGTGCGCGGGCAGGTGGGGAGCGCTCGAGAGCGGGCGGGGGCGCGGAGGGTCCCGGAGCCGCGATCTCTGGGACGCTCGCTTTGGGGGCGACCAAACCCCCAAGACGTGGCCCCGTGGCCGGCGGAGTGCACGGAGGGGACACCGCCTCCGCCTCGGCCTCCGGCGCTGCTCTCGCTTCTCCCGGCTCGGCTCCCCGCTCCCGCCCTCGCAGATCGCATATCAAAACCTAGAAGGCGCGTTTCGGACGTGGGGCCCCCAACCCCCGAGGCTGACTGTGAGAGTCGTTTTTTTCTACCGACTGATCCGGCCGGACAGCAGCGGTCCTGGCCTCAGATGGCCTAAGGCGAGCCTTGCGTCTCCTTGACGCTTCCACCAGGTCGGTCTTCAGTCCTCCTCTTAAAGAAAAAGAGCGGGCTCGTCCGGGATTTGAACCCGGGACCTCTCGCACCCAAAGCGAGAATCATACCCCTAGACCAACGAGCCGACACACACCTCCTACCCCTCCCCCCCGTCCCTCTGCAGGTGACTCCTGGGAAGCTTGCCGCTGTAGCTCAGTTGTCAGCGTGCGCACCTGCGCAACAGGCTCTTGGGCGTTCGCGAGGTCGAGGGTTCGCAGCCGAATTCCGGTTGCAGACAGACGATTGGATTATCCGCTCCTCTTGCGGCCGGAGCTGGAGGGAGACCCCGCAGCTGCAGCTCTGCTCAGTTTTGGCCTCAAATGAAGGCAGGAGAGTCGCCGCCCAGAACACCTCTCCTGCAGTCGGCCTCACACGGGGACCGATGGGGTGGGGGGCGGGGATACGGGGGTGCCTGGGCCTCCTGAGGAAGTGAGGAAAACAGATTCTGGAAGAACCCTAGATTTCTGAATCCAATTCTGTCCCAACGGAGCAGCGTGTCTGAGCGAGAGGAGGAGGGGGAGGTGGTTTCCAGCCATGGCTCCCTGGTCCAGGGGAAGGAGCAGGGGCTCAGGTTTTTACACTTTCTTGTATTTTGATTAGGACCAGTGTTCCCTGAGGAGGAAAACCCTTGTGACCCTTAAAAGGGCGTTGGTTCTTGCTTTGTCCTGACCTGCTTACTCCCTTGACCTTCCAGAAATGGGAGTCTAGCTATCCCGAATAGAGGCCCATCTGCTACAAAGACCAGACAACTCCGAGGGTAGGACCCAGTCTGGCTTCCTACGGTGAGCAGGAATCTGTGTGTGTCTGCACCCTGTGCCTCCAACAGGGCACTTTTTAATCGGGAATGGACAGCTGGGAGCAGAAGACCAACCCACGTGAGGCAAGAATCCACAATAGGCAGCAAAAACCACGCCCAACGTGGGGCTCGAACCCACGACCCTGAGATTAAGAGTCTCATGCTCTACCGACTGAGCTAGCCGGGCGGCTGCACGGAGGTGTTTGCGGACAGGTGTCGGAACTTGACGGCTGTGGACGGCCCCAAATGACAGGATGGAGCAAGTCCCGGGGTCAACGGGGACATGGGGATTTGAGGCGGGGCTGGACTCCGGACGCAAACGCCAGCAGCGCCATCACCTTTCCGCACGCGGATATCCTGGCCTCCTGACCTGGGACTGTGGGGCCCAGGCTTGACGGTTCAGAGACCTGCAACCGGCGAACAATGCAACCGGCTGTCCATTCAGAGGAAGGGAACACCTCGCAGTCTTCCGTGCCTGCAACTCCGACTGAAAATGTAGCTCGTTAGGGTTCTCGTGGGGACAATTTGGCTACTGGGCCACAATGAAAATTTTTAAAGGACGACAAGGGGAGGCACAGAGTGGGCCCTTAGACCCGCAAGTGGGGGAAGAAAAACAGGGCTCGTCCGGGATTTGAACCCGGGACCTCTCGCACCCTAAGCGAGAATCATACCCCTAGACCAACGAGCCGCACACACTAGGGTTTTTGGCTCTCCTCTCTGATGCCGCGGTGTCCTGGAGCTGGACCGGCGACGCCAGTGAGGTGGTGCAGAAGGGAGACCCCAATTTCAGACCTACGGAGAAGTGCGGGGTTCCAGGAATGATGCGCGCGGAGAAAACCCAGCGCTCCCGGGCAGCAAAACGGACAGAAGCCCCTGTGCTCCGACAGTCCGGGGTCCGCGTCGCCTCCCCTCCGCCCTCGGACGACAGAGAGCCCCAGACCAGGAAGGGCGGCCGGCCTCTGTCCCCGCGCCGCTCATCCGTCACTTCGCAGACCTCCTCGCAGCCGCGAGCGCAGGGGACCCGCCGGACGAAGCCGGCGAGGGACTCCGGGGCGAGCGGGCAGGTGGGGAGCGCTCGAGAGAGGGCGGGGGCGCGGAGGGTCCCGGAGCCGCGATCTCTGGGACGCTCGCTTTGGGGGCGACCAAACCCCCAAGACGTGGCCCCGTGGCCGGCGGAGTGCACGGAGGGGACACCGCCTCCGCCTCGGCCTCCGGCGCTGCTCTCGCTTCTCCTGGCTCGGCTCCCCGCTCCCGCCCCCGCAGATCAAAATCAAGATAGTGCGTTTCGGACGTGTAGCCCCCAACCCCCGAGGCTGACTGTGAGAGTCGCTTTGTTTTACTGGCTGATCCGGCCGGACAGCAGCAGTCCTGACCTCAGATGCCCTAGGCGCGACTTGCGTCTCCCCGACACTTCCACCAAGTCGGTCTTCAGTCCTCCTCTTAAAGAAAAAGAACGGGCTCGTCCGGGATTTGAACCCGGGACCTCTCGCACCCAAAGCGAGAATCATACCCCTAGACCAACGAGCCGACACACACCTCCTACCCCTCCCCCCGTCCCTCTGCAGGTGACTCCCGGGAAGCTCGCCGCTGTAGCTCAGTTGTCAGCGTCCGCACCTGCGAAACCGGCTCTGTGGGTTCGCGAGGTCGCGGGTTCGCAGCCGAACTCCGGCCTCAGACGGAGGGTTAGTTCATTGGCTCCTCCTGCTGTGGGAGATGGAGGGAGACTGGGAAGCTGTAGCTCTCCATTCTTGGGAGGTCCCTGAAGCCACCCACCCACCTGGCCTCAAGTGGCTGCCGTTGACTCCAGCCCTACACCTCGCCCACAGGCGGCTCTCTCCAGGACCTATCGGGGGTGCCTGGGCCTGAGGCAAAGCAGACTCTGAAACTACCGGAACAACCCTTTATCCCTCTATTTGATGACACCTGAACCAAATTCTCCCCCAAACAGAGCACTATCTCTGAGCAAGAGGAGGAGGAGGAGGAGGTTCCCTGGGAAGGTTCACTGGCCCAGGGGTGAGTGAAAGTCGCTCAGATGTGTCCGACTCTTTGTGACCCCCATGGACTATACAATCCGTGGAATTCTCCAGGCCAGAATACTGGATCCATAAGCCATTCCCTTCTCCAAGGGATCTTCCCAACCCAGGGAGACGAACCAAGGTCTCCTGCATAGCAGGCGGATTCTTTACCAGCTGAGCCACTAGGAGTCTCCATTAGGAGAAAAAGGTCAAATTCCCGGAGCAGCCTAGGTCTTCACACTTTTTAATTTTGGGGGCTTGTCACCCTTAACAGGCATTGGTTCTGGCTTTGTCCTGAGCTTCCTACTCCCCTCGCCTTCCACAAATGGGAGTCTACAAGCCCCTAGGAGAGGCCCAAACGCTCAAAGGAGAGGATGACATTGAGGGCAGGACCCAGCATAGCTGCCTATGGTGATCAGGAATTTATGTGTTTCCGCTCACTGAGCCTCTAACAGGGCACTTTTTAGTCGGGAGTGGACAGCTGGGAGTAGAAAACTAGCTCACGTGGGACAGGAATCCACAATAGACAGCAAAAAAAAAAAAAAAGGCAACGAAAAAATCGCCCAACGTGGGACTCAAACCCATGACAACCCTGAGATTAAGCTAGCCGGGCAGCTGCACTTTGCTACCTGCCACCAAATTTCTGAACGTGACTGTCTATGGACCACTCCAAATGAGAGGAGGGGGCAGGCTCGGGGTCAGCGGGGACATGGAGTCCTCTCCGGGCATTCTGAGTGTCTAGACTGCCTAGAATCTGTGGTGTTCTCAGGCAGGGGAGGAGCTGTGCGGGGTTGGGGTGAGGCTCGGCACTGACAGATGGATGGTTGGTTGGCTGGTGGTTCAGTGATCCCCAGAAGCCCTGCCGCACGGACAGAACTCAGGGCAGACCCGCAGGGGATGATGTGCTCCCAACGTGTAGACGGACACTCGGCCCCAAATGAGGATGGCCCCCCCCCAGTCGCTGTTACCAACTATCTGTTAAAGCCACGTCTGGGCTCAGGATGATGCCAGGGTCTGCTTCAGATCATGGGTATTTTCAGTTGCACACATAGCCCTCAACCGGAACCCCCAAAGTCAGACGCAGCCTGAGATCCCGGATGTTGCCTGAGATCCCAGATGCTGCCTGAGATCCCGGATGTTGCCTGGTGCTGAGTTGAATCCAGTCTTTCTCTGGGCCTTGACACAGCCTGAGGCGTAGGTGTTGACTCCGGTCCCCACCATGAGGCCAGAGGACGTGGGTGCATCAGCTTGAAGTGGTGCCAGGAATATGAGGACACAGCTCCTGCCTCAAGGCGATGGAAAGTAGGCCTGACCCATGGGTTCCTTTGCCAAAATATTTTGCTGGGCCCTGACCGACTCTGAGTCCAGTCGGATCACTGATAGGAACTCTCAGGATCCATAGCTAGAGGCTGCCATCTGGGACAAGACTCCAGGTTTCTGCCCAAAGTGGGGTGGAAGAGTGTGAGGTACAGGGGCAAGAGGGGGCCCAGGGAGCTGGGAGGGGCCTCAGGGAGAAAACCAGTGCTTCCAGCAGCCCAGAGTTGCCTGGCTCAGGGAGGTGGCCTGGGGTGGGCAGACAGGATGGAAGCTCAGGCAAGAGTTAGTTCTGCAGTCTTCAGACACTGTTCTAAATGTTTAACCAAAAAATTATGTAACTTAATATCCCAAACAAATCTTTGAGGCATGAGCTGCTATTATCCCCACTCTACAGATGGGGCCCTTGAGAGGCCCTTGAGAGCCCTGGCTTGGTGGGTCCAGATCTGTGAAGTCCAGATGGGGAATAGAAGAGCCTGGTCCTATAGCCCTTCCCCAACCCTAGAAGAAATGCCTGGGATTTGTATCCTGGACCACTCACACCTAGAGGGAGGCTCAAAACCCCAGAGCACCAGCCACTTGGCTGTGGAGATTTCCTAGATCTCTACAAGGTTATTAGAGTTCTCCTGAAACTGAGGTTCAGGGACAGAGTCTGTGCAGGGAAGTATGGATGTGTGTGTGTGTAACGGATATGGATCAGTCCAGTGTCCCAAAGTGATACCCAGGACAAGGCAGGAGGGCAGGGCTCAAACCCCAGGACTCCCTGTCACTACTTACCCCCTCCTGTCTCAACCCCTTTGCTCTCCATCATAAAGTAAAAGCACCTGGAATCACAGTCTATCATTCCAGGCACACCGCAAAAGTGTCCTGAGGGCAAGGGAAGGGCTGGTCCAGGATTTGAATCTGCCCTGTAGAGAGGGGTAGGATGTGAGTCTCACTTGGTGTGAGGCGGCCAGGGGCCCTAAGGACCCACCCAAAGCCAACAAAGAGTATAACTGAGGCACGGAAACCCCCCAGTCAGCAGGGGAGCAGAACGTACATCCCAGCCATAGGGTGGGGACCCCTCCAGGCCTGGCTCTGTCTTTTCTTGTTTAAGACACACCCTCCCTGCTCCCTCCGCCAAGGATGTCTCCTGAGGGGAAAATCACACCCCAAATCAGGGTTCTCTCTTCCTCCTCATAGGATAAGGTGACTAGGACTTTGTGTTTGTTTTCTCAGAAAAGTGAAAGTTGCTTAGTCCTGTCTGACTCTTTGGGACCCTCCATGGACTATACAGTCCTTGGAATTCTCCAGCAAGAATACTGGAGCCATAAACTGTCCCCTTCTCCAGGGGATCTTCCCAACCCAGGAATAGAACTCAGGTCTACCCACATTACAGGTGGATTCTTTACCAGCTGAGCCACCAGGGAAGCCCTTTCTCAGGAAGATCTCTCCAAACCGGATTCGGAGTTATTGAAAAGCCTATGCAAGCGACAGGGGCCCCCAAAATAGGAAACCCGCCCAACGTGGGGCTCGAACCCACGACCCTGAGATTAAGAGTCTCATGCTCTACCGACTGAGCTAGCCGGGCGTTGCGAGGATGGGCGGAGCCCAGGTGACTGGCCAGCTGCTCCTACCCACCTTTTTTCCCCATCTTCTACCTCCCGCCAAGGTTACAGGCCCTGAATCGCGGACTGCTGTCTCCCACTCGTGGCACAAGTTCTAGGTCCGCAAAGGAAAGTCGGGTCCCCAGTCCACAGCAGACAGCAGACAAACCTGGTCCCCTTTGCTCCGGTGGGGGCGATTTGTGGTCTGGGGTCGCAGAGCCCGCAGCCTGGACGCCCGAAGTGCGAGAAGCTGCGACCTCCTTTCTTCCTTAGCATCATCCCAGATCGGGTCCCGGGTCCAAGCCCCAAGGGCGTCGTTGTGGGATAAGGTGCCGCGCGCGGCTCAGAGGACGAGTGCGGAGGTTCTGGACTCCCTCATCTCCTTCCCCAACTCGGTCCTAGTCCACAGGTCCCATCCGGGTCCCGCGGTCCCCCTAAGCCTCCAGGTGAGAGGAGCAGAGGGTGAGGGACACTTCTTCTGGCAGGAAAAGTCTGTAGCCACCGCCTTCCCTGTGCCGGGCACTAAAAAGGGGGAGAGGCGATGGATCCCCTCCTCCTGGAGCTTTCCTGGCTTACCCCTCCTGCCCAAGGCTGGCGTGAAGGGCCGGTCGCCCCCAAGGCCAGCACCGTACCCTTAAACCAAAGAGCCAGAAGGAAGATGACGCATTCTGGTCCTCAGTCGCCCTGACACCGCCCCCTCTCCCCTCCTCCGCACCCCCCACCCCCAATCTAGGGCAGAGGCGGAATTCTCTGCTCGGAGAGAGGGGACCTGGGGGAAGTTTCGGTGCCAATACCCCGAAGGGGAGGGTGGGGTTAGGCTTGGTGTTCTAGGGTCCGGGGTTCGGCGATACAGGCGCAGGGCGGCTTCCACCCCTACCCCCACCTCCACCCCGACTCCCTCCTCCATCCTCACCAGGCACGAGGGTACTTGGGCGGCCCTGGGACCCTAGGGGACCCGGCCCAAGGATGCCTGTATCCTAAGCCTGTGCTTGGCCCTAAACAAAGGAACCAGCGCAGCAAAATGCTGGAACAGAAGTCTCGCGCAGGAAATGTAGAAGGGGCGTGTCCTGGACAGGAAGTGAGCGCCTAGGGAGCACGCCCCGGTGGCCTAATGGAGAAGGCACTGGCCTCCTAAGCCAGGGATTGTGGGTTCGAGTCCCACCCGGGGTAATCGGTTATATTTTGGCATCTGTATGCTGGGGTGGCTTCTGTCAGCAAAAACCGTTATCGACCACATCCCTGAAAGCTGCACCTTCTAGGACCCCCAAAGTTGGAGGACGGTATTTCTTTACACCTGTAAAAGTGAGGAAGGAAGGGAGCTGGCTAGGGGGTAAGGGGCATGTTACAGAGGAGCAAGATCTTTAATGCTCTGATATGTCTTCAAACTATCTAGAATGTTTACATTTAAAACTCAATGTACTCTTTATAGACTGAAAAAGACCATATGATCATCTCAATACATGCAGTAAAGGCACTTGATAAGTCCAACCTACATTCCTGATTTTAAAAACTCTCAGCAAACTGGTGTTTGAGGGGTAGAAGGAAGAGATAACAAAGCCATGAGAAAAATGTTGAGGATGATGAATTTGTTCATTATTTTGACTCTGGTGATGGTTTGGGAGTACACAAAGGTCAAAATGTATGAAATTGTGTACTTTAAATGTGTTACACTCTATTATATCAAAACTTAAAAATTGAAGTATAATTGATGTACAATACTATATGTTACAGGTGTACAATATTCACAATTTTAAAGATTATACTTCATTCATAGTTACTAGAAAAATTGGCTTTATTCCTTGTGTGGTACAGTATGTCATTGTAGCTTATTTTGTACATAATGGTTTCTACCTATTAATCCCTTACACCATATGCCCCTTACCCAGTTCTGTCTCCCCACTGGCTTTTTCTCTAAGTATCTGTGAGTCTGAATAAAGCTTTTTTCTTTTTCTTTTTTAATGACCACAAATTATTCGACACTTTGCAATGAGGAGTGGGGGTCTTTGGACTGACCCCACTTGAACCTCAGTGAACTGTGACTGTGACTTCTTCATATAATAATGTAGGGCCTAAGTGACACTGTAGAACCTTCAAGGTTGGATTATAAACGGCTGCAGCTTCCATCTTGTCCAGTAGAACACATACGTGGGGTTCCAAGTTGCCAGGTAAGAAATTCAATCAGCTAAACCAAAAGTTGGCAAATATATTTTTTGATTGGAGGATATCTGCTTAACAATGTTGTGTTGGTTTCTGCCCTACAACAATGTAAATCCTTGATATATATATATATATATGAAGGAAATGGCAACCCACCCCAGTACTCTTGCCTGGAAAATTCCATGGATGGAGAAACCTAGTAGGCTATGGTCCATGGGGTTGCAAAGAGGTGGACACGACCAAGCAACTAAAACACACACACACACCTCCCTTCCAATGGCCAACGTATGCAGTGGAAGAATTTTGAATTCTGGATCAAAAGAAGAATGTCTTCTATCAAATTTCTATTTAACATGTCGGATCTTAGCTACTCTATTGGGGATCAACCCGAGACTCCAGCAGTGAAAACGGCGAATCTTGATTAACCACTGGACCACCAAGGAATTCCCACAGATTTTAAAAATAGTAATAAAAAGGTAAAATTAAGTATAGTATATTTTAACTAAACCAATATATCTAAAGTATCATTTCAACAAGTTATCAGACCTCTTATTTTGTTTGGATCGAGTCTTCCCAGCCGGAAGAAACCCATGTCCAGTTGGGAAAGATCTCCCGGACTCTCTGATCTAAAACAATGGGTAAACTGGAAATGGGCTCGTCCGGGATTTGAACCCGGGACCTCTCGCACCCGAAGCGAGAATCATACCCCTAGACCAACGAGCCACCCCTCAGAGGTCGCTCTCAACACTTCCTTCACAACTATTCCCATCCTTGCTCGAGTCGGGTTTATTTTGAAGTAGACTGGCAGAGGGGCACTGGAATTGCGGCCGGGAGACCCAGGAAACCCAGGCCAGCAGAGGTAGAAAGAGAGGTCCGCTAAGCCAGGATCAGGAAGGATTGATTCCTGGACCACAGGGGGATTGATCCCCGCCCTAGGAGAGAGAGCAGCAGAAACACGGGGGCGTGGGGGGCGGGGACCAGAGGCTTGGATGAGCGGGAGGGCATCTTACAGGACGAGCACCCGCTGTCCAGGGGACCCCGAGCCTCAGGCTGACAGCGTGGGGCTATGGACTGTGGCTAAGAAGCAGGCAGGCACATGGGGACTGGCATCAAGCAGGCGCTGATCCGCTAAGGTGGGGCCTGTGCCCTAGAACCTCCAGAGGAGGAGGATCAGCAGAAGGAGGGGACAGTTGGGCCTTATGCGCCTGGCCCCAGGGCTGCCAGCCTGTGCACGGGAGAAGGGTGGCGGACCCCACTACTGATCCCCAAAGCCCCGCAGGGTGGGAGACGACCACTTGGGAGCCTCCTGCGGTTCTGGGCAAATCCCTTCCATGGGAAAAGTAAGGCAGGATGGGGTCAACAGTGGCTGGCTCATTTGAACAGTTCAGTGGGCTTTAGGGTGTGGAGGCTGGGTGATCAAGCCCTGGGTGATTCGGGCCAGGGGAAATACTGGCCTGGTGTGTGAAAGTTATATAAAGAGATGACTCAGTGTGTGGACTAGAAATTTGTTGGTTTGCAAACTGTTTATTCCCTCTAGGAATGAGCTGGCCCTGGGGTTGGGAGTCTGTCCCCAGCCAGCAGGTACCTCCAAAAGATCAAACCATCATAAAATGAAGATCTTTCCCGTCTCCTTCTTTATGAAAGTTCCATGCTTTCTCCCTGACCCTAGGTCGTCATTGTTGCTTAGCTGCTCAGTCGTGTGGGACTCTTTCTGACTCTGGACTGTAGCCGGCCAGGCGCCTTGGGCCGTGGGTTTCCTACGCAAGAATACTGGAGTGAGTTGCCCTTTCCTTTTCCTAGGTTGAGGTCTTGAAATTTGGTCCCAGGGTCTTGTGATTGGTGTGGCTAGGATTTTGTGAATGCTTGCTTGCCACAGAAGACTCTGAACTCCCTCACCACAGCTTAACAAAAGCTACGCCCAACGTGGGGCTCGAACCCACGACCCTGAGATTAAGAGTCTCATGCTCTACCGACTGAGCTAGCCGGGCGGCTCTTTCATCTTTTATCTTTGAAGGAACCACCCCTGTATAGGTCCCCGCTGTGCACAGCTTGGCCCCTTCCAGTTTACTTGAGAAACTGCCAAGGAGCCTCAGGTTTGAAGGCTGTGAGAAGGCAGGACGGCCTTGACTGAAATGCAGAGACTTGCCTAGGGTGGCGAGGGAAGGGGAGAAAGGGGAGGCTGACCCAGACGGACAGACGGAGGCAAGGTGGGCGCGTGCAGCGCTGGGAGGTCAGTGCGTGGGCTCCTGAAGCCCCATGCATGATCCTGGGACCCCGCACACAGGAGGCGGCCCCATGAAATTGCCTTCTTGCTTCCCAGATATGGGATCAGAACCCAAGTTTCTCCCAACCGTCCCTCCTCCTGTGGGGCGGGAAGATCGGGACCCTCCTGCAGACTGAGGACAGTGTCCTGAGGATCACGCTCACTAGAGATGGGTGGCACAAGGCATTCTTATCTACAGTGGTCTTGGGGTGAGTCCCCAGGGCCTGTGAGAGCTCTTGAGGATGAATCTTGGCCCCGTGACCCCTGCCCCTGATACACACCACCCACCCCACCCCATCCTACACCCTGCTTTAGGGCAGACCATGTGGCCTGAACCAGAATGACCCAGGAGACCTGCTGCAAGCCTGGAGGGGAAACCTGGTACCCAGGTGGTGTGACACAGTGTCCAGCCAGGGCCACCTTCTTCCTTCCCAGCCAGTTTCTGGAATAAGGAAGGAAAGGCACCTAGAGCCACACGGGGGCTTTGGGAGCCCAGTCCAGGAGCCCCAGGGTCTGCCCTGGACCCTAGTCCCCCTTCCTATAGGGTGAGACTTGGCCAGTTGGTCTCGAGTTTGGGTCTCACAGGGAACCCCCATGCGGTCCCTGTAACTGGGCTGGGCCAGAGTGAGGGCCCAGAGGCAGTGGGTTGGTGGAGAGGTGACCCCCCCAGCTTCTGAAACCCACAATGTCGATCTCATTCCTCTCTGGAGAGTAAGGCAGATCCTCCAGCCACAAGGTCCCCTTCCCTCAGGGGAGGGAGGATCTGGGGGGACCACACAAATTGCGTGAGGGAGAGGAGAGAGGAGGAAGTGGTTGACACCAAGGACAGTTAGTAAGGTTATGGTGGCTTGTTGGTCTAGGGGTGTGACTTTTGCTTTGGGCGTGGGAGGTCCTGGGTTCAAATCCCAAAAGAACCCCTATGGTTAGCTTGGTTTGGGGGTTGTTTTTTTTTTTTTTTTTTTTCGGTTTTGGGTTTTTTTGTTTGTTTATTTTGTTTTTAGGAAAATGTGTCAATGGTCTATGAATGGTCTTTCAGCACCACAGACGCATTCCAGACCACAGAGATGAGGGTACATGGCAGACTGTGAGGGACAGCAGCCACCAAGGACCACCAGCCAGAGGGACTTTTCTGTCCTGAGGGTGCTTTTCTTGCTTTAGATGTGAGAGCTCCTGAATCCAACCCCAAGGGTTCTCTTCAGAACCCAGCAGGCGGGGCCTGGCTGTCTGTGCACCAAGAGGGAGGGCCGCCGGGCAGGTGGGCGTTGGAGGTGGCTGGGAGCCTGGGGCTGCTGGCCCAGGGTGTCGCTGAGGCAGACAGTGCCCCCTGGGGCGGGGGAGGGACTGGGCTCAAAGGGCAGCCCCTTCCATAGCGATCACCCCAAACCCAGCCCAAGGGGCCACCTGCAGGAGCTCCTTCTGATGGTGGCCACTTCTGTGCCTAAACCAGGTGACTCCTGTACTCAGGGCAACTCTTCTGCCGTCCCCAAACTGTGTGTGGAGGCACCTTTATGGCATTTTTAATTTTCCAGGGATGTTTTAAAGTTTTGACGGAAACAGCAATAGTCAACATCCATCGAACACCATTCTATGTGAACCACTGGTTCGAGGCAGTTCAGTTTCAAGTTTTATGATAGTATATATATATATATGTGTGTGTGTGTATATATATATATATTTTGTTGTTGTTGTTGCAAAGTTAGTTTTCCCGTGGTTTCTGTGAAAAAAAGCAAGCACTGCTGGAAAATCAAGGTGGAGTAGGAACTGAGAGTAGCAGTGTTCAGTCTGATTCCAAAGTTGGAGAAGCTGTACAGGGCCCATCAAGAGCACATACTCCATTTTAAAGGAATATAAAAATAGTATTAATAGTATTCTTCTCAAAAATGCACTGTGCTGGGTTGAATGGTGTCCTCCTAACACTCATGGCCATTCAGAATCTCAGAAGGTAGGGTGCCTACACAGTAGTGTATATATATATATATATTTTAAAAACACAGTAGTATATTTATTAGATGCTATATATATATCTCCAGAATCAAATATATAGAGCATCACAAAACTTGAAACCAAACTGCTTTAAACAAGTGGGCTTGTCCAGGACTTGAACCTGGGACCTCTTGCACCCAAAGCAAGAATCATACCCCTAGACCAACAAGCCACTATAACCATACTGCCTGTCCTTGGTGTCATCCACTTCCTCATCTCTCCTCTCCCTCACTCAGTTTAGGTGGTCCCCTAGATCCTCCCTTCCCCAAGGGAAGGGGGGCTTGTGGCTGGAGGATCTGCCTTACTCTCCAGAGAGAAATGAGACCGACACTGTGAGTCCCAGAGGCCGGCTGTGGCGGGGGGTGCGGGTGTGGGGGTGGTCGCCTCTCCACCGATCCACTGCCGTTGGACCCTCCCTCTGGCCCAGGCCCAGGCTCAGGGACTGCATGGAGGTTCCCTGTGAGACCCAACTCGAGACCAACTGACCAGCCCCAGCCACTGACCTTGGATCAAAGCCAAGTCTCACCCTACAGGAAGGGGACTAGGGTCCAGGGCAGACCCAGGGACTCCTGGACTGGGCTCCCAAAGCCCCCGTGTGGCTCTAGGTGCCTTTCCTTCCTTATTCCAGAAACTGACTGGGAAGGAGGAAGGTGGCCCTGGCTAGACACTGTGTCACACCCCCTGGGTACCGGGTTCTCTCTCCCAGGCTTGCAGCGGGTCCCCTGGGTCCTTCTGGATAACACAGGTGGCCCGCCTAAAGCGGGAAGGGGTAGGGCTGGGATGGGGGTGGGGCAAGGTGAGTGGTGAGTATTCGGAGCAGGGGTCAGGGGGGCTATGGTTTGGCCCTAGGAGCTCTCGAAGGCCCTGAGGACTCACCCCCAAGACCACTGTAGAGAAGAAAGCCTGTGCCACCTATCTTAGCGACCTTGCCCCCCAGTCTGCAAGAGGGTCCTGATTCCCCCTCCCCCCCCGCCCCCACGGGAGGGAGGGACGGTTGGGGGAAGCTTGGGTTCTGATCCCATATCTGGGAAGCAAGAAGACAGTTTCGTGGGGCCGCCTCCTGCTTGCGGGGTCCCGGGACGTGCATGGGATTCAGGGGCCCAGGCACAGGTTCACCGCGGCGCGCTACGGGGCCTCCATAAGCCTGTCCGTCTGGGTCAGCCTCCGCCCCCCACCCCGCCCCCCTAAGCAAGTCTCTGTATTTCGGTCAAGGCTGTCCCGCCCCCTCGCAGCCTTCAAACCTGAGGCTCCCTGGCAGTTTTTCGAGAAAACTGGGAGAAGCCAAGCTGTGAACAGCAGGGACCTATGGACAGGGGTCGATCTGTCAAAGGAGAGACAGGTTAAGCAAGCAGCCCGGCTAGCTCAGTCGGTAGAGCATGAGACTCTTAATCTCAGGGTCGTGGGTTCGAGCCCCACGCTGGGCGCAGCTTTTGTTAAGCTGGTAAGGGAGTTCAGATTCTTCCCTGTGGAGCAAGCATTCACAGAATCCTAGCCACACCCATCTACAGAGGGGGCTACTGGTAAAGAGTCCGCCTGCCAATGCAGGAGACGTAGAGACTCAGTCTCGATCCTTGTGTCAGGAAGATCCTCTGCCGGGAGAATCCCATGGACAAAGGAGCCTGGCGGGCTACATCCCATAGGGTTGCAGAGTCAGATACAACTGAGACGACTTAGCACGCACACACAGGTTTCCCAGGTTGTGGTTATTTGTTCGGGCAGCCACAGCTGAAGGTAAGACTTCCCCCGCCCCGGCGCGCATAAAGCTACTAAGGTGTATGGACCTAACTATTCTGTACCCCAGACCGTTCTTTCTTCTCCCCTAAGGACACCAGGAGAAATTCCTGAGATTAAGTGTGCCTTGAAGGGAGGGCAGCTTCTGGCCGGAGTAGCAGTCTGGATCCTGGGACCTGGAGTTCCAAGGGTCCGGGGGAGAGGCAGGGGCAGCCTCGCTGATGTCACTCCAAGAGAAGCCTGGGTTCCCACCAAAAAAGAAAGCAAACCTGCTCCCGTCAAACACCCAGCCGGGCCTTTTAGAAGGCTGGATCCTTGAGAGAAAACAAGAAAATCCGCTGATGGAAACTGTGTCGCGTCCTCCTCGCTTTCCCCCAAATCGGGAAGCGAAACGCCCCGTGTCCATGTCCTTTTTACTGGGGGAGAGTGGAGCAAAGTTGAGAGCCCCCCCCCCCCACCAAATAAGAGACCATCGATTGCCGGGGCCGGGGTTGGGGGCGGGGGGCGGGGAGTTCTGAGCAGCCCCTCCTCAGGCACGCGG
Organism: Cervus canadensis; assembly: GCF_019320065.1. Lineage (NCBI taxonomy): Eukaryota > Metazoa > Chordata > Mammalia > Artiodactyla > Cervidae > Cervus > Cervus canadensis. Next base: position 37,239,587 of record NC_057417.1, read on the forward strand.
GGAGCCCTGCTTTGGAGGAGTCTTCCTGATGGGGCTCCCCAAACCTCGGTGCCTGGAACTGGCAGGGGCGCTCCGGGCCGGAGAGTCGCCCTCCATCCCCGCCCTCCCCACCCTCGCCGCCGGCACCCACACTGCCGGCGGCGGGCGCCCTGGGGTTCGCGGAGTCCGGGATTCTATGAGCCCCTAGCCAAGCGCAGCGGCGCCGGTCGCTCGGGGTTTACTAAATCTAAAATCCAGGGGCTGGGCGTCTTCTCAGGCCAGGTATTCAAAAGCTGGCTGGCGGGCCAAAGGTCTGAACCGCTTGCTCAAGGCGGAGAGGGAAGTCTGCGACTGAAATGTGTGACGACCCAGGGAACCGATCAGGTTGCTGCTGGCAGCATAGGTCCCCTGGCTGCCTGTATCGCTAAAAACCTCTGGAAATGATTAATTCTTAATATTTTATTTCTGGTGGTGTGCCGCCCGTGTGGCCTCTTCATCATCCAAAAGCACACGCCCAGCGTGGGGCTCGAACCCACGACCCTGAGATTAAGAGTCTCATGCTCTACCGACTGAGCTAGCCGGGCTTAGATGAGGGCCGTCTTAGACTCCCTGCAGCTGAGTCTCAAAGGCGGGTCCTACATAAAAGGAAGGAAAAAAAAAAATTGGCACAGGTGCGGGCGTCCTGGAGCCCACCCTCTGGGCATTCAGGCGGTTGGCACAGCCCCTGGACGTCCAGCTGGACATCACCCCCCCGCCCCCCTCCCCGCGCCCTCCGCCTCCCCTCATCCCCATTCTCATGCAGTTGTCTGCAGACAGAGATTCTTCCTTACTGTTAAAGTGAAATTTTTGGCCTGGGGCCATTAGCCACAGCCCTGGGTCAGGGTCTCTCAGGGTAGTCCTGGGGGGTTGAGGGTGGGGGCGAGGAACAGCCCCTTGCCTGGGTCCCAGTATGGCTCAGAGAAGCCTGGGTCGTTGCTCCCTCTGCCTATATAATCCAGAATCTAACTCATGACTGAGCTCCCACCTATTTATGGCTTCAGTTGTTTAAAATGACCTTAAGAATCAGCTTCTACGTGTAAATCCATGGCTGATTCATGTCAATGTATGGCAAAAACCACTACAATATTGTAAAGTAATTAGCCTCCAACGAATAAAAATAAATGGGGGAAAAAAAAAAAAGAATCAGCTTCTTGCGCTTCTCTTCTGATCTATGGGCAGGACCACAGAGAGACCGACAGAGGGGTGCCGGGGTACCCTCAGGATGAACGGCGTCGGCGAGAGAAGACGCGTGAGACCAGCCTTTGTGAAGCCAAGTCTATCTTTTACTTTTTGACAACAGTTTATATACCCTCACTCAGAATGTATCCAAGGTACGAGATGATTACTCATGCTTACATAGGGTTAGTTTAACATTACATCAGTTTGTCCTTTAGGAAAAACAGGATGTTTTCTGCATTCTATTTCTATAGTAGATCTTTGCACATTATCTTCTGGCCTTGGTGCCTATTGACATTTTATGCAAGTCAGGTGAATGTAAACCTATTTTTCGTTTCTGTGGTGATCTTAACAGAAAAGTTGCATGCCGGGGTCCAGCCTCGGCAGGATCCAGGGGATACCCTCAGGATGAACGGCGTCGGTGAGAGAGAGAGAGAAGACACGTGAGACCAGCCTTGGTAGGGCCAAGTCCGCAAGGAAGAGAGAGAGAAAGAGAGAGAGAGAGAGAGAGAATGACCAGACGGGGGTGTTTGCAGGGTCTGGCAGAGTCTGGAAGAGTCTGGCAATCCTTTATTTTTTACCATAGCTTTTATACCCTAAGTTAGTACATTTCTAAGGGGAAGATAGTTTAACATTACATCAGCTTGTTCTTCGTGAAACCAGGGTGTTTTCTGCACGCTTCTTTGTTTATGAGGGTCTTGTACATTATCTTCTGGCCTTGGGGCCTATTAACATTTTATGCAAGTCAGGTGAATGTAAACCTATTTTCTGTTTCTAAGGTGACTTTAACTGAAAGGTAGCAGTCTCATAGGGCAACAGTACAGAGTAGAAGTATAACCTTGTTAATACAAAAATTAATCCTTCTGCAGAAGTTGTCAGTTGCGTTTATCTAAGTTTACCCCACACTGACTCTGCGACATTGGTGAGACAGCTTCTACCTAGCACTCCTGGCTGACAATTAACAACCATTTCATTGTTACCACACTAGGGCTAAGTTCTTATTTCTTTAGATCTTTAACTATATTAACAATGGTTTCTATAACACAACCTTAGCACATTAAAAGCAAAAACACAGCAAGTAAAACACAGCAAACGTCAACCCAATAACCACCTTTAAAATAATTTTTTTAATGTTTTCTAATAGGACTCCTTCACCCCTCAAAAATGCTCTATGTCTATTAGGGCTTTTATATAATCAGGTTCTTTATGCTATTTTATGATTAGGATATTATAAGCAATCATGCATATTAGTACCAAGGGCATAAATGCATTTGGCTAACAAACTACCAGCAAAGGAGTTTAAATTAAAACACTCCTTTCACCCTGGATAATTTCATAAAATACCACCACCCGGGAAACTTATTGATTAAAGTTCTAAATTGATTCTTATTTGAAAAGAGATCGGGGAAGGCCTTCTGCCTGTGACACAGAAATTAGGGAGTAGTCTATTGAAGCAAGCATCAAAAAGACAGATATCATCTTTAAGGTGAGCGCGCGGGGCAGTTTTTCGGAATCCCTGAAAACCTGATCCGCCTTGCCCGTCAGGTTTTCTCCCTCATGACCTTGTCATGGGTGGGATCTCGTCCGGCTCCCTGCAGTTGCAGTCTCATAGGGCAACAGTACAGCATGTCACAACATAGTAGAAATATAACCTTGTCAACACAAAGGTCAATTCTTCTGCAGAAGCTGTCAGTTGAATTTATCTAAGAGGTTTACCCCACACAGATTCTGTGGCTGGCTTCGGTGAGGCAGCCCCTGCCTAGCACTCCTGGCTAATAATTAACAACCGTCTCATTGTTACCACACTTGGGCTAAGCTCTTATTTTTCTAAATCTTTAACTATATTAACAATGGTTTCCACTGCATAACCTTAGCACATTAAGAGCAAAAATACAGCAAGCAAACGTTGACGCAATAACCACTTTTAGAATAATTTTTCTTGTGTTTTCTAACAGGGTTTCCTCACCCCCCGAAGGGCTCTATGCCTATTAGGGCCTTTGTGTGATCACGTTCTTTATGCTGTTTTATGATTAGGGTATTATGAGCAGTCATGTATATTAGTACTAAGGGCATAAACGCATTTGCCAAACAAACTAAAATGCCAGCAAAGGAGTTTAAATTGAAACACTCCTTTCATCCTGGATAATCTCATAAGATACCACCACCCGGGAGACATATTGATTAAAGTTCTAAGTTGATTCTTATTTGAAAAGAGATCGGGGAAGGCCTTCTGCCTGTGCCACAGAAATTAGGGAGTAGTCTATTAAAGCAAGCATCAGAAAGACAGATACCATCTTTAAGGTGAGCACCGGGGGCAGCTTTTCGAAATCCCTGGAATCCTGATCCACCTTGCTTGTCAGGTTTTCTCCTCATGACCTTGTCATGGGTGGGATCTCGTGTGCTGGCTCTCAGCATCTCCCCTTTTTTTATTTTTTAAGACAGCCAGATGGATCTCAGTCGCGAGCTTTTGAGTGTTTTGCCGGGGAGTTCTGACAATACAAGGAAGGATTATAATGAGAAGTAGGACTAGGGCTGCTACAGCAGCATAACTGAAGATAGTTGATAGGATATTTTTTCCAGTAATAAAGTTAGAAAAAGTTCAAAAAAAATCATTAGCAGCCCCTGCAGCAGTAAAGTCCAGACGGGGATGTTCTAAGATTTTTATCTGACCGTGAAGCTTTCCAAGATCTAAACTAATGCTGGAGCTATTCCATACACCCGAAATATGATTTTTAATCTTTTCCCAATTGTAATCGGTATCATTTACTTTTAGGGGTGTTACACAGATCCACCGATAGTCAGGGTGACAGGCTAATGCTAACTTTACCCTTAAAGCCTGCAACTCAGTTCCAATATGTATGACCACTTCTTCTAGGGAGTCTATTTTTACTTCTAATTTCCTATCTATAATCTCTTGCATAGCTAAAGCTAAAGAAACATTTTTTTGACATATCACTGACATATCGAGCAGTATGTACCTGTTGAGTCAATGATATCGCCGCCACAGTGACAGAGGTAATTGCTGTTATCAAAGCTGAAATCCCTAAGATAAGCAGTCCTACAAACCATCGGGATCACATTAAATCTTGCAGTTGTTGCAGAACAGCTAGACCATAATTGTCATACCAATAGGTACTCACTGTGACGGGCACCATAAGGTAAGGTGGGCGTTGCAGCACCACAAAGGAACAAATATTATATTGAGAGGTTAGGCAGGACGAGAGCATGCATTGTTCACAGTAGGCTATATTTGGTCCACCTGAATAGTTCATCTGTATATGAAGCCTTTTAGAGTCATCAGTGAACAAAAAAACGTAAGGGGAGGGTAAACAAGCCAGCACAGAATAGGTGGAATCGTTTTCTGGCCGGATAGAGTAACAATGGAGGTGGCAGCAAGGGCTCTCCAAATTTCTGGTTGCCAAAAAGTTTTGCCCTTAGTTGTATAGGACAACATGGGGGGAACAAATTGATCATAATGCCATTTGCTGGCCGCCAACAGCCAAAGGATGGAATCATCTTTCCAATTGCTAAACCTATTGGCATAGTCAGGAACAGATCCTGGATCCTGACTTGGGTCTGGATTGCTCCAGTCTTGTACCGAATAGTTTCCGCCTCCCGGTATTCTATAATCTATTTTCGAATTATAAGTACAAGATTTCCATACCAGATATCCCAGGAGGTTGTCTATAGTTTTCCATATGACGTCTGAAGGAGCAACATCAATACAATTTGGATATTTTGGTGGAACGTTGAGGAACAAGGATTTATAGGGGTCAAGGACCCCAGGCCTATGGGCCTGTAATATCCAAACCAGCCGATCTCCTGTTTTATCTGAAAATTTTGATGCTGGAGAATCTGTCAGAATTGCTTTTTTGGAGGCTCCGACACACCCCTCTTTAGAGGGGGTGATAAGATCTCTTGTATAACTATGGGGGAAGTTAAAGCAAATGGGAAAGTCATCCGTTAATCCCCTAAAAGTATAGTTAAAATTAATGGGATGGTGATCTTTATCATAGGAAGCATAGGATCCTCCCAAGAGATGAGGCTGGTTTGTGTTGACCCATATAGGGTCATTGTTCCAAGTAACTACTTGGAAGGTCGGGGGATCAGAGAAATATTCTCAGTATTTTTCTGATGTGGAAGAGGTACCACTTAACTGGCAAGAAGGTAAAGAAAGCATAGCAATAAAAACTCTTTCGGGACAGGCTGAAGATCCCTGTAGAGAAGCTATTCCCTGTGCTTGATGGCAAAGCGACTTAATTTGCCCCCATGTGGGTATGTAGGCTTGTTGAGTTGTCCGCGCAGGACGTCTTGGTGGTTTTCTACTACGTAAAGGAGTAGGAGGATCACGGTCTTTTATGCAAAGCCGTGACATCTGTTTAGTGGGTGGATCTACCATTTGTTCTTTCAGGATCTCCGCTGCCGGTTGTTTCAGAGTCTGCTGGACTTCCCAGGTGGGTGGCGGAGGCAGGGGCAGAGGAGTGCCCTTCGTCTTTTGTGGTCAAAGCAATGGGGGAACCGGATGTCTGGGGGATTGCAACATGGCGAATCTATCTGTCCGGAATCCAAATTGGCGAGTCAGCACCCTGTGGAAAAATACAAGCGTACCCTCGTCCACTGGTTAGCAAGGGATCAGGTCCCTTCCATTGTCCAGAAAGGAGGTCTTTCCATTTTACTAAAGGTTTTATATCTTTCTGTTCCGGGTTCCAGTGACGAAACACAGCTGTTAAACTGGCTTGATCAGCATTAAGGTTATTGAGCACAAAGAGGGCATGATGCAAAATGTGGTGTGGAGAACTGTATTTGAATTGCCCTTCCTGTAATTTAGAAATTTGTGTCTTAAGTGTCTGATGTGCCCTTTCTACAATTGCTTGTCCCTGGGGACTGTAAGGAATTCCTGTAGAGTGGGATATACCAAATTGGGCACAGAATTTTTTAAAGGGCTTAGATGTATAAGCTGGTGCATTGTCTGTCTTAACTGATTTAGGCATCCCTAAGTAAGAAAAACAGGCAAAAAGATGTTCAACTACATCTTTGTAGGCTTCTCCCGTCTGGCAGTAGCCACAATGACATGGGAGAAGGTATCTACAGTAACATGCACAAAGGATAGTTTTCCAAAGGAAGGAACATGTGTTACATCCATCTGCCAAAGCACATTAGGTAGTAAGCCACGGGGATTTACCCCAAAAGGCAAAGCGGGAACTGAAGTAGGGCAAAGTTGACATGTCCTAACAATCTTGCGTGCAGATTCCCTAGGAATGTGGAACTGATACTGAAGGGCAGTTGCATTTTGATGATGCATAGCATGTGAGGCTTTAGCATCCTCGAAAGCACTGGCCACTATGGTCCGGGTTAGCAAGTCTGCCTCTTGGTTAAACGTATGGAGGGGTCCAGATAAATTAGAATGAGCTCTTATATGTCCAACATAAAATTGTTTTGACCTTTTCCAAATTTGCTGTTGAAGGGTAGATAATAATCTAAAGATTGTGGTTTTATTTTCCGGCAAAACAGCCATTTCAATTTGAGGAAAAAACCTAACTACATACTGTGAGTCAGAGAATAAATTGAAAACATGGTCTGAGAACTCTTTGAACGCCTCTATCACAGCTGTTAATTCTGCTTTTTGAGCTGATGTTTCCCCAGTATTCAAGACCCTTTTTGAAGTCTGGGTGACAATAGCAGCTTTTCCGTTAGAAGACCCATCCGTGAACACCAACATTGCCCCCTCAATAGGGGAAACTTGACACCTTTCTTGGAATATTACTGGATGTCTCGAGAGGAAACTTAATAAGGGACTAGCAGGTAAATGGTGTAAAATTTGTCCTGGGTAATTAACAATGGCAATCTGCCAATCTTCATTTAGTAATAGAAGGGCATTTAATTGCTCTTTATTATAAGGCACTATGATTTTAGATGGTTCTTTCCCAAACATTTTAATGCTTTTATGTCTCCCTTTTTGTTGTGGTGGTGGAAGAGAGATCCAGTCCTACACTGCCTGGGGTTGCTCTGATGAGTTCTGTGGCGGGACGGAGGGTATAAATGGGTTTAATGTCATTGCCCCAGTCGTTGTCGGGACCTGAGGCTGGCGCCTCAATCCGTTTCCCAGCTGTTGGCCAGAAACTAACAAGGTTCCATTTTTATGGAACTTGGATTTACAGTCCTTGGCCCAGTGGTATCCCTTCTGACAGCGAGGGCAGGGAGTCTTAGGAAGATTGGGGGCCATAACCGTGGAGGTAGAATTTAGCAAAGGAGTATTGGTGGCCTTTCGAGGGCAGGCACGGCTGAAATGTCCCATCTGACCACAAGAAAAACAGGCTTTAGCCAAATTAGTATTTTGTCCCTGACTATTTGAGTGGCCCTTTTGAGGACTGCCTTTGCTGGTAAAAAAGGACTGTATTGCTTGTTGATAAAAGCTACCCTTTATAGCTGCAGCTATGGCGATGCCCTGCATCATTGCTGGTCCTACATCTGAACAGTGCTTAATATAATCCCCTATATCTCCAGACTTTTTTATAGGACTAAGTATAGCCTGGCAGGTAGAATTGGCATTTTCAAACGCTAGCTGTTTTATCAAGATCTCAGCTGCTTGTTCGCTAGGAATAACCCTGTGGATTCCTTCAATAAGTCTAGATATAAAATCTTCATATGGCTCTTCTGGTTTTTGTTTTATGTTAGATAGGGAAGAGGTTAATTCTTTTCCTTGAGGCAAGGAACGCCAGGCCCTGAGAGCACAAGCTGTCACCTGCTCTAAGGCTTTTTTATCTAAATTCATTTGGTCCCTGACTGATTCAAATTCATCAGTTCCTGCCAGCATTTCTTGCACAATATGTTTTGGACCATGCTTGCGGTTGTCCCTAGCTTGCTTACGGGCTAAGTCCTCATATTCAGTTCTCCAAAGTAGGTATTGTCCTCCAGATAAACAAGCCTTGGCAACTGTCTCCCAATCATATGGGGTCATCCATCTAGCTGCTAAAGCATTCAATAATCTCAAAGTATATGGGGCTGTAGCTCCATATGAGGTACAAGCCTGTTTGAGTTCCTTAATCAGTTTTATTGGAAGGGGTTCCCAAGAGGGGCTTTCTTCATCCTCTGAATCAAGTAATACAGGAATGCAAGCCTCAAGATAGGGGTCAAAATCATCCTCAGGCCTTGAAAGCACCCTTCTTTGTGAAAAGCCTAAGGGAGGACTTTTACTTCTATATGGAGGAGGAGGCATGGGGGGTTGAGATGGCCTCATGCTTCTTTTTCCCTGTTTTAAGGATACTTTAGTGATTTTAGGATTGAATTTTACAGAAGGCCTAATTGGAGATGTATCTCTTAAAATTTTAGGAGCGTCTTTGGCAAAAAAGGACCAATCCTCATCAGAATGATAGCGAGCTGCTGCTTCCTCTAAATCTTCCTCATCTTGGGGTGAAAGTTGTTTCTCCTTTTCGTCCCCACATTCTGGATGACTATTGGTGTTCATAGCAGCTAACATTTCTCTTAACTGTTGATAGCTCGGTTTGGACTCATCATCGTCTTCATTTCCCTTAACTTTTACTCTTTCAAATTCGTGAGTCGGATCTAAGGTATCTCTAATCATACTCCACAGGGAGAAGGTATCTATGGGCACCTTCTCCGGTCCATGTAAAGTATAATAATCTCTTAACCATTTTCCCACCTTTTCCCATGTATCTAAGTTAACAGTGCCCTCTTCTGAGAACCAAGGGCATTGCTCCTGAACGAATGTGAAAAAAGATTGAATGCTGGCCTTTTTTACTTTAATACCTCTCTTGTTTAATAGTTGTAATATCACCCCAATAAAAAGTTGCCTTTCCTTTGATTCATTGTTGCCCATCTTAGCTTTTTCTGAAAAGAAATCTTAACCCTACCCACCTTCCTAACCCTACCTTTCTTATGCAGGGGGACCCGCGACATCCTAGTGGGGTCCTAGCCGTTCCGAGACTGAACAATTGGGGTCTTACCTTCGGGTCCCTGTTCGTGGCACCACTTGCCGGGGTCCAGCCTCGGTAGGATCCAGGGGTACCCTCAGGATGAAAGGCGTCGGCGAGAGAAGACGCGTGAGACCAGCCTCTGTGAAGCCAAGTCTATCTTTTACTTTTTGACAACAGTTTATATACCCTCACTCAGAATGTATCCAAGGTACCAGATGATTACTCATGCTTACACAGGGTTAGTTTAACATTACATCAGTTTGTCCTTTAGGAAGAACAGGATGTTTTCTGCATTCCATTTCTATAGTAGATCTTTGCACATTATCTTCTGGCCTTGGGGCCTATTGACATTTTATGCAAGTCAGGTGACTGTAAACCTATTTTCCGTTTCTGTGGTGATCTTAACAGAAAAGTTGCAGTCTCATAGGGCAACAATACAGCATGTCACAACATAGTAGAAATATAACCTTGTCAACACAAAGGTCAATTCTTCTGCAGAAGCTGTCAGTTGAATTTATCTAAGAGGTTTACCCCACACAGACTCTGTGGCTGGCTTCGGTGAGGCAGCCCCTGCCTAGCACTCCTGGCTAATAATTAACAACCATCTCAATGTTACCACACTAGGGCTAAGCTCTTATTTTTCTAAATCTTTAACTATATTAACAATGGTTTCCACTGCATAACCTTAGCACATTAAGAGCAAAAATACAGCAAGCAAACGTTGACGCAATAACCACTTTTAGAATAATTTTTCTTGTGTTTTCTAATAGGGTTTCCTCACCCCCCGAAGGGCTCTATGCCTATTAGGGCCTTTGTGTGATCACGTTCTTTATGCTGTTTTATGATTAGGGTATTATGAGCAGTCATGCATATTAGTACCAAGGACATAAATGCATTTGCCAAACAAACTAAAATGCCAGCAAAGGAGTTTAAATTGAAACACTCCTTTCATCCTGGATAATCTCATAAGATACCACCACCCGGGAGACATATTGATTAAAGTTCTAAGTTGATTCTTATTTGAAAAGAGATCGGGGAAGGCCTTCTGCCTGTGCCACAGAAATTAGGGAGTAGTCTATTAAAGCAAGCATCAGAAAGACAGATACCATCTTTAAGGTGAGCACCGGGGGCAGCTTTTCGAAATCCCTGGAATCCTGATCCGCCTTGCTTGTCAGGTTTTCTCCTCGTGACCTTGTCATGGGTGGGATCTTGTGTGCTGGCTCCCAGCAGAGGGGAGGGCTCGTGGGCTGCTTCTGTTTGTCCCTGTGTAGGGTCCTCGAATCTGTGACTCCAGGGAGCCACTGCTCTGCCCACGACCACCGGTGTCTTGGGAATATCTTGGAAGAATCGGAAACCGATCCTGGGTCCCTCCCATGATGGTTTGTCTGTCCAGAAAGTCTCTGGGACGGGGGGGCACATTGTTTACCATTCCTGCTCAGCTTGGAAAACCCATCCTGGGTGGGATTCTGTTCCTGACCTCTCTCTTCTTCCCTCCAAAGTCCCAGAATCTAGAAAAGCTGCTGCCACTGAAAAGTCAGAAGGACTAGACTGAATAGGAAGCCTGGGACATTCCAGGGACCCCTTCTCTGCCTCCCTCCCCCCACCCCACAGTACCAAGAGACAGCTCTAGCTTTGAAGGTCCGTTGGAGGAGGTCAGAAATGCTAACGCCCAAAGCTGAAGCTCCATTTGCCCCAAACCCGGGCAATAGAAACCTTCTGCAAGACCCAACACACTGTCCCCGCTCCCAGTGGAGCCTGGGCCCACGATCCCTGCCTTAAAAGGCCAGCGAGACCCAGCAGGCCCTGGGCCTTCCCCCACAACAAGGGAAGGGGTCTTGCCCTCCTTCCACCCTTGGACCTTGCATCAGCCCCTCTTCCAGCACCCACTCCAGCCAACCCCACCCCCTCTGCTCTGTCCCAAGTCTCCCCCTCCTCTCTCCGCCCCTCGGGTCAGCACTTGAACCAGCCTCCCTGCCTTTCCAGGTGTGTGTCTCTCTGCTCAAAGGTCATGGCCTCTCCCACTGGGGCTGGTGCCCTCAGAGCTGGTCCCTGCAGAGTTCTCAGCACAGGGCCTGGTGCATGGAGTGTGTGGGATGAGTCAGAATGCACAGTGGGGAGGAGGGTCACTGAGGTTGCAGGGTCAACAGGGACACGTGAGGGTGGTGTCTCAGGTCGGACAAGTCCCAGCAGAATCTAGCCGTGAGCTCTTCTGAACGTTTTAGGGCCTGGGCTTGGGTGTACAGGGAAGAGTGGGCCCTCTGCTGAGCTCTGACGAGGGCAGAGCCTCCGCGGCAGGGGGCCAGGGATGGTGGTGGTGGCGGGTATCCAGTGGACAAGGCCACCCGCTCAGGGGTGGAGGCTCCCGCAGGAGGGCCCTGGGAAAGGCCCAGGCCACATTAGTTGCTCCTCTGGGGTGACCGGTGTGCCTGGCCCCTAAGCCTCACAAGACCCACATTTCCCTGAATCTAAATTCTCATCCATGGAGGAGAGTGACAGTTGTGTTGTTCGAGGCCTCGTGGGGACCAGAGGAATCCGGGCACCGCGGCTCCAGCTCTGTCCCCAGTCCCCAGCCTTTGGTTATAGAGAGAGGAAAGGACCCTCAAGTTCCTCTGCGGTGGAGGCCTCAGTGATGGTGGCCGGCGTCGCCAGTCGAGCCAGGACTCGGGGAGGCAGAACGGAGTCCCGGATGCACAGAGGGTCAGGCTCCGGCGCCTGGTGCGCACAGGGGCAGCGGGACTGCGCTCTCCTCTTCTAGACGGCAGAGAACTGAACTCACCGGAGCCCTTTGTGAAGCGGCTCGGAAGCGGGGAGCCGTGGCCCTGAGGCTGGACAGGGAAGTGATGTGACGATAACATGGAATGAGCAAGAAGAGGGTTACTGTGGCTCGTTGGTCTAGGGGTATGATTCTCGCTTAGGGTGCGAGAGGTCCCGGGTTCAAATCCCGGACGAGCCCTGCTTTTTATCCCCAGAACTCCCAGTGTACCTATTCCAGGGCCTCCTGTGGACCCCAAGTGTGGTCTGATGTACCATCACCCGCCCGTCCCATCCACTCAGCCCGCTAGCCTGAGTGGAAGGGCTAGAGGTCCAGAATCTGAGTCCTGAACTTGGGCTCCACGTTAAATAGCCTAGCGGGCGGGAATTATGAAGAGAGATCCCTAGGCACAGCCGGCGGCCACCGCTCCCGCCTGGGACGCCGAGCCTCGCGCGCGGCCCTATGGCCCGGCACTGGCAGGTGCTTTTCCCCGCCTTGCCGCCAGGGGGCGCGCGGCGCCAACGCTGCCGCGGGTGAAGAGCGGCGCTTCCTCCCGGCCCGGGTCTGGGCAGGCTCCCGGGTGCGTTCTGGCCGGGAGAACCTCTGGCCTCCCAGCTGTGCTGCTGCTGTTGTTAATGACCGGTGCGGGGTCGGGGAGCCCCCCCTGGACCGCCCCCCCTTCCCACGGGGTGAAAGGAGATAGTAGGGAGGCTGGGCAGGACTGCCCTGAACATCCACCTGAGGAAATGGACCCCTTAACTTCGGCCGAAGTGTCTCCTCACCTCCCCCTTTCCCCTCCTGGGACCTGAGACGTCAGGGCCGTCGGCCCAGCACCTAGTAGCAGCGTCCCCCGCTCCCCCGCCCCGCTTTAATCCAGCTTCTAATGACGGACATGAACGTTCCCCCCAACCTTCTCTTTGTCCACGCAGGGAGCAATAGGAGGCGCCCCTCCTGCCTCCTGCCAGGGGCCATCGGCGGAAGCCTGGTGGATAGTATGAACCCTCACTCCAGCCCAGCAGTGTGGGACCCAGCAGGTCCCATCCTGTGGGAATTGCCCTCACCGGACAGCAACAGGGTGACCCCCTCTTTCCCTACCGGGGGGCGCCTTGTCAAAGAAGGCTGCTAACCCAGAAGATTTAAATGAGATCTAGAATCTCATAGAGAAGGCAATGGCACCCCACTCCAGTACTCTTGCCTGGAAAATCCCATGGATGGAAGAGCCTGGTAGGCTGCGGTCCATGGGGTCACAGTGTCGGACACGACTGAGCGACTTCACTTTCACTTTTCACTTTCATGCACCGGAGGAGGAAATGGCAACCCACTTCAGTGTTCTTGCCTGGAGAATCCCAGGGACGGAGGAGCCTGGTGGGCTGCCGTCTGTGGGGTCACACAGAGTCGGACACGACTGAAGTGACTTAGCAGCAGTAGCAGCAGCAGAGTCTCATAACGTAATACCGAAACTATCCAAGATACAGTTGAAAATCACTGATCAAACTGAGAACCAGGAAAATGTCAACTTGAAGGAGAAATGGCAATCAAGAGAAGCTGACTCAGATGTTGAAACCATCGGCCAAGGAGGGTAAAAGTGGTTAAATAGTCGTGTAAAAATGCTTCAGAGAGCAATTACAAGCCACTTAAAAGAAATTTAAAAAGTGAAAGTCTCAAATAAATAAAATAGATAAAGAATAACCAACTGAGAACCTTAGAACTGAAACATACAATAATCAAAAAACTTAATTGACAGGCAATGGCAGGATCAACAGGACAGAAGAATCAGTTGAAGATAGAACAATAGATGTTACCCAATGTGAAGAACAGAGAATATAAACTTAAAAAAATAAACCAAAAAAAAAAATAATAATAAGAAAAAAAACAAAAAACAAAAAAAAATAAACCAAGTAACAGAACCTCAAGACTTTGTGGGGCTTTAACAAAATATATAATATTGGAGTCTTGAAGACCTAAGAGAGGAGAAAGATGGGGCTAAATAGTGTTAGAAGAAATAGTAACTGAAAAAAGAAAAAGAGAAAAGAAATTGCTGAAAGTTTCTGGTGGATTAAAAATAATAATAATAAAGTTTAGAAGAGGATGTACTTGCACCTCTCCATTCTTTGATCAAAGAATAAAGTTTTCAAAATAAACCTTACTTTTAAAGTTTTGGGGAAAAAATGGAGCAGAATCACATAACCCCTCACTGCCCCCCCACACACCGGACCCTCCCCTATTTCTGTGTATATTTGAAACCTGTGTACGACATTGTTTCACCCATAAAAGTTTTTGGCCTTAACTCTACAAATAAAGTCCTCTCTTTTAAAATAATCTAATGCCATGTGCACATCCAACAACATTAAGGATGGCCCCACAGTATTCTATGGTGCTCCGTGCCTGCAGGCTCCTGCTGCCTCCTAATCTCCCTTTGCATTTCAGAATGCAGGGCAGCTCTGCACATGGGGACTGGTGGAGTCTGAAATCTCAGGGGATCCTTAGAAGATTCTCTGAGGCACCCTGTCTCCAGAATTTGGGGCAGGGAAGGAGCAGATGACCTCTGCCCTCATCCCAGTCCACTGTGTATCTGAAGTTGCTTTCTGCTCTAGAGGGGCAAACTGGGAGGGAGATGTGGCAGGGTGGCCTCATCCTCAACCTACCCAGGTCTCAGGACTGCGGGGCAAGGATCCGCTTTCTTCCTCCAGGGCCACCTCACTTCTGATTCTGAATCCTGGGAGATTGGCCGAAACAGGAGTGAACAGGGTAGGTGTCCCGGCACCCTGGGGTCTCCAACCCCTTCCAGCAATCCACCACTAGGTCCCTGGTTCCAACAATTCAAGATCACCAAAAGGACAGACTGAGAAGGGTTGGGGCAAAATAAAACTTTAAATAAAAAAAAGTTTATTTTAGATAATGCGCAGGAAGCATGGATGGTGTTATATGAACATAGAACCCAGTAGAACCCAGCAGGTCTAACAATTTTTTTCAGTTCACGGGTTTGCTTGTGCAAATACAGTGGTGGGTCCCTTGTCATTGCCTGATTTCGGTCCGTCCCCTCGTCCAGGAGTGCTGGGATCAGCTTGGGCAAGTCCACCCTCGGTTCTGTCCCAGTTGCAGGGCTCCTGGCAGCTGCTGAGCAGCTGCGTGTCCGTCCCTCTGTCAGAGTGGCATCTCACCCCACATGTCCCCCACTCTATCCCAGTCCCCCTACTCCCCTCAACTCCCCCTACTTTCCCTGACTCCCCCTGTTTCCCCCATCTCCCCCACCCCTCCCACTTCCCCCCACTCCCACGCCCCTGCAAGGCTGCTCTCCTGCTGGGGATGTGGAGAATTCTGGACAGTCTAAACACACAGAAGGCCCTGAGAGGACCCCACATCCCTGCTGACCCACACACGTACCCTACCCAGTCATTTGGGGTGATCCACAGCCAGTCAGGTTCTGAAGCTTGGCTGTAGTCTCCCAATCACATGTGCCCGGCTAGCTCAGTCGGTAGAGCATGAGACTCTTAATCTCAGGGTCGTGGGTTCGAGCCCCACGCTGGGCGTCTTTTTGACAGGATCTCTAAGCAATTCCTGCCATTCTGTTTAGGAACAAAATGCACCAAAGGTGAAGTCACACAGCCTGTGACTTTGCACCGTGTCACCTGCCCAAGCTCTCATAAGCCCAAAGTGTCCACTCCTTACAGTGGATCTGCTAACTCACCAGATTCCTCAACTTCTTTAACCAAAGGAACCCTAGAAATAAGTCCATTAAAGATTTGAACCTGGCTTCTAGACCAAACCCACCCATCACACTTTTTCCTTTGGTTTATTTAGGGGAGCAAGCGAGCCAGCTACTATCATCTCTGCATCTGCAGGACAACATGTCCACGGTCATAAAAAGCTCAAGTTACACTAGGATGCTCCTTTGGGAGTCAGGGGAGAACCGAGTTCCATGTTCTCTCTACCAGGAGTGGCCCTGTAGTTCTGAGCAACCCAGACCACTGTTTGGAAGGATGAGGATGACAGCTGATGTGGGACTATCCATATCCGGTGAATGTGACAACAGTGTGTCCCTGGGATACAGCCGTTTATTAAAAGCAGGGCTCGTCCGGGATTTGAACCCGGGACCTCTCGCACCCTAAGCGAGAATCATACCCCTAGACCAACGAGCCACACGACAAGAGCCTTATCCCCTCCTGCTGAGCTCAACGTGGCTCTGTCCTCCCTGGTCCGGGACTGTCCCTGTTGCCTCGTCCATGGATGGTTCCCTTTTCCCCATGAGTGTCATGAGTAGAAGGATTTGATTCCGTGGACAGGGGTAGGGTGGGGGTGGGTGGGACATGGGACGTTCCGCGTTGCCCCATGCTGAGGCTCCAAGTTGGCGCGTCCCAATGCAGGTTTTGGAGGGTTTGGCTCCTCCCCTCTCGTTCTCTGTACAAGGAAAACTGAGGCGATCAGCTCAGCAGAACGCCCCCAGGTCGCCTTCTGTCACCGGGCTGAGGCCTGGGCTGCAAAGCGAAGCTGGGAGCAGAGTTTGGATCCCGTCCTCGACATCGCCGGCTCCTAGACGCCTCCGGGACCACCTGGCTCCCCCAGCACCACTGGAAACACCTGCCGAGGGGTTGCCAATCTCACAGCTGGTCCGGCCCGGAGAACCACCTCTGGAGTCCCAGACTCAAATCCCAGTGCAGACCGCAGCCAGGAAGAGGCCCCGGCGAAAGGTGGTGGTTTAAGTAGGGAGTAAAAGGATAAGGGAGGAAGTTGCTCAGAAAAGATGCACCAAGATGCTGTTGCCACTGGTGTGACCTGGGTCATGGTGCCTCCCTGTCCACTGAACACACACAAGACCCCTGACCTCAGGGTCCAAGCCTGTTCTGGCCACTCACATCCAGCGGGTCTGGGTCCACCACCCACTGCACCTGCCCCATGATCCATTCTCACAGGCCCAGGACCCACACCCGCTCTGCCAGGGGTTCTGTTTCAGCCCTAAAGTGGTCAGAAAAAGCAAACGAGGCTCCTTGGGGATTTGATGCCAAATTTGATGCCAAAAAGCTCCATAGGGAGCTTCCTCTGCAGTGCCCACTTCCCGTTCCCTGGACAGATGACAGTCAGATCCCAGCTGCAGGCAGGACCTAGACTTGGGGCTCGCTGTAGAGGACAGCAGACCTAGGATGCCCAAGTGGGGAGGGGGTTGAGGCAGGTCGGAGGGAGGGGCACCCTGATACAAAGAGGAGCGGACCTGCTGGTGGAGGCAGTAGTGGTTTCCCATCAAGGAATGGGAGTCTTGAAAGGTTCTGTCTGTAGGGGAAGAAAGTGCTGGTTAGGGAGCCTGGTTACCCTGGTTGATGCCCACTAGGCATCAAAGGCCAGAGAGGCCTTTGAACTGGAGTTCTGTTCAGGAAACGCACTCACTAGGGGACTTGAGAGTCAGGAGGCATGAAAGGGGCACCGAGCATGCAAGACTCCAGGCTTAACCAGAGAAACCAGGGCAATTAAATCAGAGAAGGGGTTCACCAGCCCCCTGCCCCCTCTGCATGTGCTGGTCAGCTCTGGTCCTGTGGCAGCTTGCCTGGCAGGGGCTCTGTGCCTTAATACCCTGGGGAGGTCTGACTCTGGGCCTGGGATCAGAAAGCCTCCTAGACTGGGGGCCCTCAGATTCCAACCAAAGTCTCAGTCCCTTCCTGTATCAGCCATGTCTTTTCTGTATTCTGTTGTTTAGCTATCTGGAGCCTTGCTGACTCTGCAGCAGACGCCTCTCCCAAGGTTGGTCAATTCATTTTTTTTTTTAAACATTTTAAAATTTTATTTTTGAATTTTTAATTAGAGGATAATTGATTTACAGTATTGTGTTGGTTTCTGCCATTCATCAACGTGAATCGGCCGTAAGTGAATATGTCCCCTCCCTCTTGAACCTTCCTCCTGGTCAATGGTGCTCGGTTTTGCAGTCCTGTCAGACTCTTTGCGACCGCATGGACTGTAGTTCGCCAGGCTCCTCTGCCCATGGAAATTTTCCAGGCAAGAATATTGGAGTGGGTTCCCATTTCCTACTCCAGGGGGTCTTCCAGACCCATGGATCTGGTCAATTGTTCGAGATAGCAAGCAATTTCTCTGTCAGCAGGCATTTTTCAAAGATAAACCAACCAATCCAGGGTCCACAGCCGACGATCACCTGTTTTTATCAAACTCTCACCCTCTGGGCCACAATCCACCTGCAGAATCACCTCAAGGCCAGGAGACAGACAACCAGGGACAGCACTTGTACCCCCGAGCCCACTGAACTTATTTCAGCCAGCCATTTCGGCCTGTCTTCCCTGCCTTCCCTGTTTCACCTTCCCTGAAACCACGAGAAAGTCTCTTGCCTTCATTTTCTTCTCCCTTCCGACGCTGGTGCGTCCCGTCCCTCCTCCCCACGCGGAGCCGTGCCACCTCCTCTTGGAAACTGTAATAAGCCTTCTCAGTGGCTGGACCAGTTGGCCTCAGAAAATAATAATAAAACCTATGAAAACACCGCGGTTCTTCTAGGGGGAGAGGAGACCCCGTGTCTGGAGCACGGCCCCCTGGACCCCGTGGAGACTAGTGGTCTGCGGCCCCACGCGCAGTCTCCTCTGCCTTTCCTTCCTTCCCTGGGTCGTGGAAGACCCTTTGGGCAGCCCCTCAAATAGGAAAGACATTGAAACGTGGGCTTGTCCTTTACTTGGGTCATAAAATTTGAGTTTATTACCCAGAGTATAAACACACGCAGCAAGTCACATCATCGCCCAGGCCGATCATCACCCAGCCCAGTGGCCGTCTGGCCTCCCGAGAGCCGAGACTGAGCCACCTCGGTCTCCTCCCCCAGGGCCAGGCCCAGGGCTCGAGGGCCGCCGCCCCTGCTGCGACCCAGCGCAGTGACGGCCGCTTGGCAGAACAGAACCGAGCGCGGACGATCGGATCGCGGCCGGCGGGAACGATTCCGTTGCTCAGGACTCCGCAGAGATCCGGAGTCTTCAAACCGAAAACTAGCCGATGTCTGAGGGGGCGGAAAAAAAACAAAAAAAAAACAAAACTGGGCTCGTCCGGGATTTGAACCCGGGACCTCTCGCACCCAAAGCGAGAATCATACCCCTAGACCAACGAGCCGGTGCTGTAGCGACTTCTGGTGTCTGTCCTTGGAGGCCTGAGACCGCGGCTCCGCCTTCGGATCCCGGGCTGAGAATCGCAGCCAGATCCTGGGGATGGTTTCGGTTTCGATTGGAGAAAGAGGAGGCGGCGCAGCGCGGCCGAACCTCCGGGTGAGGGGGCTCCCGCGCGCTTGGGCCCCCGGGCTGCGGAGCCAGAACTCCGCCCCTCCTCGCTGGCTTGCAGGAAGGCCACCCAGTCCGCAGCAGCTAGAGGAGGGGGCAGGTGACAAGGAGCAGGGGGCAGAGACCGTGCGGCCGGGCGAATGTGGTCTCTCATGGTGGACCCCAGGGCAGAAATTTCACCCAACATGCGACACAAGGAGAATGAGACTCGGTCACCTCCCAGCCGGCCGGTCCCGGGTGACCCTCGAGCTTCTCCGGGTCCTTCCTGGTCTGGGATCGGCTGCAGGAAACCCTCACGAATCTGTAACCTGATGTAGGGGTCCGAACTGGGGGGTGGTGCTCACTTCTCCCGGAAGGGCAGCTGCTCCAAATTTTTGCACAAGCAAGGGGTCCACATCCCCCCACCCCACCCCCACCCTCCAGGGAGGGAAGGTCTCCCGGCTTGTCCCGGCGGCGAGGCCATCAAGCCTTCCTGATCGGCTTAATGCTACCTCTCCTGAAAGGGGTTGAGAGTTTGAAAATGAGAAATCGTCTGTGATTGGAACCCGGCACCTCCCACACCCTAACCGAGGGAGACGGTGTGCGCGGGATTCAGAGCGTGTGCCTACCAGTTTTAGGTTCAGCGAAGTTCAGGAGAATTGTAGTTTCCTCTTTGCATCAGCCCGGCTAGCTCAGTCGGTAGAGCATGAGACTCTTAATCTCAGGGTCGTGGGTTCGAGCCCCACGTTGGGCGCAGCTTTTGCCCCTAGGGTATTACAGCTAAACAAAGGTGATTTTAGAGAGCAGGAAGGTCCGTATAAACTAATCCTCTTTCCACGGGGCCTCTTCCTGAGTTCGAAGATGCCAGACCAGGGAGACTGGCACGCTGAGTCTCAGCATAGCATCTTGTTTCATTATTTGTGTTTTGGAATTTAAAAGTGTGATACACAGTGATCCTTTTCTAGGAACTTAAAAAAAAATTATTTGGCTGCAGTAGGTCTTAGTTACCGCACGTGGGATCTTCCTCTAGGAATTTTTTTCAAATTCCTGAGATCCTGGCAAGGCCAAGAATTGTCCCCCAAACTAGGACTTGAACCCACTTTCTTATGAGATCAGTCTCAGTTCTACATACTGAACGACAGCAACAAGAGGAGACTTGGAGATGGATTTTCAGCTAACTCTGGCCCTGCGTGGGGACCTATGTGGTGCTCCGTCTGTATCCAGGGGTGAGCCCCAGCCAGGAGCCCCACCCCCCGCCCCGTGTGTCCCCACTTGCATCCCCTGCGGCTTTCCTCCCTCCTGGCGGAGATGAGCAGGGAAGGGAGACCCTCATCTGGTCATCCATTCCTGTCCCAGCCCCTCTCCCCTTTCTAAAGTAGAAAGCAAGCTGGCAGTCGTGGGATACCTCAGATAGAGGTGAGGTCCCCCACTTCCCAAGAAGCAGCAGTGAGGGAAATGTGAGTTCCTTTCTGAGAGTGAGACAGGACAGCTGGAAAGTTTAGCAATGCCACTCCTGAGGCTCTCAGGATGTTGGGTCATCTGGGGATCCAGGTTCCAATGTGGGGGTAAGAGGGGGGCAGGAGAGGGCTTGGGGAGGTGCCTGCCAGGTCATGTCTTTCTTGGTGGCTGGATTGGGGTACCCTATTCATCCAAAAGAGAGGGACCCGACTATACTTATCAGAGTTCTGTTATAGTCTGTCTTTCTGGGGGAAGTTAGGGACAGATTATGATTGATTGTAAAGAACTGGCTCCCACAATGAAGCCAGAGAGATAAATTTAAGAACTAGCCCATTTGTCTATCCTGCGTCCTCCTCTCCCTTATAGATGCCTCCTCAGAGTGTTCCCTTCTCGAACTGATTACACAAAAATCCCTGTCTCAGCTTTTCTAGGAAATATGTCCTAAAATGGTTGGAAACACTCTAAGAATGAGATTGTTACGGAACCAAACTTGTGTCGGCTCAGCCTCGTGCAGTGAATCCAATCTACTGATGCTGAGTCATGGTGAAGGAGTTTATTACAGACTCTGAGCAAGAAGTCCAGGCAGCTAGTGCTCAGAAGGTTCAAACTCCAGAGATGGCTTTCAGGGAAGGTTTTAAAGACAAGGTGAGGGATGGGAGTCGTGGGGTGTGTGTTCAGTTCATGAACATTGTGGGGAACTAAGATCCCACACGCCGAGCCGGACACCCATCACTTCACAAAATTACCTTTTGTGTATGTGTGTATGTGTTGAGAACACTTAAGTTCTACATTTAACAATTTCAGGTATACAATAGGGTATTATTAACTACAGTTGCCATACCGTACATTAGATCTCCCCAACTTATTCATCTTATAATTAAAACTTTGTATCCTTTTAACGACCTCTTCCCATTACTCCCACCCTCCCCCCACCAACAAATGGGTTTATTGACTGCTTCCTGGGCTCTGGTTCAGTAATGAATTTGGACTTGAGCTCCTTGCCAGTGGGAAATGGTATACTGGTAACTCCTGACATGGAGCAGCACCTGAGCAAGCCGCCTATCACTTGGTTGATTACGATGAAGTGCCGACAGAAGCGGGTGCCCTGGGGGACCCCGTGGTTGCTGCACTTGACTGTTGCAGCAGTAGAGGTGACCACAAGGACTGTGACATGAGAAGGACTCCCCTGGGTGCGCCTGTTTGTTTGAAGAAAGAAAATGACAAGATCAGGCCTTTAAACTTTCAGCCTAAGTCATGCCCAGAGATCCAGGGATATTTTCTGTCTGCCATAAAATAATCATATAGCTGCAAAGCTGACAATGCTGAAAATCAAACACATAACTGAATGATGTATATTGTGGGATGACACTGTAAGTTGAGTTCACAGCCTCGAGAGATCTTTTCTGTGAAAGACATGGCATTGATTATGAAGGAGTGGAGCCAAAGCCTGGGGAAGTTTAGGTCGTCTTGGACCAAGTTGAGATCTTGAAACCCTGAGTCACTTGGAGTCTCCCTTGCCAGTGAAAGCAGACTGTTCTCTGATATCTGGGGAGAGTAGCCTTCCTGTGTTTGAATATCCCATAATAATTGCACCTGGAGCGGTTGTCTTGCAAGGGGAGGAGAGTTCTCCTCAAAGCCCACACCAGCCAGCCTTGCTACCCTCTAACACTGGTTGTCCCATAACTACAGTTAGATCAGCACACTGAAGGAGCAAGTACAAAGGCTGGCCTGGGAGGAACTCATTCATATGCCAAAAGAATTATGCCAGCAGAAAACTAGGGAATGTGTGTGGGAATGGATCTGAGGATGTTAGAATTAAGAGGATGGGATGGGATTTTTGGATCTAGTGAAGTTATTACTCTGGTCACACTTCCCAGCAAGCCTGTGTTTATTTCTTAATTTTATTTAGCAGACAGATCTTTTATTAAATGGCAGAGGATAATACACTCCTGAAACGTGGGAGCAGGCTGACTGCAAAGGAGTGGCTAAAACCTGTGTTTAAATGCCATTCATGCAGCTGAATGTTTCTTGGTTGGTTGGCTAAGCACTGAACTCAGTGGTGGCCTATGTTTAAGGGGATTAAGATTCAAGCATGTCCCTGGCATCATGTAAAGAAATGAACTCAGACTCTGCAAGATAGAAATGCTGCAGTGAGTCTGTCATATTTGATGAGCACACCCACCACCCCACTGAGAGTGCCCCGAGGACACTCCCTTTCATAAGGCAGGGAGAGACGTCAGTGAGGGAAACACTGGCAGCTGGATTGCTCTGTGGTCACTGTTCTCTGCGGGCCACATATGATGGTGGGAGATGCTGCACTGAGATGAAATTCCTGATTGGAGAAGGGATGACGGGACCCCAGGTGCCTGGGAAAGTAGGCCCAGAGCTGGAGGATCAGAAGAGTCTCATTCAGGGTTTTTAAAAGGAAAAGAGAACTATGTGCATATATACTATATATATAGTTGCTTCAGTTATGTGATGCTATGGACCTCCATGGGATTCTCCAGGCAAGAATACTGGAGTGGGTTGCCATTCCTGTCTCCAGGGGATCTTCCCAACCTAGGGATCGAATCTGTATTTCCTGTAGCTTCTGCATTGCAGGCAGATTCTTTACTACTGAGTCGCTGGGGAAGCCCATGAGATATATCAATTCAGTTCAGCCGCTCAGTCGTGTCCAACACTTTGCGACCCCATGGACTGCAGCACACTAGGCTTCCTTATCCATCATCATCTCCTGGAGCTTGCTCAAACTCATGTCCATCAAGTTGGTGATGCCATCCAACGATCTCATCCTCTGTCGTCCCCTTCTCCTCCTGTCTTCAGTCTTACCCAGCATCAGGGTCTTTTCCAATGAGTTAGTTCTTTGTATCAGGTGGCCAAAGTATTGGAGCTTCAGCTTCAGCATCAGTCCTTCCAATGAATATTCAGGATTGATTTCCTTTAGGATGGACTGGTTTGATCTCCTTGCAGTCCAAGGGACTCTCAAGAGTCTTCTCCAACACCACAGTTCAAAAGCATCAGTTCTTCAGTGCTCAGCTTTCTTTATGGTCCAACTCTCACATCCATAAATGACTACTGGAAAAACCATAGCTTTGACTAGATGGACCTTTGACGGCAAAGTAATATCTCTGCATATACACATATGACAAAGCCTCAGCGATCATTTCCTCTGTGGGTATGTAGTAGAAGAGGTTTCTAATTTTACTCTCCACCATGCCCTGAAGTTTGGGAGATTACTACCTTGAGGATGAACGCATAGATTGCATGGATTAAAAAAAGAGAAAACTTCATTATGGACTATTTCAAGCAAGAACTAAAGCAGAGAAAAATAATATAATGTGTTCAGTTAAGACATCACCTCATAGAAAAACTTGTTTTGTGTATACCTCGATCCAGTCCATTATCTTTTTTTCCACCTTTACTGAGATACAACTGACAAATAAAAATGATGTATATTGAAGGTATATAATGACGGTTTGATATATACATTTACATTGTAAAATATTTACCACAGTGAAGTTACTCAACACATCCATCACCTCACATATTACCTGATGTGTGTGATAAAAATGCTTAAGATCTCTCTTAGCAAATGTCATGTATACAGTACAATACTATTAATTGTAGTCACTTCCCAGCCCACTATTTTAAAGCACATTGGCTGTCACATAATTTAATCTCTAAATAACTGGCTAGGTTTATAAAAAATAAAGACTTTAAAAAAATATAAGTAACCATAATGCAATTAATACATCTAGAAAAATGAATATTTCTATATCAAGTAGAATGGATGGTTGTTAAAACAACGTAAAGAATGCAAGCCCTCCTTTGACATCTGAAAACGTGCATGTCTTTATGGGAAAATTAAAGCTTGCTAGACTTCAGTTCAGGGTGACGGCTGGTTGAGTAGCCCCCCCGGGGGCGCTTAATTTCCGATTCGGGTAAGTAGACAGCCGACTTCTTTTAACTTTTCCCCCCTCCTCTAGAAGGTTTAAAATACAACCCTTTCTACCCCGGGTGGGACTCGAACCCACAATCCCTGGCTTAGGAGGCCAATGCCTTATCCATTAGGCCACCGGGGCTGACGAAAGGCTTTGTTCGACAGTCTTAGACCAGTCTCTCTAGTACCTCCCAGCGGTTCCGTACAGCGTCCCCGCTCCAGTTTGGCCTGATTTTGGTCCTCCTGACAACCGTATGCTACTGGTACATCCGCTCAGATCCTGCGCGCCCCCGAGCATCGCGGGACCCCGGGGAGACCGCGCATGCGCGAAGGAAGCTGCTCAAAGACCTAGGGTAGCAGTTAGCTCCGCTGTCTTGACTGGGATACTATCCTCGCTTAGGGTGCAGAAAGTCTGGGCATCAAATCCCGGATGAGCTCTTTCCCCCTTCTTTTAGGAGAATCTACGTCCCGTGAGAACTAGCATCAAGAAGGAGTTCGCTAAGGCAAAATGTGGGCTTGAAGGGGAGAGAGGGAACAGCCGGGAGCTTGGGAAAAGCGTCGGTCATGACCTTCATCCTTCTCCCCACCTTGCCTCTTAGACCGAGAGTGTTTCATAGTCCCAAGTCTAGGCGGTTTTTAGCAGAGCCCAGTGGCCTTAGGTCTTGGTCCTAAGGACCCTCCGTGATGGCTCTGTTATGGCCAGCTAGCTCAGTGTGTAGAGTGTGGAACTGTAATATCAGAGAGCCCGGCGTTTACTCTCCTATCAGAAGATGGGCATTCTTTCCCCTCTCGAAGATATTTGACATTGTGGTTACCAGAAGTGGGGTCGGGGGAGGCGCGAGCTGAATTAGATGAAGGTAGTCAAAAGGTACAAACTTCCAGCAAAAAGAAGTACCAGAGACGCAGTATACAACATACTAAAGACAACTAACACTGCTGTGTTAGAACAGCTCATCTTTAGAGTTAAGAGAGTAAATCCCGAATTCTCATCACAAGGATGATGAATGGTCACTAAACCATGATTGTGATAATGATTGTGATGTATGTAAATTGAATCATTATGTTGTACACCTTAAACTTATACAGGGCTGTATGTCAATTACATCTCAGTAAAAGTGGGGGAAATAATTAAAATGTTTATCTTAGTGAAACTTCTCTTTTGTTTATGAGTCCTTAGCAAACCACTGAAACATCACGAAACTGAAAAAGGAGACAGTGACACTCCCCATGACCTCAAGATTACCTGCACCCTCCACTGGGTACAGGCTCATCTGCCATTCCCCCAGCGTCTTCCCTGGGGGGAGAAGGTCCCATCGCCTTGGTCATTCCACTTAGCCAGAAATTCCTTGGCGAGAACTTGGTTCTGCAGGGACAGTCATTTTTTCTGGGTAAAATGATGGCTCAATCCTGGGCATATTCTTTACATTTAAATTTTAAATATACATTCACACTAATCATTTAAGGGTATATTCACTGCAAGAAATCGAAATAATCTATTTAATTTTAAAACATTTTTTAGTGTTTAGATATATGCATAACATTAAATTTGCCATTTTGACCATTTTTAGTGTACATTTTAGTGGCATCAGTTACATTTACAGTATTGCGCAACCATCATCATTACTATTTCCAAAACTTTTTCATCACAATACTCTTTTGTATTTTTCTTTCTTTCTTTTATATTTTTAAATGCCCCTGACCCGTTGAGGGTGGGCCACCCCGCAGAAGTCCAACCCCTCATCTGTCGCAGTTCTAGTCATCTGAACTATATTCATGCAGCCAGTCGCCCCTGGGCTCCTGGGACTCCTGGCCGGGGTTCCAGGGTCAGCAGTCCGCCCGGGTTTGATCAGCGTAGGTCTCCCCACAGTGCCCAAGGGTTCACCCTGGGTCCCGAGCCCCTTAGCATCAGGGATGCATCTGAGGGGCAGGAGGGAGTGTGGCTGACAGCCAGAGGGTCCTAGGCTTGCGTAAGGAGCAGTTGGGAGACACGGAAAATTTTAAATCTAAGGAAGAAAACTGAACCCTGCAACGACCACGAAGGGACTCGAACCCTCAATCTTCTGATCCGGAATCAGACGCCTTATCCATTAGGCCACGCGGCCTTGCGCAGGACAGTCTCTCAGCTTTTCTTATAAACCTTTTTGCAAGCGCCTGCGCAGTGCCGCCCCCGAATGAGCATGCGCACACTGGTCTGGCGCCCTGCCCCCCGGGACTCCTGGTGAGCCGGGCTCTGAGCCCGCAGCTGAGCAGCGCAACTGAGCGCCGCTGAGGTGGCCATGCAACTCAGAGTTCGAGCCCGCGTGAAGCTGCCCAAGCCCCTCCTGTCCCGAGAACTCCTGATCTCTTCTCCCACGAGCCCCAGGCCCACGCTGGGGCGGGGCTGCCCGCTGCTCCCGCAGCCCCTTTGCTTCCCCTATCGCAGCACCACTAAACCTGCCATCCGACCCCGTCCGCGGCCCCAGCGTGTGGTGCGGGTGGGGTGGGGGTGCTGGGAGAGTGCTGTGGACCCTGGGCTGTCCCTTCCCAGGTCATCCAGCGCCGCCTAGCCCACGTGGGGGTTTCTTAGTCCTCCCCTTCTTCCCTCGATGGGCCCGGCCTCCGAAGTGCCCGGCGCTCCATACATCATCTCGCTTATTGTCCTAGTTCCCTGCATGCGAGCGCTCTTCACGTGTCCAGCGATCACCACGTTTATTCCATGCCAGCCGAGCTTCCTGTGCTATCGCGCCGTTTTTGGGAGAGGAAACCGAGCGATGGACGGGGTTACTGGTGGTGCTGGTGTGCGGCCCCCCACTGTCAGCACCCCTGGGTGGCCGCGGGGGTGGTCAGACCTGCAGGCAGAGCCGGCGCCTCAGGGAGCTGCGGATCTCCAGACAGGCCTTGCGGCGCTCATCACAGTCGGGACCCAGCACGTCCAGCTCACACACCTGCCGATTGACCTGTGTGGATCACACTCAGCCTGTGCCTGGGACGGCCAGGTTGCCCACGCCCGCGCCCAGCCTGGCACCCAGTGTATTGCGAGGCCTGAAGTTTCAAGTGCTGCCTTGACATCTTTGGGGCTCACAGGCCCCTGCGGTTTCCCCTGCTCTTGTCAGATGTGCCTCCCACCCATCAGGGAAGGCCCCCCTCGCGGCTAGTTCCCCCACCAACCAGACCAGATACACTCCACCCCCGCTATCATCCTGAAGGGCTTCAGTTCCCTGCCAACATGTGAAATTATTGCAACAAGTACCCCATGTCCTGTGTCTACAAGGCCTGAGTCTATAGCCCCTGTTGCTTCTCTCTGCTCCCCAAGGCAACCCTGAGTGGCCTGCATGGCCTGAGGTGTCCTAGCCCCCAGCTGTGAGCATATGTGGCTAATAACTGCTGGCTGTGTCTCTGTCTGGTGTCAGGTGTTCTGTGTTCAACATCTCATGTTTCTGAGGGCAAAGGAATTCCTCCCTCAGCAAAAGGATGATAGGAGGTGATCAGAACACCGGAGTTGAGAAGAAGATTGAATCCAGCCCCTCTCCCCAAGCTACCCTCCCTACCCTGCAACTCACCTCAGTCATCAGCTCTAGGAGGTCTGCCTTGGGGTCGGCTCTGAGGACCTCCACCAGCGTCTGGATAAAGTCTGAGCCCTTCTCATCCCGATAGGCTACACAGCCTAGGTCAGGGGACCAGGGCCAGAAGGTCACAACTGGTCCCCTTCCAGTTGCCTTCCAGTCCCCAGGGGCCTATTGTCAGTGGAAGTGGGGGCAAGTACACAAGACCCCAGGGCTTGGGGTATGGAGCAGCACCTTCTTGCTTCTGGATCAAGTTGTTGCTTAATGTTTGTGGAGTGGATATACCATGGATTCAATGTGGAACAAACATTCACTGTGAACCCACTACGTGCCAGGCCCTGAGGAAGACAGAACTGTCCTGCCCGCATGGACCTTACAACCTAGAGGAGAGGAGTCAAGTCGAGTGCTTAGCAGAGCCAGCCCTCGGTTTGTGCGCTCCATGTTACTATTGTCACAAATAATAAATATGGAAGGAAGATGGCTTAACTGCAATGTGGCTGCACCCCAACAGCCAAGCCCCAGATGTCCCTAACGCCACTTCAGATCTCTGGCCAGGAGGTTGGGCTCTGTGTAACTGGGTTTCATGATGACCTTACCTTCAGCGGCTGCATAGACCATCAGCACATCTGCTTGGTTAGGGCTCCCTGGAGTGGGGCCCCTGGAGGAGTTGCCTGCAAGAGGGAGCAACGCCTTTTACCCAGCATCCTGGGACTCCATCTGCCCCGAGGGCCCCCTCAAGTCTGGCTCAAGGGCATACAAGGCAGTAGAAAGAGGGCAGGGCAGAAAAGACAGATCTGATTTCAAATCTCAGCCCTGCCACTTACCAGCTATGTGACCTGAGAAGAGCTATTTTCCCTTCCTGTCTCCAGGGCTGTTTCGGGCTCAAGTAGGGGAAAAAACTCTCAATTTTCAAAGGTCCTTACCCTTTAGGAAGGTTTCCCTTTCTGTCCTCTTGGCAAAGAGAGGAGGGAGGTGGCAGCAGGATCCCAGCTCAGAGCCCCGGAAATGCCCTCCTGGCAGCTTCCCCACCAGCCCTATCCAAGCCCTCAGGTAGGCAGACCCACCTTGCTCATCAGCACAGACATGGAGGACATCGGCCTGGGAGGGGGTGGCTGGAGGTGCCCGCAGCCAGCGTCTGAACCAGGGGAGAGCTGCAGGTCCCACTCCCGCATCCCTGTGCCCTGGGGACGGAGGGGACAGTTGGGTCCTTTCACTCCGAAGACACCCCGGGGTGCTTCCAGGGCCCCAGCCCCCACCCCCCAGAGCTTCTGGGCCGGCCTGCCAGGCTGGAAATACTCAGAGCACTGACTGACACGTGTTGAGGGTGAAGGCTCAGGCTCACGGACATGACCTCTAGGAGAGGCTGGGAGGCGGGCAGGAGAAGGGCAGTGCTCAGGCTTTCTGGAGGAGGTGAACAGCAAGTCCTGGGAGGCTGAGCGCAGGATGAGGAGAGGTAGGGCAGTAGGAGGCGGGCCTCCAGGGTGGGCCGGGGGCCTGCTCACCCCCACGGCAAGCCTGAAGCAGGAAGATCTTGGGGCGGCCCTGCAGTGCCCCACAGCAGCTCAGCTCCTGCACAAGCGCCTCCAGATGCCCCTCTTGCCCGTCAGCCCCCAGAAGCTGCCCCTGAGGGCCCCCGTGGGCCATGAGGGCCACAAGGGCACAGCTCACGGGGCCCCTGTGGGCGTCCAGCCACTTCCGGAACTGGGCCATCTCCTCCTGGAAAGCCTGGGGACGGGATGAGATTGGGCCTGAGCCAGTGTCACGGCCTCCCTAGTACCTGGCTCCCCGCCTCTGGGTGGTTTCTGTAGTCCTCAGCCCACACTACCTCCCACCTCCTGCCAGCCTCAGGCCGTGGGGGAGCAAGACCTTTTTCTAACCAACCCCCCTTGCTGCAAAGCCTATCACGGACTCATTGGAGGAGATGTGGGTCCAGCTTCTTGCAGCTGGTTCTCGGATCGCCACGGAGAAGTTGCACCAAAAAGTTAAGAGCCATGAGGGGAGAGCAGTGAGCTGACAGCTGTCTGGGAAGGAACCAGAGACCCTCCCAGGAAAAGCCTGAGGGTCCAGCTAGAGCCTTGAGCAGGGGCCAGCGTGGGAGGCGGCAGGGGCCGAAGAGACTGGACTTCCAGGGGCTAGGGAAGGGGGTTCGCAAAGATGCGTGCATACAAGAGGGAGGATGGGGGTGCGTTTCCTGCCCATGGTTGGTACAAGGCCCAGGAGAGAGTCCCCAGGGCCCCGTGGGGGCACCCTTCCTCCAGTGGGTCTGGGCTCCCCTCACCTGGGCTGCAGGGTCTGTCCGCAGGGCAGTCTCGAAGCCCAGGGCCTGGCACAGGCCCCCCAGTGCCTCCACATCATGCTGGGCCCCCAGCCGGCCCTGGGTCACAGCCAGCAGGAGGGCGGCCCTGGCCCCGGACAGGTCATACTGAGCGCTGGGGCCGGGCTCTGGCTGCAGACAGGACTAAGTGGGTTCAACGCAGTTGGAGGACCTCCCGGCTCCTTGTCCCCGCCCAGGTCTCCCCACGCCTCCATCGCACTCAAAACTGCTGCCATGTGGTTGGACACCCGCCCTGCCCCCTCACCTCAGGCCCCCAGGGCTCCTCATTCCCTAGGCACAGTGCCCCCCGCAAGGAGCTCCGAAGCACCGGGCAGTAGGCAGCCCCTGCCGACTCTTGAGCTGTCCTGGAGAAGACCTAGGGGCAGAGGACTCTTCAGGCGGCCGCTCTGTGGGGGTGGGCTATGGGGGCGCCCTGGCTCCAGGGCACAGCTTGGCCAGGCTCTTTGGGATTCCCTGCCAGAATGGAGGGAGGAGGAGACATGAAAGAAAGGGAAGGCTCGAGGGAGGTCCTAGTCAAGCTCAGGGTCACAGAATTCCAGAACGTTGGTGGCCGCAGGGAGACAGTGGCTGAGCCATTAGCCACTCTGCCCCCTGGCCCAGCACAGAGGCAGAGTGCTCCCAGAGCGGGTCAGGGCCCATCCGGGAAGGCCCATGGGGTGGGCACCACCTAGGGAGAACTGTGGAGCAGAGCTGGGGCCCACCCTCACCTCTGGGGTCAGCCAATGACCACCTACTGCCCAGTGAGAACTTAGGGCCTCAAGACCAGACCTGATCCCCAGGGACCCACAGGTCTGATGGGACCGTCACAGCCAGGTGAGCATGAACAGGGGTGGATGGGAATTCAAGCATCCGCCCTTGGGTGATGAGGGGCACAGCCGACGCATGGAGGGTCTGTGCCAGGCTGGGATGACCGGGGGTGGGTGGGGGCGGGACTCCAAGCAGAGGGAGCAGCCTGGGCACAGGCACGGAGCAGAGCAGATGCTGGAAAACCTGGGGTGCCCTTAGTGGGTTAGGACAGGCATGGGAGGAGGTGGGAGGCGAGGCTTAGAGGCTGTGTGTAGACAACAAGCCTTATTGTGGCATGAATGGGGGGTAATGGGTTCAGGTGGGGATGAGACCGGACCTGGGCCAGGGTCACGGCCTCCCCAGTTCCTGGCGGCCCTCCCTCTGGGTGGTTTCTCTGGCCCCCTAGAGAACACATCGGCGCCGTCGTCCCCCCTTCCAGGACGCCCCTCCTGGGCCTTCACCTCTGTTAGCAGCTGCAGCAGTGACCAGTGAGGATGGCGGCCGCAGAGCTCGCCCAGGCTGGCGAGGAAGGCCCCAGGCTCAGGGACAGCTGGGTGGAGAAGCAGCAGTACACGGGCCTGGAGGGAAGGTCTCGGCCCTCTTGCCCACCCCCACCCCCACTCTGTCCGGCCCCCACCAGGAGCCCCGGCCGGCCCGCTCACCCCCGGGAGCACTGGAGAGCAGCAGGAAGACCTTGGGGCGGCCCCACAGGGCCTTGCAGCGGCTCAGCTCCCGGAACAACTGCTGCGACTGCCTCAGCTGCCGGCGGGGGGCCACCAAGGCCACAAAAGCACAGCCCACCGGGCCCCCATGGGCATCCAGCCGCTCCCGGAACCTCGTCAGCTCCCAACGGAAGCCCTGGGGCAGAAGTGAGTGCCAGCCTGAGTGCAGGGAGGCCCCCGGCGGGGCTGAGGGCAGAGGTCGGGGGCGGGGGGCAGGGGAGGGCTCACCTGGATGGAGGACTCCTGCCTCTGGCAGCTCTCAAAGCCCAGGGTCTGGAACACGCCCTCCAGGAGAGCGACCGTAGAGGCTGACACCTCAGGGCTGCAGAGGGCCAGGGCCACCCTTGGGCCCTTCACGCTGTACTTACCCTGGGAAGGCAAGGCCAGAATTGGGCCGGGGTAGGGTTCAACTGGGAGCCAGCGATGGGCTAGGCCAGCCAGCACCTACCTTTCTTCCCAGGCTCTCCCGAGCATCAGCCACCTGCGAGGCCACCTGCAGCATCCCAGCCACCAAGAAAGCCATGGGGGTGACGTGGGGGCTTCCTTCAAACAGCTCCAGTGCCAATGCTCTGGATCCCAAGGCCCGGCCTCTCTCCGAGTCTTATCCCATCAGCTCTGTTTATGAGCGGAGCTGGACTCTGACCCCTGCCCTGGAACCCTGGGTCCTGGACACCCCCAGGCCCTGCTGTTCCCTGGCTCCCATGGGCTACTTCCTGCCTGGCACTAACACACCCCCACCTGCGCCAGGAGCCTGTGCACAGTCTATTCTTAGCTTCTGGCCCACCTGCTATCTGATCTCGTTACACTCTGGTGTCTCCCTTCTGAGCCGCCTCCAGCACCGAAAATATTCATTCCCTGCCCCCGCCACCCCCCACCCCTACTCACTCATTCAGGGCACGTATGGGAGCCTGCCCACACCGCAACTGCCAGCCTGGGGGCATGGGGAGCAGCGAAGGGCACCGCCCCAGAGACAGGAACCCCTGGCTGAACCCTGCTCTCCAGGGAGAGCCCCGTGGCTTCATCAGGGAAATGGGGTCCATCCAGCGACCTCGGGTTGAAGCCTGGGTTACATGGCGGCCAGAGAGGCAGGCGCACAGACTGGGGGACAACACATCTTGCCTCCTCGGCTCACCCCCAGTCTCGCAGGTGGCCCCGAGGCCACCACCTGCTGAATTGCAAAGGCCTTGGCGGGGTAGAAGGTGATCTCAGCACACACCCACCAGCTCCACAGGGGCCCGGGCCCGGGCCAGGCAGGGGAGGGTCAGATGTGAAAGGATGCACGGGGCCCGCTCCATCTCAGCAGCACTCCCTCCCTAGGGGTCTGAGCACAGGGTCCAGCTGAGAGCTCCGGGGCCCCCGTGGGCAGCACAAGCCCCTGCCCTGACTAGTCATGGGGTCCGAGCTGTCTGATTTCATCAAGGGACAGAGGGAGGGCCCCGGTGAAAACCCTAGCTCCCAGTTAGCCGCCCACTCTCCTGTGGGTAAGGAGGGGTGTGCCAGCTGTCCCACCGAGCTGTCCTCAGACGGGGCAGGCACTGGCTGACACGGGGATGCCCCTGGGGCCCAGGCCGCCCGGAAGCTGAGACGGTGGCCCCACCCGATGACTGTCCAGCACCACGGGCTACCAGGACCACCAGGTCAGGAGGCCCAGGCCCCCCTGCCCCCCCGGCCCAGCGGCCACCTAAAGAACAAGAGCAGCTCGGAGGAAGTTTTCATATTTATTCTCACCTTTCTGCTGCCCTTCTAAGGCCAGCTGGGCCAGCTCCTTGGGAGGGCCTGTGGTCAGTCCCTGTGAATGCCCTTCTGCAGGGACTGCAGCGCCTCAGGCGTCAACAACAATGTGTGGACAGAGCAGCAGCGTGAAGTACCGTAAACCTCGAGACCCCAGGGGAGTGGGGGGCAGCGGGCCTCGGCCAGCCCTGTTCTTAGTCTGCACAGTGGGCCTCTGTCCCTACAGCCCACACCGCCCTCCCCAGCTGGTGGAGGGTGACTCTCGGGAACTCAGCCGGAGGCAGGTTGGCTGAGAGCAGAGGCGGGCAGCTTCTGGGCTGCTGGGACAGGCCAGAGCCTGGCGATGGAAAGGGGTGGAGCCCAGGATCCACATCACAGGTGTGGGCTGATCCCTCGCCCGACCCCGGCAGCACCCTGAGGCTTAGCCTCCCTCCCACCGGAAGGCACAGGATGGCAGGACCGAAGGCCTGGCCCATGGACCCAGCCCAGAGGCTGGGAACAAAGAGCCACGGGGCCAAGCAGGGCTGAGGGGGGCTCTGCAATGGGGCTCCAGGCCCTGCCTGAGTCCTCAGACTTCCCTCTCCCCTGTTCTCAGCCCACCCGCCTGCAATGTGCTGGGGCTCCAGAAAACCAGGGGCAAGAAAAACCTCAGAGCATTAGAAGTCTGGCAGCGAGGTCACAGGGGACTGCATGCCCTGGGCGTCAGCCAGGGTCCCAGGAGGGCAGGGCCGGCGGGTTCTGTGAGTGGGGAGCCCGCCGCTGAGACGGTGAATTCGGATAGGGGGGTGCCGCTCCCGCCCTCAGCCCACAGGCTGGGCCATCTTGGCGTGCAGGCTCTGGTGGGCGATGAGGTGGGCGCGCTGCTTGAAGCTCTTGTCGCACTCGCCGCAGCCGAAGGGCCGCTCGCCCGTGTGCACGCGCCGGTGGTCCAGCAGGTAGGAGCGCAGCGAAAAGCTCTTGCCGCAGTCACTGCAGCCGAAGGGCTTCTCGCCCGTGTGGATGCGCTGGTGGTCAGCCAGGTAGGCGCTGCGGCTGAAGCTCTTGCCGCACTGGGCGCAGGAGAAGGGCTTCTGGCCGGTGTGCACTCCCTGGTGGCGCGCCAGGTCCGAGGAGCTGCGGAAACTCTTGTCGCACTCCTGGCACTTGTGCGGCTTCTCGCCCGTGTGCGTGCGCTGATGGCGCGCCAGGTCGGAGCCCCAGCGGAAGCGCTTGCCGCACTGGCCGCAGCTGTGCGGCTTCTCGGCCTCCAGGTCCCGGAGCTGCCGCCGGCGTGTGGGCGGCCGGCCCCGCCGCGCCCCTGCCCCCCGCCCCCGGGGCGCCCCCGGCCGGGCTCCGCCCTCCCAGGCCTCGGCCTCCTCTGGCCTCCAAGATGTGGTCTCGTCGCCAGCAGCCTGGTCCGGGAGCGCCGTCACCACCTTCTCCAGCTGGGACCTCTCACTGTGGCTCCTGTGCCCCAAACCTGCAAGCGGGTAGTAGGCAGCCTCTTAAATGCCACGCGGTTCCGGGGCCACAGCGGAGTGGGAACGGGGCTCCGGGCTAGCGCCTGGGCGCTCAGGCTGACAGCCCTGCGCTCCAGCAGGCCAGCCTCTGTGCAACGGGGACATGAGAAAATGACGGCAGAGAAGCCGTTTGGAGCACCCAAGGGGTTTGCCAGGCTTCCGCAGCAGAGGTATTTACTAACTACAGACCTGACCGATCTACCTCACCTTCCACTTACAAACTACAGGCCTAAACAATCTATGCCTGGGATCCCACCCGGCCCCTGCTGTGCCCAATGCTTACCCAGGGCAACGTTCCGAGAGTTCTCCCTTTTTATGTCCCAGAAGAGATCCCTCTGGGCAGGGTCCAGGGACCCCCATTCTTCCCGGGAGAAATAAAAGGGAATGTCTCCAAATGTCACAGGTCCCTAGAATGAGGTGAGGAAGCCCAGCTCAGAGTTGCCTTGCTCAGGACTCCCCAGGCAGGTATGGGTGGAGATAGGAAGGGCGCTGGGATGGGAACAGGATGGGTCCTGGCAGGAAAAGGATGGATGGAGGAGGCCTTGGTGAGAAGGAGAGACCCATTTCAGGGACTCATCAGCGTCAGAGGGACAAAGGGACGGGTAACTCACCCCAGAGGCAAAGCAGGTATCTGTCGTCTCTCTGGTGCTCCCCTGTTTAAGAGCTGGAAGCTGGGCTGAGGGGAAGAAGGGAGCCTCAGAGAGCCCAGCCCAGGCCGGCAGCAAGGGCTCTCACATGCTGTCCTTCTCACACACACACACAGACACCCACACCACACACACACAGACACCCATGCCACACACACCCACGCCACACACAGATACACACATACACCACACACGCCACACACACTCCACAGACACATACCACACACACACCCATGCCACACACACAGACACCCATGTCACACACACAGAGACACCCACGCTACACACATACGCCATGCACACACCACACACACACACACCACACATGCCACACAGACACATACCACACAGACACCCATGCCACACACACATACCTGCTATGCACACACCACACACACACACACACCACACATGGCTTACACACACACGTCACACACACACACACAAGACACATGCCACACACACACACACACCACACATGGCTTACACACACACGCCACACACACCACACACACACCTTGCACACACACACCCCATACACAAATCCTTGCATGCACACACACACCTTGCACACACATACACCACACACACACACACACACACACACACACCCCTTGCCTTCCTGGAACAGAAACACCCTACCTGCTCCCCTTAGGGCAACGCCTGGGAAGGACTCAGGCCCCTGACCAGCCATTCTGCCACCTTCAAGCTTACTCACCACCACGGCTGTGCGGCTCCCAGGGTACAGGTGGCCGGCTTCGTGTCCCCGCCCTCCGGGGAGGCCCCTGGGCCTGGGACCCCTGGACTGCAGCCTCGGGTTCCACCCCCTCTGAGGGCATATCCTGTGCAGGAACCACAACACGCTCATCAGCATCGAGACCAGACCGGGGAGACAGAGTTTAATCCCTGGGAAGGAGACATAGGACACATTCCTCAGGAGGCTGGGGGTGGGCAAGGTGGTCAGCACGGGGCCCCCCGGGAAGAGCAGAAGACAGACCAGGCAGTGCTATGTCCCTGACCAAGCACGAGGCAAGGACCAGCCTCCAAAGGCCAGAGTCAGAGAGCCACTTAGCAAGGGGCCGTGGTGGGAGACCTTCCTGTCAAGGGCAGGACCCCACTCCCCGGCAACACATCAGCATCTCCCCAGATGCTTCCCAAGAACACAAATAAACGTTTGCAGATCCTGTGGAGCTAAAAGCTGCTTTCTTGGAACATGCCCCCTCTGGTCCTGCTGCTACCCTCCAAAGTCACCAAAAAGAAACCAGATTCACTTGGACGGTGTCTTTCAGAAAGGCCACACATTATGACAAGTTCCCATGGACACTCCCTCGGCTCTCCGTGTCCTCCCCCACCCCCGCCTCTGACCCGTCGAGGACTCATCTCTAGGGAGACAGCTAGCTCTCCTCAGTTTACGTGCCATCCAGGTGCGCCCAGGATGTGGGACGGGGCCTCTCACCTGTGACCAAGCTTTCACTGGCTGCTTCTGCAGGTCCTCCACCAAGGCGACAGCTTCCTCGCCACTGCCCGGGCACCGCTGGCACACCCAGTCCTGGACGCCCACGGGCAGCACATTCAGGAACTGCTCCAGCACCAGCAGCTCCAGGATCTGCTCCTTGGTGCGCAGCTCGGGCCGCAGCCAGCGGCAGCAGAGCTCCCAGAGCTGGCTGAAGGCCTCGTGGGGCCCGCCCACATCCCCGTAGCAGAACTGCCGAAAGCGCCGGCGGCACACCTCTGGGTCCCCGCAGTCCTCTGGCCGGGCAGGGTCCTGCTCCCAAGAGGAATCTTCTACCTTCACGATCAGAAGCCCTTCTCCCTCCTCAGGGGCTTGGTCCTGAGGCTCTGGGGGGGCTGCCATCGCCCTGGCCTAGGGCTCAGGGCCAGTCAGCCTCAGCCTGGGTCTTCAGTCTCCCAGAGGGTTCCCCAGTGGGGCTGGCATCTGGACGGGCACTCCTGGGGAAAGAGCAAGAAAGTGGGGGTGGGGTGGAATATGAGCAAGCACCAGCCTGGAAGGACGTCCAGGGGCTCTAGCTCCAATTCCACCTGACCCTGAAGCCTTTTCTAGGCACTCCTCTGATCTTTAGCTCACACTTCTCTCTCTCTCCTACCTATACAGGCCCATGGCCCCTTATCCTCAGTTCCAAAATCCCCAAATCCCAGGTTTTCACCACCTGGTCTACTGACGTGAGACGAGCATATTTATAATCTCCTTTTATCCCAGGTAATGTAAATGTTCATATGTTGTATGGCAGAAATATTAATGTATTTGTTCAGTTCATAAAAATTCATCAAGCTGAACTTTTTTTTTTCCGTTCTACCACTTTATTGCTACCAACCCATCTCCCTCCACCCTCATGCACACATGCTCAGTCATGCAACCTCATGGCCTGCAGCCCGCCAGGCTCCTCTGTCCATGGACCTTTCCAGGCAAGAATATTGGAGTGGGTTGCCATTTCCTTCTCTCAAGCTGAACTTCTGATGTATTTTCTGTATATTATTCTTTAATTAAAAAAAAATTCTTTTAACTGGGAATTCTGTGGTGGTTCAGTGGTTAAGACTTGATGCTTTCACTGCCAGGGACTTGAGTTCAATCGCTGGTTGAGGAACTAAGATTCTGCAAACTTGGTGGTGCTTCCCAAAAAAAAAATTTTTTTTTAAACTAATGTTTTGATTACTGAGTGTTGTCCCAGATTCTCCTGGTAGTGTTATTGTTATACAATATATGTGTTGTATTATCTTTCTCAATCTGAAAACTTAATTCCATAAGACAGACACCACCTGGAGCCATCCATTATCCATAGATACACACGAACATGACACATACTTACACCTTATTGCAACTCTACACGACAGTCCTGAAACGTGTGTATTTTGGGTTTTTACAATTGCTTTTTAAAAAAGTATTTTTAATTATTTATTTTACTTTTGGCTGCGCCGGCTTTTCTCTAGTTGTGGAGATTGGTGGGGCTACTCTCTAGTTGCCCTAAGCAGGCTTCTCATTGAACTAGCTTCTCTTGTTGCCCAGCACAGGCTCTAGGGCACAGGGGCTATATGTGTCGTGGCATGTGGGCTCAGGAGTTGTGGCGCACAGGCTTAATTGCTCTGGGGCCTGTGGGGTCTTCCTGGATCCGGGATCCAACCCGTCTCCTGTACTGGCAGGCAGACTCTTCGCCACTGAGCCACCAGGGAAGCCCTTTAATTGCTTTTCGTTTCAAGAAAAAAAGTGATTATGAACCATTATAATAAAAGGGGGGGTTTAAACAATACAGTAATACATCAAAGAGAAATTCTTCCCTTCCACGTGCAGCTGCTCCCCCATTAACAGTCTTGAGAGCTGACCTCCCAAATATTTCCCGGGGCAATTACTGGAAATGTATCCACAGAAATGGGGGGAGAGGGGGGGAGGGGAGTGCTTTGTGCGTGTTTTTACAGAAATCAGTTCTTACTGCAACACGATTTAGTAATCTGCCTTTCTACCTAACAATGCTTCTTCATCAGCCACTCCAGGAGATCCTGCAGTACGGATATACTTGTTTCTCAATGAGTACCCACCCCAGCTGAGCGAGGCACTCAGATCGTTTCCAATTCTTTTCTACTACACGCGAAGCACGTCCTTTACTTTATTCTCCTACTGCTTACAACACCCCTGAAAGGTACGCTCTCCACGCTCATCCTCCGGTGACCGAGGAGGAGGCTCCGCTCGGAGAGAGCCAGGGACTCACCAGAGTCGCTGAGCAGGACTCGGCAGTCGGGAGCGCGGACCCGGCCGGAGCCCCGCCAGGGTCCCAGGAGCCTTGCCTGCCCGGAGATGAGAGGCGGAGGGGCGGGCGGCAGAAGCGACGCCCCAGGCTTTCCCCTCCGCACCTCCAAGCGGCCCCTCCACCGACCCCTTCGGCCTATACCTCCTATGGGGGCCGGGCCGGGCCGCCCAGAGACCCGTACTAAACCTAAGGAGCCCGGCGGGCCGCGTCGCCGGTCCCGCCCCTCTCTAGACACACACCGCCCACAGCCGCCCAGGCGATCCCAGTTTCCGCCGCCTGCTTCGGGCGCCGGAAGTTCGTGCGGGGCCCGCCGGGAAGCGACATAGCGCACGCGTCGAGGCACGCACTAAGCACTACACTCCCCAGGAGGCCGTTCTCCCACTCTACCCGCCTTCTTTCTGACGGGTGGCCAATGAATGGGCAGAATTCCCAAGGATAGCCAATCAGAAGGCAGTGACCCAACGCAGCCACACCCATTCCCCCAGGCTGAGGAGACTCGCACTGTCTTCCGTTTCAGTTTTTCTGTGCTCCTCTGGCCCGTGAAGGGCGTAAAGGGGAAGCCAAGACTGGCCTGGCGGGCAGATACATGGCTTATCCCAGCTACGAGTGGGACGCCAGCTCCGCCGGAAGGGATACTCCGAAGCGGACTCTTCCTTCCGTCCTCGGCATTTCCCGCTCCGGAGTGGGTCGAGGACTGAGGGGACGGTGGTCCAGGAGCTGAAGCTCGGCGCTCGGAAACTCCTTTATAGCTTTTAGGGTCCCGCCCAAGTCTTCATCCGCTCTTAGTGGAGCGTGGAGCTTGCTGGGGAAGCAGTTCAGTGAGGGGCGGGGGACCTCCGGCGGCGATTCTTTGTTCCTGAGAGTCGGCCAGGGTCTCTCAGCCGGACGCGGCCGTCGGCGACGATCACCCCGAACGAGCCCCGCCTTCGGCCACCGATAGATTTGACTGAAGGACAGCGGGGCTCTCCGCGCTCGGGAGAATCTGAAGCAGGGGGACCGCATCGGAAAAACTGTACATCTGTCCGTGCTCCCACCCTCTTACTCGGCTTGAGGCTCCAAAATATTTTTCTGAAGTGGAAAATCCTTTCTTGTCTGGTTGTTGTTTGATTATGCATGAATTGCATCCTTAGTGTAGGCAAGAAAATAAACTTGTCAAGGTGTCCATATCCACAAAGCTAGCTTCCTTACTTAGCTCACGTGGCACTCCATCAAAGTGGTTTTTCCTAACCCTATGTAAACAGCTCCTGCCCCCTACCTCCCCTCGCTGCTATGCCTCTGACCTGCCTTATTTTTCTTCCTAACTTTTATCATTACCTGATGTATTTGTATAGTATTTGAATCCACTACTCGACTATAATTTTCATGAGATCAGACTTTCCACTGCTTTACTTCCATCACCTAAAATATTGTGCCCGGCACAATATTTGTTGAATAACTGAAGATAAAAATAATTGAAAGGATCTCTAGTAAGGTCATTCAGAAATAAACACTATTAATATTTCAGTGTTCTACTTCTATGAATATTTCTAATATAAATCTGGAACCGTTCTAT
Organism: Cervus canadensis; assembly: GCF_019320065.1. Lineage (NCBI taxonomy): Eukaryota > Metazoa > Chordata > Mammalia > Artiodactyla > Cervidae > Cervus > Cervus canadensis. The sequence goes on from NC_057417.1 coordinate 37,280,666, forward strand.
TTAAGTAATGTTTCGTTGGCTCAAAAGTCTATCGAAGGTATGTTTCCAAATCAGCATTTATGAATAAAACGTATCTTGCAAGCTGCACAGTATTCCAAAGCATGAAATTTCCATATTCCAGTTAAAGTCTCTTACTCGTGGACACTTAGGTTGTGTCCATTTTTCTGTATTTGTAGATCTTTACTGCATACATCTTTCTGTATTTGTTTGAGCAACTTACTGGACGGCACGAGCCCAGCCTGTTCTATTAAGACTGATGACGTGGATGTCATTGGGCTCCCTCGCCGCCCCCTACTGGCCCCAGTGGAAAACGGCACAGGACATTTTTTTCCATTGTGGCCTTAGTGTTCTTTCAACGCCCTCTGCTGACAAAGACTAACATCTAGTTGGCTGGCAAAGAAGAAACGTCTAAGAATCCGGCTCCGTTATCACAAAGCAGGACCAAAAGGGTTTACTGGGGGGTCTGAGAGACAATAAATTAATAGCCGGCACACCTACCAAATACTCTATTCGGCATTGCTTGTAGTTGTAAATTATTCGTATATATATATATATTGAAGCTGACCCATCTTATTGCATTTTCTTTTCCTTCTGATAGTTTTAGTTTATTTTTCTAGTTAGAAAATATATAGTGTAAAGAGTAAAATTTTTCTTTGCACAAAAGTTATATTCATTTCTAAAATCTATACTCATTATTTTTCTTTGTCTTAGAGCATTGTCCAGAACTCCCAAAGTGATAAAAATCAGGATAGAGACTTCCCTCTGGTCCAATGGCTAAGACTCTGGACTTCCAGTGCAGCGAGCCCATGTTCGATCCCTGGTCAGGGAACTAGATCCCACGTGCCACAACTAAGATCCTGGTGCAGCTAAAAATAATAAATGAATGAATAAAAAGAAATAAGTATTGAAAAAATTCAGCACAACAGGCATCATTGGCTTGGGTAATGAAAATACTTTTTGTTTGTCTCTGATATATATTTCCATGCTTGTATTATGGAGCATCTATTCTCATTTGAAGAAGAAAGACCTCTAGTGGTTCCTCAGTATCAGTTTTCCCTTTCAAAAGTAAGTTTTAAGTGGGCATATGGCCCTTAAGAATATTGAATATATATTTCCCAGTCTCCTGCATTGAAGTATGACCATGTAGTTACATTGAAGACAATGATACATGAGCAGATGTGCTGTATGTATCTTACTAGAAAGGGGTTCTGTCTTCCTACTCTCTTTTTCCCAACTGCTAGCAGGAATTGGACATGGGGGCATGGACCCATGCAGATGACACTGATGCTAGAGGTGTCAAAGCAAGAAGATGGAAGTGCCTGGATTCCTGATTATTGTGGGTGGATTTAGGCCTAGATGATGGTGTAAGAGAGAAATAGATACTGAGATTAAGCCACTCTTATTTTGGATCTCTATTTTAACCAGAATGTAAACCCTAACTAGCATTACTGCCTGCTAAGAGTTTATTCTTGCCTGGGAGATTGCATGCACAGAGGAGCCTGGCAGGCTACTGTCTATGGGGTCTCAAAGAGTCGGACACAACTAAGTACATGCATGCACACATAGTGTGCACTTTATGCAGGGGTAGCTAATTTCCCCATCTCAAGCAAATAATGTTCAAATCCTTTGACCTGAGTCTGTCTTCTCACCCAGCATACTGGAAAATTGACAATGGTCCTAGTGCCTTTCCTGTCAAATCTAAACCCAAGCTAAAATCAGATTTTCTTTCAGTCTTAAAAAAAAAATGGTAAAAATACATATTTTTTACTTTTATAATTTCTCTATGGGATACTGGATATTCAGAATTTCTATGTGATCTTGACAAAATCTTGTTATTATGATTTTTCTAGAAAGTCATCTCTTTCATCAACAATTTCAGATTTATTAACATGAAGTTGTACATAATATTCCCATTTGGTTAAAATTTTTAAAATTGGCACATATGGTTAAGTCCCACTGCTTGTTTGGGGTCGGTGAGGTGAGACTTTAATGGTGGTGAGGCAGCAGGCTTGGAGGAGTCTAGGTCTCTACTGACTTTGTGGATTAGGGTTGCCATGCCAGTCCTGCCATAAGCTATCTCCAGCCCACCTCCAGGTGTTGTCTTAAGGAATTCACTTCGAAAAAAAAAGAAAAAGAAATTCACTTCGGTCTTTTTTAAGATCATCTTTATTTTGGGTCTCTATTATTTGCAGTTGAACTGAATCCTGATTCATTATCTCATAGGGTTGTTATAAAGATTAAATAAATGAGAGAATACACATAGACCACTTAGTCCAATACTAACTTATAACACAAGGAAACATTCAATAAAGAATGGTTATTCTCAGGGAATTATGCATCACTAAGAGCCTGTCAAACGGTCATGCCACAGGAAAGAGGACTCATGCCTGAGAGACAGCAGGAGTTAAGGACCTCCCAGGCAACTTTTCCACTTTCCCTGGAAGATTTGAGCCCGGCTTGTTCTGGTCAGTGGCCTGTTGGAGCTTAATCATTATGGCTCACCTGGAGCTTTGTTAGTTGAGAACAGAAAAACTGGCATTAGCTCCAGGCGGTGACAGGCACAAGCCACAGAATCCTGCCTCTGCAACCCAGGCAGGAAACCTGCCGCCTGATCACACATCTCAGGATGGCCGAGAAGCATAAGAATGCGGACGGTCGGACCATCTTCATAACTGCCGGTCCTCCACCCTTCACACAAGACACCAGGGAGAAATCTCAGGCCACAGCTTCTCGCAAGTCTCACCTTTCTAACCAACCCCCACCCCTCCCTTCCACCACTGGTGTCATTTCAACTCCTGGAACATCAATCTTTTCCTCAGGGCAGGGCTTTTATTCATTCTGTTCCCCTAGCTTGGAAGGTCCTAACCCCAAAGCCTGAACGTTCCCTCCTGGGAGAGGCCGTCTCCGACAACCAGTACCTAACATCCTCCCTTACTTCACCCGGTTCCTTTCTTTCTGGCATCTGTCACTACTTGCAAGTAATGCATATGTCATTTATACGTTTACACTGCTTGCTAGTCCCCCTTACTAGAGTGGAACCCCTTGAGGGCACGGATCTTGTCTGGTTTTTTCATCGCTTATTCTTCGATATTTAGCATAGGACCTGGAAGGCACGTTTTCATTTCGTATTTGAAAAATGAAGGAGTGAATGCAGCAAAGCCCCTATTTAACGTTTCCTCGCCCTTTACCATCCACCCCTGCGCGCCACTCATCACCACGTCCCCCCTCCAGCATGGACTGCCTCACTTTTCCCGGCTCCCAGCAAAATAATCAAGGTCTCCTTCAGACCGTTTCCACGCCCGACTCTTCAGGCAGCCCAGTTAGGCCCTGCTCTAAGGCTCAGAAGGTGTTAGAATGCCGGCTGGAGGCGTCTGGGCTCTAACTGAGCTTCTGTGCCGGGGCCACGACTCGCCGGGTACCGTGCACAGGCCAGCTATTACCAGGGCCTCATGTGGTCTCTGGGCAGCAGCAAGTCTCAGCTCTGCGCGAGAAGCTAAGCTGGAAGCGGCTGTGGCCCGGGCCTCGCCTTCTATCCGCCCCCTCTCTAGGACGGAAGGAGGTTTCGGGTCTCGGTGGTAGCCTGGAGCCTGTGCGGAGCGGAAAAGGCAAAATTCCAAAGCCCAAAGCGTCGACCAGTTGCCAGGCAACCGTGCGGCTTGGGGGCGTGAAGGGGAGGGAGTGCCTAGAGAACAAACCTCGGTCGTGATTGGTCACTTTTGCTGGAGCCCACCCCTTAGCCCCGCCTCAACACTTGATTGGCAAAGGCCAACGTGGGAAGGGCGGGACCTTACGGAACCGGTCCTCCTGGATATGAGGCGACCTCCAGACCGCGGACTCCGCGAGGTCACACGAGTTTCGGAGGAGATTCTCAGGCTATCGCAGTGCTGAATCAGCCGAAGTCCTCGGCCCGGCCCGGGGAAGGCATTATGCCTTTGGCAAGGACTTGGGCCAGGGAATTCCCTGGAGGTCCAGTGGTTAGGGATTGAAGTTTTCATATAATTTCATCAAGCTCAGTTCAGTCGCTCAGTTGTGTCTGACACTTTGCGACCCCATGAACTGCAGCACGCCAGGCCTCCCTGTCCATCACCAACTCCTGGAGTCCACCCAAACCCATGTCCATTGAGTCGGTGATGCCATCCAACCATCTCATCCTCTGTCATCCCCTTCTCCTCCTGCCCTCAATCTTTCCCAGCATCAGGGTTTTTTCCAATAAGTCAGTCAGCTCTTCGCATCAGGTGGCCAAAGTATTGGAGTCTCAGCTTCAAAATCAGTCCTACCAATGAATACCCAGGACTGATCTCCTTTAAGATGGACTGGTTGGATTTCCTTGCAGTCCAAGGGACTCTCAAGAGTCTTCAACACCACAGTTCAAAAGCATCAATTCTTTGGCGCTCAGCTTTCTTCACAGTTCAACTCTCACATCCATACATGACCACTGGAAAAACCACAGCCTTGACCAGACGGACCTTTGTTGGCAAAGTAATGTCTCTGCTTTTTACTATGCTGTCTAGGTTGGTCATAACTTTCCTTCCAAGGAGTAAGCGTCTTAATTTCATGGCTGCAATCACCATCTGCAGTGATTTTGGAGCCCAGAAAAATAAAGTCAGCCACTGTTTCCACTGTTTCCCCATCTACTTGCCATGAAGTGATGGGACCGGATGCCATGATCTTCGGTTTCTGAATGTTGAGCTTTAAGCCAACTTTTTCACTCTCCTCTTTGACCTTCATCAAGAGGCTCTTTAGTTGAGTTTCACTTTCTGCCATAAGGGTGGTGTCATCTGCATATCTGAGGTTATTGATATTTCTCCCGGCAATCTTGATTCCAGCCTGTGCTTCATCCAGCCCAGCATTTCTCATGATGCATATAAGTTAAATAAGTTAAATAAGCAGGTGACAACATACGGACTTGATGTACTCCTTTTCCTATTTGGAACCAGTCTGTTGTTCCATGTCCAGTTCTAACTGTCACTTCCTGACCTGCATATAGGTTTCTCAAGAGGCAGGTCAGGTGGTCTGCTATTCCCATCTCTTTCAGAATTTTCCACAGTTTATTGTGATCCACACAGTTAAAGGCTTTGGCATAGTCAATAAAGCAGAAATAGATGTTTTTCTGGAACTCTCTTGCTTTTTCAATGATCCAGCAGATGTTGGCAATTTGATCTCTGGTTCCTCTGCCTTTTCTAAAACCAGTTTGAACATCCAGAAGTTCACGGTTCACATGTTGCTGAAGCCTGGCTTGGAGAATTTTGAGCATTACTTTACTAGCGTGAGATGAGTGCAATTGTGCAGTAGTTTGAGCATTCTTTCGGATTGCCTTTCTTTGGAATTGGAATGAAAACTGACCTTTTCCAGTCCTGTGGCCACTGCTGAGTTTTCCATATTTGCTGGCATATTGAGTGCAGCACCTTCACAGCATCATCTTCCAGGATTTGAAATAGCTCAACTGGAATTCCATCACCTCCACTAGCTTTGTTTGTAGTGATGCTTCCTAAGGCCCACTTGACTTCACATTCCAGGATGACTGGCTCTAGGTGAGTGATCACATCATTGTGATTATCTGGGTATGAAGATCTTTTTTGTACAGTTCTTCTGTGTATTCTGGCCACCTCTTCTTAATATCTTCTGCTCTGTTAGGTCCATACAGTTTCTGTCCTTTATTGTGCCCATCTTTGCATGAAATGTTCCCTTGGTATCTCTAATTTTCTTGAAGAGATCTCTAGTCTTTCCCATTCTATTGTTTTCCTCTATTTCTTTGCACTGATCACTGAAGAAGGCTTTCTTATCTCTCCTTGCTATTCTTTGGAACTCTGCATTCAAATGGGTCTATCTTTCCTTTTTTCTTTGCCTTTCACTTCCCTTTTTTTCACAGCTATTTGTAAAGCCTCCTCAGACTGCCATTTTGCTTTTTTGCATTTTTCTTGGGGATGGTCTTGATCCCTGTCTCCTGTACAATATCACAAATCTCCGTCCATAGTTCATCAGGCACTCTGTCATTTTATCAAGGCCAAGGGCAAAGAGTCGGACACAACTGAGCAACTGAACTGAACTGAAGGGTAAAACAGTCAGGCAGACTCAGGCAGGACAAATTACAAAGGACATGTACTATAATGAAAGCTGAGTGCCAAAGAATTGATGCTTTTGAACTGTGGTGTTGGAGAAGACTTTTGAGAGTCCCTTGGACTGCAAGGAGATTAAACCGGTCAATCCTAAAGGAAATCAGTCCTGTATTCATTGGAAGGACTGATGCTGACGCTAAAACTAATATTTTGGCCACCTGATGTGAAGAACCAACTCATCTGAAAAGACCCTGATGCTGGGAAAGATTGAAGGTGGGAGAAGGGGATGACAGAGGATGAGATGGTTGGATGGCATCACGGACTTGATGGACAGAGTTTGAGTAAACTCCAAGAGTTGGTGATAGACAGGGAAGCCGGGCGTGCTGCAGTCCATGGGGTCGTAAAGAGTCAGACACAATTGAGAGACTGGACTGAACTGTGCAGAGGCCAAGGAGGTGAGAAGTAGGAGAGGGAGATGGCATCAGCCTCAGAAAGGACCAGGAGAGGTAGGGGGTCCCTGGTAAGTGAGAAATCCTCACTGGATTGAAGCTGGGACCCCAGCATGCAGGTGAAAATGTGCAGCCACAAAATGCAGGCCCCAGTGCCTGAGACAGGAGACAAGGTAGGCAGAAGACACTGAGCATGAATTCCCATGCTGACTCTGCCCTGCTCCCAACTCCCTAGGAAAAGAGCCATGGGAGGGTCCAGGGCTCAGTTGGAATACCTAATGACAACAGCAGTGGAAGTGGCCGGCTGGCTTCAGGTTGAAAAACTCTAGATTCTGGAATGGTTCCCAAGCCAGGTGAAGGCTGGGGAGGAAGGTGCATTCTCAGAGGACTGAGTAAGAATGCATAGTTGCCCTGGGAGTCTCCACTTTCCCCCACGAGTCCAGGATCAGCTTCCAGGGCCCCATGAAAGGAAGCTATAGGCTGTCGCTTGAATTCCAAGGCCTTTAATTTGCGGCGAGCATGCCTGGTCCTCATCCGAGCTCCTCCCGTGTTGCCACCCCCATGCCAGCACCTCCCCGCCTCCCTTCCTGGGTCTCCCAGGTCACACCCCCACAGCAGATGCCCCGGCCCCTCCCTCCCAGCCTCCTAGGTAGGGGCAGGCGGGGGTGCCGCCAGAGTCCCGGCCGCGCCCAGCATCAGCATGGCCAGGGCCTTGGGCCCCGCCGTGTGGATCTTCTCGTGCCGGTGCAGGTTGGAACGCCGGCTGAAGCTCTTGCCGCACAGCGGGCAGGAGTAGGGCCGGACGCCGCGGTGGGTGCGCTGGTGGGCGGTGAGGTGCGAGCTGTGGCTGAAGCTCTTGCCGCAGTCGAGGCAGTGGTAGGGCTTCTCGCCGGTGTGCGTGCGGTTGTGCGCAATGAGGTTGGATCGCTGGCTGAAGCACTTACCGCACTCGGGGCACGGGTAGGGCTTGACCCCGGTGTGGGTGCGCTGGTGGGTGACCAGGGCCGAGCTCTGCGTGAAGCACTTGCCGCAGATGGGACACTTGTGCGGCTTGGCGCCCGTGTGGGTGCCCTGGTGGGTGACCAGGTCCGAGCGGCGGGTGAAGCGCTTGGCGCAGCGGTCGCACACGTAGGGCTTCTCGCCCGTGTGGATGCGCTGGTGCTGGATCAGCGTCGAGTGGTGGCTGAAGCTCTTCCAGCAGGACGGGCAGGTGTAGGGCTTCTCGCCCGTGTGGATGATCTGGTGCTGGATGAGATGTGAGCTGCGGCCGAAGCGCTTGCCGCAGTCCGTGCAGGCGTAGGGCTTCTCGCCCGTGTGCGTGCGCCGATGCGTCACCAGGTGTGAGTGCCAGCTGAAGGCCTTGCCGCACTGCTCACACTTGTAGGTCTTCTTGCCAGCCTCGCTGTCCAGCGCCAGGCCCTCCTCGCCGCTCTTGGGGGCGGCCGTGCCCCCCTCTCTGGGTTGCTCTGGGAAGTGGCCTTCCTGGGTTTTCGGGAGGTCGGTGTCAGGCGGGGCTGATTCTGGCTGTGCCTCCTCCACGGGACGGGGCTGCACATCGTCCTTGGCTGGCCCTGAGTTCTGGCCGCTGGCTGCTCGCTGCCCGCACCGCGGAGCCTCTACCTGGGCTCTTCCCACTCTGCTTTTGAAGGACTTGACATCGCCAAGGGCTCCCAGGGACGCAGCCAGCTCCTCCTTGTCTGCCTCCACTGCTCCTGGATAAACAGGGTTTCCAGCAAGAGAGAGGCTTTCATGAGGGCCCCAGGGGAGTCCTGGAGATGGAGATGAGGGCAAGCACCTGCGGGGCACCCTGGAAGCAAGAGCCACCTCCACACTGGAGGGGAGGCAGGTGGCCCCACCCCAAGAGGGGCTGTGTGTCTGCACCCCACAGGAAACAGCCCGCGCTGACCTGGGGCATCGGAGAGTGACAGCCAAGACCCCACTGCCCCGCCCACCTGTCCCCTCTGCACGCACCTCTTTTCTCCTCCTCCTCATGTCCCAACTGCCTGCTGGAGCCCGGGGCCTCACCCTTGCCCTGCACTTGAGAGGCCCAGAAAGGTCTGCTGAAGGGAAACCCTGCTTGGAAAGAGATGCTGCGCTCAGTCAGGGCCCTTTGGGCTGCACAGTGGGAGATACCAGCACCCACCCCCCAGAGAGATGATGGACTGAAAGAGGGGGTGCAGCTCTGCAAACACAGGGCAAAACCAGATGGCCACACCCTCTCAGGACGCAGTTTCCCAGGCATCATCCACTCTTCTCAGGGCTGGCCACCCGTGTGTCACACAGCCCCCAGCAGTGGCCCCCTCAGTGAGAATCCAGATGCAGTCTTCCTCTCCTGCACTTTCCCAGGACCACAAACAGGGCTCCTGGGGGAGGGGCAGTGGGCAGAGAGAGGCTGGTGGGAGGGCTGGGGTGAGACAGACAGGGACACCAACCACCCAGAAATCAGGGACCAACGGCCTATTTGTCAAGTCCTCCAGGTTTGAGGGCCTAGGAATTCTGGTCAAGTCAGGAAGACAGCAGAGGGGGCCCTGGGCTTCATGACCTGATCCAAGCCCCATGGGAGGGAAGGAATATGTGGACCAATGGGTGGTTTAGGGCATTCATGAGGCCCACCATGGGGCTGCAAGTGGAGGTTGGTTCCCTCTGATCTCCCAGGACTTGCCTGGACCTGCTGGCCAAGGCCCTGGAGAGTCCCAACATTGGGTGGCGAGCAAACCTGAGATAATTACAGGCGTAAGCTGAGCCACTGCTGTGATCCTGAGGCCCACCACAAAAGTCAGAGGGTGGAATCACCCAGTCTGTGGCTCCACCAGGACCAGCAGGTGTGTAACAGACACGCATGCACTGGCAGACAGACTGACTGACCAAATGAATGAATGAACGCTCTGATTTTCCCATAAACCCTCATAAAATTCTGTCATGAAAACTACAGTCTGAAACTGAGCAGTCAAAGCCCTGGGACTTAATTACTCACCATGAGAAAAACCGAGGGAACCAAGGCCCCTCTGAGAAGAGGATGCTGCCTGGGAGGGGGATGTGACAGCTCAGAGTCAAAGGCCTGGAGGGACCAGTTGGCACAGTTCCCCATTCCCTGGGCCTGCAGCCCAGCCCAGAACCAAGCTTCTGCTCAGACACCTCTGAAGCTGGGCTTGGAGAGGAGAGAAAGGGGAGCTACTGGAAGGAGCTAGGGAAGAACTAGAGAGAAGCAGTCTCTAGGTAGGCATTGTCCAGCATGGCAGCCGCTGGCCATGCGTGGCTACTTCAACTCAAATCTGAGCTGATTAAAATAAAAGAGCTCAGTGGCTCCAGCTGCATTTCAAGGACTCACTAGCTACATCTGGCTTGTGGCTACCACATCGGCACAGAAAGAACACATCCACCACTAGAAAGGTTCTATAGGACAGCAAGGTCCGGATGAACTGCAAGAGGGGATTCAAGACCTGGAAAAGGGGGAGGAGGTGGTGGTAGACGGGCCCAGCTCTGATTCCCCAGCCCTTACCCAAGGACAGCCCGCTCCTCTTCTGCAGGACCTCCCTGTAGCTCTGCTGGGTGTGGTCCAGCCGCCCCCATTCCTCCCGGGAGAGGTACAGAGCCACGTCATCAAAGGTCACTGGCATCTGAAACAACACAGAAGGCCCCCTCTCCAGGACATGCCTCCTCTCCGGGACTCACTGGGATGTGGTGGAGGCGCTCAGTGGTGCCAGGACAAGGATGGACCTGAACCCCCATCCTGCTGACTGGGGTGAGGCCCGCCCTGGGTCTGCTGGTGAAACAGGACAGCTGCCTAAGGAAGACTTTTGGGGGCAAGAACCATGCGACTGTGGCCAGCAGAGGACAAAAGCAAGACTCCCTTCCAGCACCACTTCCAAAGCTCAGGATCTCTGGCCCCCACCCTCAGGTTCAGCGCTCGGATCCGAAGCACAGCTCCGTCACGGACGCTGTCCCTCCACGTCCTTTGGCTCTTCCTCCAGCCCTGGACGTGGACACTTACCTGGGACCAGGCGGTGAGGAGCGCCGCAGCCATCTGCCGGTCTCTGGTCCTCCCCTCGTGGGAGAGCAGAGGAATCTGGGGGGCTGGGAGGGCTGAGAGGGGAGAGAGGTCCTCAGGCGGCCACCTGGCCCTGCTTGGCCCTCCTGCTCCCGGGAGTGAGCGAATGCCAGGTCCACCAGGGCCCCCTCCCCCCGCTGCCTCCAACTCCACCCCCAACCTGACCCGAGAGGAGGGTCAGTGGGCTCAGGGTGAGTGGGGCAGCCTCTGCGGGGCAGACCCCTGGGTCTCCCTACCTGGGCTAGGAGCAGGGAAGGGGCCCCTCTTCCCATTCTCTGTCTCACCTCCTCCAGGCAGGAAACACACTTTCTCCTTAGCGCCCTGGCTTAGGGGCATCCAGCCCCGCACTCCCTGAGCTCTGGCCTCCTGCGACATCCCTTCAGGGTGCAGCTCCTCTGGCTCCATCTTGATGTGGGGTGACTCCCGGGCCTCTCCCAGAGGCACTGTCCCCTCTGACTCAGAGAGCATTTCTTGACAAGAATGCCCATGACCTGGAGTCTAGGAATGACAGCAGCATCAGCACTGGGACGGAGGATGGGAGACACAGAGGCAGACCCCGCGGTGGCGGAGCGTACGCCCAAGTGCAAGGCTGCCCTGCTCCCCTCTCCGTCCCTGAGACCTGCACACCCTGATTCACACCCACCAGCGGGCAGGACCATGGGGGAAGGAAGGGAGGCTGGGCACGGCCCTGCAGGTGCCCACGGGGCAGATGCCTCTTCCCAACGTGAGCCTCACACCTACCAGAGCAGTGTGGATTGTTATTCTCTAAGAAAAAGCAAGAGCGTTCCAGAAAAACATCTATTTCTGCTTTATTAACTATGCCAAAGCCTTTGACTGTGTGGATCACAATAAACTGGAAAATTCTGAAAGAGATGGGAATACCAGACCACCTGACCTGCCTCCTGAGAAATCTGTACGCAGGTCAGGAAGCAACAGTTAGAACTGGACATGGAACAACAGACTGGTTCCAAATAGGAAAAGGAGTACGTCAAGTCTGTATATTGTCACCCTGCTTATTTAACTTATATGCAGAGTACATCATGAGAAACACTGGACTGGAGGAAGCACAAGGTGCAATCAAGATTGCCGGGAGAAATATCAATAACCTCAGATATGCAGATGACACCACCCTTATGGCAGAAAGTGAAGAACTAAAGAGCCTCTTGATGAAAGTCAAAGAGGAGAGTGAAAAAGTTGGCTTAAAGCTCAACATTCAGAAACCAAAGATCATGGCATCCGGTCCCATCACTTCATGGCAAGTAGGTGGGGAAACAGTGGAAACAGTAGCTGACTTTATTTTTCTGGGCGCCAAAATCACTGCAGATGGTGATTGCAGCCATGAAATTAAGACGCTTACTCCTTGGAAGGAAAGTTATGACCAACCTAGACAGCATAGTAAAAAGCAGAGATATTACTTTGCCAACAAAGGTCTGTCTAGTCAAGGCTATGGTTTTTCCAGTGGTCATGTATGGATGTGAGAGTTGGACTGTGAAGAAAGCTGAGCTCCAAAGAATTGATGCTTTTGAACTGTGGTGCTGGAGAAGACTCTTGAGAGTGCCTTGGACTGCAAGATCAAACCAGTCCATCCTACAGGAGATCAGTCCTGGGTGTTCATTGGTAGGACTGATTTTGAAGCTGAGACTCCAATACTTTGGCCACCTGATGCGAAGAGCTGACTCACTGGAAAAGACCCTGATGCTGGGAGGGATTGAGGGCAGGAGGAGAAGGGGACGACAGAGGATGAGATGGTTGGATGGCATCACCGACTCAATGGACATGGGTTTGGGTGGACTCCAGAAGTTGGTGATGGACAGGGAGGCCTGGCGTGCTGCAATTCATGGGGTTGCAAAGAGTCGGACACAACTGAGCGACTGAACTGAACTGAACTGAATATATGAAGAAACAGCGTGGTTGGGTCCGGTGAATAGTGTTCCCTCAAAATTCATGTCTACTTGGAACCTTATTTGGATTAAAGGTCTTTCAGGTGTAATGGAGTCTACAGTCCATAGAGTCATAAAGAGTCGGACACAACTGAAGCAACTCGGCACAGATGTAATGAGTTAAGGATCTTGAAATGAAATCATCCTGGAATCAGTTGGGCCCTAAATCCAGTGACTGGTGTCTGTATATAAGGAGAAGACACAAGGATTTCCTAGTGGTCCAGTGGTTAGGACTCCAAGCTTTCACTGCCAAGGGCCAGGGTTTCATCTCTGGTCGTGGAACTAGGACCCCACAAGTCAAAACAAAACAAGAAAAAAAGAGAGCATAGAAACAGAGGCAAAGCCACGTGAAGTTGTTAGTAGAGACTGGAACGATGCTGTCAGAAGCCCAGGGACACCTGTAGCCAGCAGAAGCTGACAGGCAGGGAGGATCCTCCCCAAGAGCCTTGGGAGGGGTCCTGCTGACACCTTGATTTTGGAGTTCTGGCCTTCATATGTGTGAGAGAATAAATTCTGGTTGTTTTAAGCCACCCACTTTGTGGTCCCTTGTTACAGCAAACACAGGAACCTAACACACCCAGACGCTGAGATCAGACAATGGCCCAAGGTCACAGAGCTGGGAGTGACTTGACCGAGACTGGAACTCAAGTGGAGCTGACCCACAAGTCACCTCCAGGGCAACCACTTCTTGAAAGTGACAGGAAGGCCTGTGGCCTTGGCCCATTTCAGGCCTTACTCAATTGGTCAGAGAAGCTGGAATTTCTGATTTGGAAAAAGTCCAAGGGTACCTCTAAATGTGTTGAGTCCCTGCATCCACCTAGGTCTGATGCAAAGAAAACTCCCAGGCTCGTCCCCTTCAGCACTGCCTCCCACCATGGGACTTCCAGGGCCCTCTCTGTCCCCTTCACAGCAGCCTCAGGGCCCAGCCCTCTGGGAGGCTGAGGGGCAGGCTTTGGAGTCAGGCTGTCGGGGCTGAAATCCATAACCTCTGGTCACTAGCCTTTCAGCCCAAAGCAGAGCAGAGCACTGGGGAAAGTCACTTGCCTTGCACTGGGAGGTCCTGTGAGGCCTCATCTCACCCACAGCACTGGGCACCAGCCAGCCTCCTGCTGGGAACTTAAGTCTATTCCTCCACCACCCCGCCCACCTGGGTATAGGTTAGGGTCTGGACAAGAAACACCTCAAGCCCGGAGTCAAAATGCCTGGGCCAGGCGACCTCTGAGACCCAGCTGCTCTGCCTCCGCACTGGTAACACACAAGAGCTACCTTCTCCAGAAAGTTCTGGATGAACAAAGACCAGTGCTGGTAATTATTATTATCACTCTCTAGTAGGAGCTGACAGAATCCAACATCAGCAGAGAATGCTATGGACCTATGAGGCCCATTGCGTGTTACAAAGGCATGATGGAAGGGATACTGAGCAGCGGAAAAAAATTCTTTGTGCTTCTATGATATGAACACAGAAAAAAAAAACACTTGATTTGTCTTTGCACTTGCAGCCACTGGAATCCTAGTTGAGGAGTTCCATGTTTCTGTGACCCAGGATCTAGTTGCTGTGGGTGGTGCTGGTTTACAAGCTGCAGTAATGAGCTCCTACAGGCTGACGAGCTGCACACAGATGACTCCCCTGCCTATTAACTTCTCCCAGCCTCCCCACCACCTGGCAAGACAGGTGGGCACGGCAGGCACATGATCCGCACTTTACAGATGACACATCTGGTTCCCAGAGGCCAGGGGCCCTGTGCAAGGTCACACACTCGGCTGCAGCTGACTCAGGTTCCCCCACGGCTGGTGACCTTGGTCCTCCCTCAGGTTGTTTATCACACACACACAGGTACAGGAAGGACTAAGTGCTCAGGCCAGAGTGAGAGGAGCTGGGCACCCAGGCAGAGGGGTGAGGCTTGCCATGTGCTCATTTGCCTGGAGCAAATCCCACCTGTAGGACCCCCCTGCAACTCCCTTACCATCTTATGTAGCTTTTGGTCTGCTGACTATGATTTCACCAGGCAAAGCAAATCAGTCCCATAGAAGGCCATTCCCAGGTGGAAGGTATTTCCCATCATTCCTTCTCTTCAACACCCCAGAACCCATCTACCAGCCTTGCTCCCTCAGAGATAACTCTTTCAAATGCCCTGCCCTGAAAATCCCCTCCCACTCCAATCCTTCCAGTGCATGCCTCCCCCTCCCAACACCTGGTTGGTACCTCTCGGCCTCCCTCCTTGTCCTGGGTAGCTCGGATGCCTCCGTCGTCTGCAGACATTTTTTAAATCTCAGAGCCAGAAAGCACCGTTGAGTCGTTTGGTGCTCGTGTTGGCCAAGCCCCCTCCAGCTTCTGGCCAGGAGCCTGGAGGAGCAGACGGAAATCAGCCAGCGTCTCTTGGACACCCCCTGAAAGCCCTGAAATCCCCACGCGGGACCAGACCCATCCTCGGCCCCAGACCCATCCTTGGCCCCAAACGGACATAAAGCCCCCCGGACGCCCTCCAACGGCCTCCCTCTCTAAGCTGTTTTTGGTTCCTCGCTCTGACTGAATGGTGTTTTCTGTGATCCCCTTTATCGCTGAAGCAACAACTCCGAATCTCAGAGCAGCTGGGTTAGGGAAAGCTGGGGGAATTTGGAATCTATATCTCCCGTCACCAGGAGCGTAAAGATCTGCAGAGATGCTACCAAACAGGTGCTGAATGGGGCCCCGCCCGCCGTAGCCAGCTCGGCGGAGGAATCGAGGCCCCAGCGTCTCCCGGCCCCGGACACACACACACACCCCCTGCGCTCGACCTGACTCGGTCCCACCTGGGATCCCGAAATTGAGCCGCCCGCTCTCAGCAGCCCTCCCTGCGGCTGCAACCACCCGCCCGGGCCGGGCGTCCATCCTGCTCACGGTCCCGCACGAATGATGTCCTTCCTCTCTCCGAACCCGGTCCAGGCCTCCTCCTCTCCCCGCCAGCCCGTAGCCTTCCACCTTTGACCCCGGCCCCTCCTGCCAGCCGGCCACCCGCGCGGCTCTCGGGATCCAGGCGCCCTCCCAGCCCCGCTCTCACCGACTTGGAGGCGGAGGGGGCGCTACGGGCGGCGGGGCCCCCGCCCCCGGGGAAGGGAGTCTCCGCAGCCTGCACCGGGCGCAGAGAGCCGGGTGGAGACTGGGATTAGGGACGACAGGAAGTCCCTCCCAGATCCCGTTCCCCGCGCAGCTGCAGCCCTACAGGGTTCCCAGCCTGGAGGGTTCCGGGTCTGGGGTCCCAAGGCCGGCTGCACCTGCTCTCGGCCGGCCGGGAGACGACTCCCCAGATTCTCCTTGCTGGCTCACGACCGCTTTACCCTGCCTGTACTCGTGAAACCAGCCAAGCAGGGGCGCCAAAGCGGGAACATAGATTTTGTCAAAGGATTTTGATATTTGAGAACGTTTCAAATTTGCAGCTGTCCTTACAGGACGGACACTGCCCAGTGGAGGGACACGGTGGTCCTTTTCAGTACAGTTTCTGAAGGTCTTATCCGTGTCTCCGTGGAGATATCCTTGGATTTCATTTAAGGCTCCCAGAGTGGTCAGCAGGTCCTGAGTTCACCTCAAGGCTGGCATGGAGGTCTCGCTGCCTAAGAGCAATCCTAGGAAACAGAGAGACCTGGGAACAACTCTCTACCCACTCCTACCCCACATGCCTTACACCTTGGAAAGATGTGGGATTAATCTGATTTTTTTTTTAAGACACCTTCCCCCCACCCCCAGCTCCCTCTCAAGGCTAGGGATAGAAGTGACACAGGGGCCTGAGCCAGCCACCCCTGACCCAGTACGGGGTCCCAAACCCTCAGACAATCCTGGTGGCTTCATAGTTCACCCCTCCACCTCTGTCTTTCCTTCGGACCCTGAGAACTAAGTTTCCCAAAATGGAGAGCAGAGACTATGCTTCACCTTCTGGGGCAAAGCACCCATCCCTCCTTAACAGGGCACAGGAGACCGGGTGTCAGGAAAGGGGTGAGGGTCAGCCCTGTAGTCAAATACCAGGAAGATTCCTCCTGGAAACGTTCCCAGGCCCCCTGCCTTCTGCCCATCAGAGTCCTCCGAGATGCATCCACGTCACCCAGGAAGACAGACACCGCTGGCCCCTGTATCACCCCCTTGGAGAGTCCCCATAAGATTGACTGTCTTGAGAAAGCAGAACCAGAGCAACCCTATACCCATAGTCCTCCCATTAGGGGTCTGCTCTCAGTTTACCACCTTTGGTTCCCCACTTGGCCCTTGCAGCATTTTGGGTTTGCAATTCTGCTTGTGGAGTTCAACTTGTTTTAGGAGTCCTAGAATTCTGAGGGATTCTACGATCACTTTAATGAAAGAAAAATTACCCCCAGAGTTTGGTTCTGGTCAGTATTTTCAGGTGTTTTAATCCTCAAGGTAAAGAGAAGAGAACAAAGTTGTATCAAGAGCCAATACTGTTTTCAAGCCAGAGAGGGTTATAAACTGAGGGAAAAGGCACAGTGGGCCTTGTAAAAGATGAACTGTGCAGTCTGGGAGTTTTTCTTCATCATGTCGGTGTCCAGAGTAAAGGAATTCGCCCTGAGGTGGACCGTCTCACACATGGCAGACCCAGGAGTATACCCAGGGCAGAGAGTGTGTGTGTCCTGATTCCTGGGCAAATGTTTCTCTATCAGGCAAAAGGGGCTACTTCAGGGATACTGAGAAAGCCCAGAGGTTTGGAGGCCACTATGGGATCACCTAAACTAGACCAAATGAAGTCTCAGCATTTATTTAACTGTTCAGAAAATATTTATTGAGTATGTACTATATGACAGACATTAACTCCTTGGAAAGGAAAGGAAACCGTTCCAGGGCTTGCTCGAGGCCTGAGCAGTTCTGGGAGGAAGGATTATCAATATTTGCTGTGTAAGAATTGCAGTCCCTGAAAGACTTCAGAAAAGCACCAGGGCAGAGTGAGTCAATAAGTAAAGCGGTCAAAAACCTAAATGCCTTCAGTAACCAGGTAGTATTGAAGATATCCTGGAGAAGGGAAAGGCAACCCACTCCAGTATTCTGGCCTGGAGAATTCCATGGACTGTACAGTCCATGGGGTCACAAAGAGTCGGACATGACTGAGCGACTTTCACTTCACAACCAGGTAGTACAATGAACGATCAGTGCTTGAGGTATAAGACTGGAGTGAGAGGGACTTCAAGGGTCTCAAAAAACCACATTTTGTTTAAAGGGGGTTGTTGGGGGTTTGATATTGCCAAAAACTTGAGGATTTTTCAAGAGAAGCCAAGAAAGAATTCGATTTTTATGTGAAATATCCTGATGTTTGGATGTAGATGACTAAAACCAACAAGCAGTTTAAGAACTGTATACAATTCCAGCAGAAAACATCTGCTGTCTCATTCACAGGCCACCAGGTTAGGGGTATACTTACCTCAGGAGCCTGTTTATAAGATAATTATCATGGATGAAGGGGCTTTTTGGAACTTCAGGCATGGGAAATGTTCAACAAATGCCAACTCCAGTATCCTGTGACTTCAGTGAGCTTGAGTAAGAAAATGCCATCTTTAGTAAATACTGGGTTGGGAAAAATGGATTTTTAGTCAAGCCAATAACTCTGTGAATTCCCCCCAGACTGGCCTGCGAGCTGATTCGGGTCTTAAAGAGGACCTTACAAAAACAGCCAGGATAATAAAAACTAGGGGGAAAAAATCATTCAATATAAGAAAAACAAAAACAAACATGTACTCATTAAGATGGTTAAACCAGGCTGGAGACAGGGCACTGCAGAGATTTATTTAGCCTTAGGGAAGAGAGATGATAAGGCAAATAAAGGAATGTGAGAGAAGTCAAGAAAAACAGGAATAATCGAGTAATATCAGATCAAATGTTAACCACTGAAAAAGAAGAAAAGAAGACACTTGCTCCTTGGAAGAAAAGCTATAACCAACCTAGACAGCATGTTAAAAAGCAGAGACGTTACTTTGCCAACAAAGGTCTGTCTAATCAAAGCTATGGTTTTTCCAGTAGTCACGTATGGATGTGAGAGCTGGACTATAAAGAACTCTGAGCGCCGAAGAATTGATACTTTTGAACTGTGGTGTTGGAGAAGACTCTTGAGAGTCCCTCAGACTGCAAAGAGATCAAACCAGTCCGTCCTAAAGAAAATCAGTTCTGAATATTCATCGGAAGGACTAATGCTGAAGCTGAACCCAATACTTTGGCCACCAGATGCGAAGAACTGACTCATTGGAAAAGACCCTGATGCTGGGAAAGACTGAAGGCAGGCGGAGAAGGGGACGTCATAGGATGAGATGGTTGGATGGCATCACCGACTAGATGGAAAGGAGTTTGAGCAAGCTCCAAGGACAGGGAAGTCGGGCGTACTGCAGTCCATGGGGCCGCAAAGAGTCGGACACTACTGAGCGACTGAACTGAACGGATAAGTGTTAGGTAGGTGGAGCCATAAATTTAAAAAAAAAAAAAGTTTTTAAGAAAAAAAAAAAGAACTCTCAGGGTAGCGGGAGACCAGGTCGTGAGTTTTCAGGCGGCCGGCGGTCCGCTGACCCCCGGAGGCGTAGAGGGAACCCGCGACTCCATCCCCTGGCTGCGAGGTGGCCGCTGGAGAACGCGTTCGGAGCCACGCGAGGCTCAGAACGCTCACAAGTCGGAGCAACCCAGCCGCGCTGCCAGCGGAATACCGACGCGGGGATCGCGTCGCTCAGGCAACGATTCTGCCCCGCCCCGCCCCGCGGGAGACACTGTGATTGGCTATCTTCCGCATGGTCCCGCCCACAGAGCGCAACCTAGTCGCCCTTACCTGCGCGCTCTCGTCCGCGCCCCCGAAGGCAGCGCTGGGGCTGGAGGGTTATCCTGTTGCTATCTGACCTTGGTTAGTTGTGCCCGCGTTTCCCGTCTGGCTGCCCATTTCAACTTCCGGTTTTCCTGGGTCTCTCGTGGAGTCCGCCTGTGGACCAGGGGCAGGTGGGCAACTGGGGCCGTAAGGACCGAGGGGCGGACGCCCGGGAGCCCTCGCGTTCTCCGTGGGGAGAATGGGGTTGGCTGCGCGAGGGCCCTCTGCCCGAGAGCGCCGGCTCCGGGGACCCGCGAGCGCGAATTCCCGCCCAGCGCTCAGTCCAGCCTCCCGGGTCACGGATCTCCGCCCCTCCACGTCTGATGGGTTTTGTTCCAAAAATGAGAGTGTATGCTGCTGACTTGCCCCCTCTACGTGGGTGACATATATCTTAGAGATGTTCAGTATGAAAAACATGGAAATAGAGAAAGCAATGCATGCAGTCTGTCAAAGACAAACACAACCAGACATTAGTAAGTGGTGAAAAGAGGTTTTATGCGGTATCTAC
Organism: Cervus canadensis; assembly: GCF_019320065.1. Taxonomy (NCBI): domain Eukaryota; kingdom Metazoa; phylum Chordata; class Mammalia; order Artiodactyla; family Cervidae; genus Cervus; species Cervus canadensis. Next base: position 37,300,479 of record NC_057417.1, read on the forward strand.
AGACAGCAGGGCAAACAGCTGAGCTCCATCCTATGTGCAGAGGTGACCGGCTGTTTCAAAGGGAGAATTGGGGTGTGGGGGGAGGTCAGTAGAGTCAGAAGAGTGAAAAATCACAAAGAGCCGGTCAGTGAAGATGCATTTGGGGGGTGTGTGTCTGCCAGCTGGCAGATGTGGGAGTCCGGAGTCCATCCTCCCACGGGGAAGGGAGACAGGCCCTGTTCTTTCTGATGGGTACATTTCAAAGGTATGACTCTCAGGGCTGTGAGGGATGCTTCTGGGTTGAAAGAGACATATGTTCACATTATAAGCCTTGTTTAGTAAATGCTCTCAGAAAGTGAGGTGAGGGGCCCATCATCAGGTGTTGGCTCGAACAAATAGTAAATTCTACAGCGTGGAGCTTTCTCTGGCAGGCATTTGAAAGGGGGTCTGGAGTCATCATAGCCTTATGCTTCTGGAAGCTATGCTAGAGTTCGGTTAAGTCTTGGTGCAGATTTGGACAGATGGTTATGTGCCAAGAGTTCTGCCGTTCTCAAGCAGTGCCTTGCTGTTTTGTAACTGTGGCGCATTCTGTTGTGTGGCTTCATCACAGTCTACTCACCACCCACTCCTTGATGCCCTGGCCTTGCAGCAACTGAAACTACCCAGCATCTCTTATGGTGGGACCTTTGCTTCTTCCCAGGGAGTGAACAGACTAACATCTGGTTTTTTAAAAATACTTTAGTATTGGCTGTGCTGGGTCTTCCTTGCTGTGCAGGGGCTTTCTCCAGTTGTGGAGAGCGGGGGCTACTCCCTAGTTGTGGTGTGTGGGTTTCTCATTGTGGTGGCTTCTCTTCTTATGGAGCATGGGCTCTAGGGCTTGTGGGCTTCGGTAGCTGCTGCATATGGGCTCAGTATTTGTGGCACTGGGCTTAGCCCTGAGGCTTGTTGATCTCCCTGGACCAGGGGTTGAACCCATGTCCCCTGCACTGCAAAATGGATTCTTAACCATGGGAACACCAAGGAAGCCCTAACCTCTGATCTTGCAAACAAGGCAGGCAGAGAGACTGCCAACCCCAAACCTGGCTCCTGGATCTTAGCTGTGATGCTGGCTCAGAAGCCTGCCCATCACAGTTGGCACATGTGGCCCTCTCCTGCCCCGGGCAAGCTCCAGGAGGACAAGGAGGCTCCTCCCTAGGCAGCAGCTCCAAGCATTTCTTACCATGATTGTCAAGTCTGGCAGCTTCAGCTTCAGCCAGGCAACCCATGAACACCAGGGCCAGAAAAGCCCCCAGAAAAGTAGAGTTGACTGGATGTTTCCCAAACACCCACATCCCACCTTCCAGAACATTGTCTCTACCTGGGTGCTAAAGACAGCTTACAGTACAGGTAGGGGACTGTCTACTGAGACTGAGCTCACTAGTCACTCCACCTGGCTCTTTGCAGGTAGATATTAGAGTAAATTAACTTACTTTCTCCTTAGAAGTTGCTGCATTTTTAGGAAACCATGTCACTGTCATTATCCCTAAATACCCTTTGCTGTTGCTGTGGCTACCTCCTGCTGTCAGATACCCTAAAGTGTCCCCCAGTCTTGGGTAGAGTTTCAGCCCGCATTCACTCACAAGTGACAGACACTGAAGCAGGGATGGGGGCACTTAGGAGGCGCTGTGACTGGCTACGCATCAGAGGACCCTCCTGGAGGCCACTCCTGGGAGCAGATGACAATGGCACGCAGACACCCGCCCTTGATGTCCTTTTCAGCTAATGTTTCCAGCCCTTCATCCTGCTGCATGCAGTCTCTGCCCCCTACCCTCAGCTGGCAGACTCCCTCCTCTACGTGTCGTGTGCTTTCACAAATATCTCTTCTATTTCTTTTTTTTTTTAACTTGACTGGATGTGAAAAGAAATGTAGAACTTCCATTAGTTTTACTTCTTTTAAAAATCCTATTTTTGTGAATGCTTTATTATGTGAAAAGAATCAGTAACGATAGGAGTCAGGGCTCCATGGAGAAATGGCTGGTCCTAGGACTGGGAGGAGAAACGCACGAGATGAATCTGCAGACAGCGGGAGAGGACACGGTAGCAGCTCCCTGCACAGGTGGGACAGGACCTCCTGAACCTGAACATCCACAGGTCCTGTGACACCGCGACTCCCTCCTGGGCACACGCCCCACAGTCACACACCTGTATGGTTCCCAGAGACCCACAAGAACTATTGAGTGTGGCCCCAAACTGAACCGCCCCTCCCCTCGCGTAGCGACAGAATGAATAAACACCACGGCGGGAGGATATCTTCAGGGAATCAGCAACACGTGGATGAGTCCCCCACTGTGGAGTAAGGTCAGAGGAGAGTTCCTCTTGTGCGACTTCATTTACACGGAGTTCCGGAACAGACCAAACAAATCTGCTGTGATTGGAAGTCAAGATCGAGATTATGGGGGAAGGGAAGTGACCACAAGGGGGCACCAGGGTGCCAGTGAATTCTGATTCGATCGGGATGCTGGCTCAAGGGCTGTGTGCAGTTGGTGGAATTTCATCACGCGATTCATTTTGTGTTTGCGCACAGGTTTGTGCAGTTCACCTAAAAGTTCACTTTGAAAGAAAAAAGGAGGGAGACTTCCCTGGTCGTTCAGTGGTTAAGATTGCACTTCCAGTGCAGGGGGTGAGGGTTTGGTTGGGGAACTAAGATCCCACATGCTGTGCAGTGTATGGGGTGGGGGAGATGAAAAAAGGAAGTGAATGAAAAGAAGCCAGTTAGGCCATTGCTATGATCCAGGCAAGAGATGATGGTGACCTGGACTTGGTAGTGGCATGGAGGTAGAGAAACACAGATGTAAGCAATGTTCAGGCTATCAGCCCTATGGAACTTGGGGACTGATGAGATGGCTAAGGCTCCATGCTTCCATTGCAGGGGGCACAGGTTCGATCCCTGGTCAAGGAACTAAGATCCCACAAGCTGCATGTTGTGGTCAAAATAAATTAATTAATTAAAATAAAATTGGGGAGGGGTAGCAGCCACAAAGGCAAGCCAAGAAGATAGATGAGGAAAATAAAGCATTCAGACTGATACAGAAAAAGCAGAAGAAACTTGAGGAGCTAAAAGCTAAGGGCCCCCTGGTCGCAGGTGGAATTTAGAAATCTGGGAAAAAGTAGTGTCTGAGGCAATGATGATCCTTAATCCCATGCACGTTTAAACATCTGGATTCCCTGCCATAACATCTGTCACCACCTAGAATGAAGGGGCTTCCCTGGTGGCTCAGATGGTAAAGAATCTGCCTGCAATACAGAAGGCCAAGGTTTGATCCCTGGGTCAGAAAGATTCCCTGGAGAAGGGGATGGCTACCCACTCCAATATTCTTGCCTGAAAAACTCCATGGACAGAGGAGCCTGGCAGGTTACAGTCTATGGGGTTGCAGAGTTGGACACGACTGAGCGACTAATACACACATAGCTAGGATGAAGTGTTGTCTTGGAACCTATTGTACCTTTAAGAGAATAGTCTTGTTAAAAATAAATAAATCATACAGTGGCTCACCTTCTCTTTAGTTCTTCTCCGTTTTTTCTGCTTTAGCTGTGAGATCATAGTAAACCTAGCCCAGATTCCTGCCAAAGTGTGTTCTAAAGTCTTTGTTCTGTCCTGATTTCTGTACCACCTGAAATTAAACCAACTCATTTAAAAAAAAAAAAAAAGAATGAAGAGGAGGACTTCCCTGCTGGTCCAAGTGGTTAAGAATCCACCTTCCAATGCAGGGGACGTGGAGTTTAATCCTCGGTGAGGAAACTAAGATTCCACATGCCCCAGGGCAACTGAGCCTGCCCTGCTGAGCACTGCTCCCCTCCCCACCCCCTCCCCTCTCAAGAGCCGGTGTGCCCCAACAAAAGAAGTCCGAATGCCATGAGGAAGACCCAGCACGGCCAGAATAAATAAAAGGATGTATCTCAAAATTTCTTATATATATATAAAAATAATGAGGCCAGGGTAGTGAGGTGGGATCAGTTTGGCGTGTTCAGAAGCTGAAAGGCAAAGGAGAAGAGGACAGAAGATGAGATCCAGGCAGGAAGGGGCTTTGGGCTGAACCCCAGGCCGAGCTGTCTGGACTTAGTTCTGAGCGCCACAGAAAGCCACGGAAGAGCTTTGAGCAGCACAGTGAAGGGATGCAATTAAATGACCTGCCCAAGTCACATGGCAGCAATCGGCAGAGCTGACTGCAGCTGGAGCTCGCAGAGCCAACGGCTGGCTCCTGCCAAAGACACGAGCTGAAAAGCCCAGGGGACGCTTTAGTTTACAAACACTCAAGACAGACCTGAACAGGCAGGGCTCACTCCTGCCCTCATCAGAATGCCCAGTGCCTTTGTCCAGGGCTGGTCCTTAGTGAGGGGTCTGACTGTGCCTTAAACTTTCCTAATTACTCCTTCAAGATCGCAGCTGCCCAGAGGAAAATGCTAAGATGTTACTAATGCAGTTTAGAAATGTACTTAAACCACTGGATATTGAGTGTCACTCAGCTGTTTCCTACTCTTTGCGACCCCATACAGGCCATGGAATTCTCCAAGCCAGAATACTGGAGTGGGTAACCTTTCCCTTCTCCAGGGGATCTTCTCAGCCTAGGGATCAAACCTAGGTCTCCTGCATTGCAGGTGGATTTTTTACCAGCTGAGCCACAAGGGAAGCTCAAGCCCCTGGATAAGCCAGGGCCTAATCAAGGGATCATAGTGTTTTTAACAGTAGCTCTTCCCAGAGCTGGAGAAGGATTTTCTCCTTTTACCCTGAATTATTCTAAATGGAGGAATCCTATGGAAACTGAAAATACAAGAAATTTGTTTTTCTTTTGCAATCTCTGAAGAGATAACAGAAAAGATGAAGACCACATCAGTCAGTATTTTCGAGGACTTTTGCTGGCCTGGATAATACTAGACATTTTTTTTTCATATTTTATAAATAAATGATAAGTTGGCGCTTGTGTTTTGTTTGTTTTTAGACACCATTTACTTTCCCCCCAAATCTAAGGTAACAACTAGAATAGTTTGTGTTCACTTTCAAGATAATTTTAGAAGATATTGATATATACACTAAACAGGTAGACGTATATTAAAAATCCTTTCGGGATGCGTTTATCGTTTACTAAATGGAGTAAAGTAACAAGCCAGCAACTTCACAAGAGTTTTCCTTTCTTAGCGGCTAACATTCTGGGACAGGAGAGTGTATTTTCAAAGATGAGGACGAATTTGAAGGGACTTAAATGTGCATTAAGCCTCTTTTTTTTTGGCTTGCGGCATCTTAGTTCCCCCACTGGGGACTGAATTTCCGCCCCGCAGTGAAAGCGGAGTCTTAACCACTGGACAGCCAGAGAGTTCCCCTAAGCACCCCCCCCCCCCTATTTTTTTCCTGCAAAGTAATTTGAACTAATAAAAGTCAAAAGGAATCCTGCCCGGATTGTAAGCCTCAAGGGGGCAGCACTAGTGTCTGTATTCAGCAGTGGGTCCCTGAGGTCAGGGACCATGCCTGGACGCACTCAGGGAAGCAAATTTTTCCCGAATGAATGACGCGCGCGCGAGGTGGGCCAGGAGCACGGATATTAGCCAGAGCCCATCCCTGGGCGGCGAGTTAGGGGTGGAGGAGGCCAAAAGCTAGTGTTGATCTTGTCTCACTTGCCTTGCTGCTGGAACGCTGTTTCTGGTGGTTGGGTCAACTCGATTTCTGCTTTTCTGACAGATTTCCAGGGAAGGTGTGCACCTGAGTCGGGCGCCTGGAAGTTACTGTCAGCAGCGATCACCGAGTCTGGCCTCTGCGCTCCCGGCCAGTTCCCCGAGGTTCTCACCCAGGCTCCAGGCACGGAGACCACCACGTGGGATCGTTACCCGAGGAGGCCACGTCCTTCCTGCAGCTCTGCCCCATCGCGTCCGGACGGGGCCCGCTGCTCCCGGTCGCAGGGCTCGGACCTGGCCTAGTCAGCGAGGGCGGCAGCGCTCGGCGCGCGGGTCGGTCCTGGAGGCGGGGCCGGGGCGGCGGGGCCGGGTGGGGGCGTGGCGGCCCGGCCGAGGTGGAGGGGTGCGGGACACACCTCCGCCCCACCGCCCGGCCACGCCCAGGGGCGGGGCCTCCTTTCCACGTCCGGGGTGGGTTTTCATAGTCCCGCCCCGGGTGAGGTTCACGGCCCCGCCCCGGGTGGGGGCGCGACAACCCCCGCCCACCCGCGAGGTGCGGGGAGTTAGCCTCGCGGGGCGCCAGGTGCGCGGTGCCAGTAAACATCGCAGGACCGGGGGCTCTGCCCGGCCGTTCCCCAGGCCTTCCGTCCATCCTCACTTGTGCCAGGCGCTAGGCGCGGAGCAGAGAAGGGATACCGCCCGCCGTCCTGTGAGATCCACACTAGACAGTTAAATGAACGAAGTCCAGCTGCTGGCAAGTGCAGGAGACTAGACCCGACCCGGGGAACCAGAGCGAGAGCAGCGTCGGCCACTGAGAACGTGGCCCAGCACCCCCCAAACAGGAGACGCCCTGAACGCCCAGCTGGACATCGCGGACTCCCCAGAGGGAGGCGCCCGTCCCGCTGGGGCCAAGGACGTGACCCAAAAAGGCCCTCTAGAGCAAAGGGAAAGGCTTGACTTTGGAGTTGGACTCAAGGCTGTTGGTGAGGCCTCTTGCTCTCCTGGGAGCCCCACTTAGTCACTGATAAAGAGGGGACACAAGCCACCCCTAAAGATTCTTGGGAGAGTTTTAGGTGGCAATGTCCACCTGTGACCTCTCTTCCCCAACACATTGTCCTGCTCTGTTTTCTTCTTAGTACCTGTGGTTTGCTCCTGTGCCCTGGCACGTAAACCCCCTGAAATCTGGAACTGTCCCTCACATTTAGCTCAGTATCCTCAACACACACAGCAGGCCTTTGGCAAATATTTGCTGCATGAATGAAATGCCGACCAAAGAACCACACACATAGCAGGCTTTTTTTTCTGGCCATACCTGGAGATAAGGGGAACCTCCCAGACTAAGGCTTGAACCTGCCCCACCTGCAGTGGAAGCACATGGTCTTAACCACTGGACGGCCACGGAAACCCCAGCAGGCATTTTTAAATGGCAGCTCTTGTCCCCCACCAAACATACAGGCTGACAGACCCTCAAGGGGCACAGAGCCAGTCCTGACTAGGTGGGGCTCAGCTCTTACTTGGAGGGGTAGTTAGACTCTCAAATGCAGGCCAGGGTTGGAATCCTAACTGGTTGCTTTGTCTATTTCCCTGGCCCCGCCCTTTCCCCACCCCACTCCCAAACTGGGAGGTTAAGGGTTAACTCAAGGAAGCCCCCCTCACCACCTGGATGGGATTGGGGCAGGGAACTTCCTGTTCCATTTTCCCGGAGTCCTTCTCCAGGTTGGCTGAGGCTGACTCTGGCCCTAGGGGCCCTCAGAGAACACCCCCACAAGTGGTGAGTTGCAGGGAGGCCTGGGGTGCAGGCTGCCAAGGACAGATTTAAGGGGTTCCTTGTAGCTTGGAGAGAGAAAGGGGGCTCCAGGCCTCTGGAGGGGTGGTGGGGTGAGGCATTAGAGTGCTGGAAGAGTCTTGGGAGGATGTGGTTGGTCTGTGCTGGGGAGCCCAGTGCTGGGGAGTCCAGGGTTGGGAAGACCGGGGGGCCTGTGTCAGTGGGGGCATTTGGGAGGGTCGCAGGACTTCCTGTGACGTGGGCTTGCTATGCCTTCTGGGGAGCGGAAGGCAGGCTCCACGTTCCCTCAGGTGGACTGACCGGGCTCCTCGCCTCAGCTCAGCACTAGAGGGGAGCACAGCCAATAAAGACTAGCGATCCAGGGAGCAAGGGAAAGTTTCTGGCCATGGACTCCGGCTCTGGGCACCCCCATTGTCTGGGTGGGTCTTGTGACTGCACCTCCACCCGAGCTGGTCTACCTTAAGCCTCTCTGCCACTCTAGGCTCCAAGTTAAGTTGGTCAAATACCAGAGGATGGCTGAAGAGCCCCACACCCCGCCTCCAGCAACCCAGCTCACCCCCCACAGATGCGCATAGTCACAGAGCTTTTGTCCTGCAGACTTGGGGGCGGGAGAGACTCTTCAGGCCAAAGTCCCTTGAATTCCATCTCTTTCAAACCTTTTGGTGAGACCTCACCTGAAGCTTGTGGCGTCCCAGGAGTTAAGCCCTGAGGGTTGGAAATTTGAATGCCCTTAATTTTTCAGATTTGTGCTGTAATATTCTGATTAAGGCTAGGCAGATTGCACACGGCGGGAGGGGAATTGGGTCCTTTTCTGTTTCTAAGCTTTTGCACCGTAAGATCAGTGTTCTCTTCTTAAAGCAAATCTTCTCTTCCCCTGCTGTGACCTTGAGCAAGTCACCCATCCTCTCGGAGCATGTTCTTCGCTCCTGTCGAATGGAGAAATTATAGTTTACCCTTGGGATGGAGTGAGATGAAGCGACCCTAAGCAGAGAACCCATGCGGAGAAGCTCTCGGTACACGCCATCTGTTAATACTGCGTTCCTGATCACATGTGATGGGTGCTCTATCACTTTTTTGCTCATGCTACCAAAACATAAGAAAACAAAAACCCATTTTCTTGAAAGGTAAAGACCTCTTCTGCCCCAGACATGTTTGCATGCCTTCCTAATAATTACAACTGCAAGGTAGATAGGTGGGCGGTGTATGTGGCATCCCAGAAAAGAGGTGTCAATGAGTGGAAGGAACCCTGTGTGCCAACGTGCAGGAAAGAACGGAGGTTGAACAAGGCTCTGGGGGAGAGGATGGAAGTGGGGAAAGCTGGGAGATTCTGGAGTGGTTGAGGGAGCCTGGAGAGTGGCAGGAAGGAGTGGGTAAGATGAGGGAGAGGAAGGGAAGCTGGGAAGATGCTGGAGGGGGTGGAGGGAGGCTGAGGCTTGGGGGCTGGTCAGGTGGCCAGGACACGGGCCTGGGTCTGTGCTTTAGCATCACGACCCTCTCCTCTGAGCTGGGAAGTGCTAGGCTCAGTTTCCTGTGCTCTTTAACCACATTCAGCCCCTACTCATCCCACCAGAAAAGGAGGTTCAGAGATCCCTCAGCCCCTAATGAAGAAGGCTTAAACTATTAAAGCTCTTGGCCAGGCAGACCTCTCTCTGTCTCCATCACCAAGGCTGGGTTGCCTTCTTGAAAGAATGTCTGTACCTCTGTGTCTAGGTGTCCTGGGCTGTAACATGGTCATGATAGGATGAGCTGTTAGCCATGGTTGTTTGTGTTTTTACTCAATGAGAACAGCCAGCACTTAGACGTGTGCCCAGCGTGTACTGTCTGCAGGTGGGGGCACCACTCTGCTGCCTTTACCTGGTGGGAAGTGATGCAAGAGGGCTTCTGCCCAACTCTCTGCCTTGGATGTTCATGTGAGGGTAGGGGAACAGGAAAAGGCTCTTTCGCAGCCCTGAGGCTGGAGAACAGGGAGGGCAGAGAGATGTTGGAACTTGGGTTTCCATATCCATAAAGTAATCCCTGCCTGGATTGAAATATAAAAGTGACTCAGGAGTTCCAGGGTGGTCCAGTGACTTAGGATTCCACGTTTTCACTGCCAAGGGCGCAGGTTCAATCCCTGGTCAGGAAACTAGGCTCCTGCAAGCCACATGGCTGAGCCAAAACATAAAATAAAAGTGCCTCAAAGCTCTGGAACAAAAGAACAAGCTTGTTTGGAAGTGTAAGCCTCCTTGGCTGCGTTGTGCTGAAGGACTGAACTGAGTCCTCTGGGGGTGGGGCTGAACTTGGGTCAGCTCCCCCTAGGTAGGTCTCCACTAGCCCCAAAGGAAGGAAGAGTCTTACAGAACCAGTGCCCCCTGTTGCCAAGTTAGAAGCACTTTTTTTTGTTGTTAGCTAGACTCACAGGGGTGTTGTGATGGATACTTCCCAGTGGACAAAGGAAGAATCCAGGATTTAAAAAAAAAACTAGGGAAGAAAGGGAAATGTCTGTGTCTTCCACTCATCACCCAGCTCCCCAGGCTGCACCCACTGGATGCCTCTCTGCTTTGGCCTGCCTCGGGGACACATGTGTCACAAACCTCTGCGGGCAGTCAGCTTAGTCTCTCATGTGGAAACCCACCCACCAACCCCATCTCCCTGGCTCATCCTGGCCTGTCTCCCGGGATGGAACCCAGGGAAGGAGACTGGGACACTAGGTGGGAGCTCAGCCCTGCCCTGGTCAGCTGGGTGACCTTGGCCTTGACCACTGAGAGCCACCTCCAGCACCAGAAAGTGAGAATCAGGACGTCTGGTTAAGGAGTGATCATATATATGAACTACACCCACCGCCCACCCTTTTATCTTTAAAATTCTCAAACTTCCAGAGAAGTTGAAAGAGCAATGCAATGAACATCCATACACCCACCTCCCGGATTAGACAATTGCTATAATTTTGCCACTTTTGCCTTGTTGATCCATAAGTGTGGCTGAAACCTCATGCCTCTTCACTTCCAAATCCTCAACAATTTCTAAGAATGAAGACACTTCCAACATAGCGCAAGGCTGGAATCCCATCTCAAAAGTTGCTAGTCTTTTCCCTTATCCCCCAGGGCTCCACCAGATTCAGACTTCCCCAACTATTTCCCCAAAGCTATTTCCCCAGAATAACTTTTAGCACCACCACCCCCTTTCTTAAAGGTCAGGATCCAGTCAAGGTTCACACATTTCCTTACATCAGCTGTTAGTCTTCTCTACAGCAATGTGCCTACAGGCACTTATTTTTTTATAACAGACTTAGAAGAACTTGGACCAGTTGTTTCTGGGCATGTCCGGTCTTTTGGACCTGTTTGGTCGTTTACTCAATGGATCATTTGACTTGTTTGTTTTATAATTGTTTTTAAAATATTTTATTTATTTATTTTTGGCTGTGTTGGGTCTTAGTAGCGGCACATGGGCTCAGTAGTTGCTGAGCGCAAGCTTCTGTCTAGCTGTAGAGCCGGGACTTAGTTGCTGTGTGGCCTGTGGGCTCTTAGTTCCTAGACCAGGGAAGGCCCTGTTTTATAAATGTGACATGTAACATTGAGTAACTTTTAAACAGCATTTCATTTATATATTATAATATGACTGATGTAGTAATGTGTATCATATTACATAATGTATTACAGTATAACATTATTATCTGTATTTGCTATCGAAAGGTTGTTGCTGAACGATAAGATGCCGGGATTTTTGGCCTCCGGAGGAGACGAATTTAATCCGGGGCCATAGATGAGATGCAATAATAATAGCTCTCAAATAAGTTTGAGAATAGTTAGCTTCAGGTGAAACCAGGTATCATGGCAACAGAGCATTTTAAGAGAAACCTCCTTTTAAATTTGTATAGAGAAGGAAAAAAAAATATCGCCAGTTTGTTTCCTCCTGCTGCTTAAGAGAGATAAAAATGTTTGACACTTGCAGCCTATTTCCTCTGTTTGGAGACCCCTGGCCTTCCTGCCTGTTACCCTCTCACTATACTATGCATTAGATCACTATGGCTTATTTACTACACGTTACAAGTTTGTGCCTTTATTTATTTATTTATTTTTTTCTCCTCCTCCGTCCCCAAGTTTGTACCTTTGAACACTATCCCACTTAGCCTTTCCGCCAACTTGTTCTTATTCCCTGCAATGCCCTTTAACCGGAAGTTGGGTCTAAAGGCTGGATTGGATTGTGACGGAACATTTTTGGCAAGGACTCCCTCTTCAGTGGTGCCAGGTACTCCCTGTGGCACCATATCAAGAGGCAGGGACAGCCAGACTGTCCTGTTTCGGGGTTGCCAACTTTGGTCCCTGGGGCAAACCGAGGTAAAGTTCTAAGTGCTTCAGGAAGGAACGGATAGTACTGAACAATTCGATTTCTCTGCCTTGTTTGGTCAGGCTGAGGCACTACCTGTGACCCGTTCGAGAAGAGATTCCTCTGGAGACCACACCTGCAGGCACCCCTTAACACCCCGGGTGTGGGAGCTGGGAGGGAGAGACTTGAACACGAGAGCAACCGTGGTGAGGAGTCCCCAAGGTGAAGGATGCTTGCAGAACCCGGCCCAGCTGCGGGGGAGCCGGAGCAGCTCGGAGCAGTCAAGCTGGAGGAAGAGGAGGAGGCTGCCATCCAGGAGGACCCCGGGCGGCCAGAGGCCAGGCCCCGGCCCGAGGTGGCTCATCAGCTCTTCAGGTGCTTCCAGTACCAGGAGGACATGGGGCCGAGGGCGTCCCTGAGCCGGCTCCGGGAGCTCTGTAACCACTGGCTGCGGCCGGCTCTGCACACCAAGAAGCAGATCCTGGAGCTGCTGGTGCTGGAGCAGTTCCTGAGTGTGCTGCCCCCACACCTCCTGGCCCGGCTGCAGGGCCAGCCGCTCAGGGATGGTGAAGAGGTGGTACTGCTGCTAGAGGGTGTCCGGAGGGAGTCTAGCAACGTGGGGCCGCTGGTAAGAGGGGCTGCCCGGTGGGCTGGACAGCAGGCGGAAAGGCGGGGACTTTATCACCCTGTTAAGAAATCACTGAGCTGAGAACTTTGCTGGTGGTCCAGTGGTTAAGACTCTGTGCTTCCACAGCAGGGAGTTCGATCCCTGGTTGGGGGACCAAGGTCCCACTTGTCTTCCTCTGCCAGTTCCTTCTTGACCTCCTAACTCCCTCCCTCTCTGTCTGACCATCACCTTTACACTGTGCCACTGCCCTTGGGAGTTAGTAGGACATGGATTACTGTCCTGCCTGTGCCCTGACATGGTGTGTTCTGAACAGGATTTCAGTTTTAATGCTGGCAAGAATTGTCCCCATGCAGACAGCACCTTGGAGGAACAGGGGGGCTCTTTCCAAGTCTCCAGCCACAGTCCCAAGAAGGAAGCGCCCTCAGAAGGGTCTCCAGCCCTGGAGCCATCGCAGGCACTCCCACCGTCCCAGTTGGGGCCCTCCAAGCCTGCTGAGATGGGGGACTGGAGACGTTCCCTGAGTTCAAGGCAGCCACTGAGCCCAGGTCCCAAGAGGACTTTGCAGGCCCTGCAAGAGAGCGGTGAGGAGCGGGGGCCCTAGGGAGATGGAGGCCTGGGGTGCAGGGGCAGCTGCGGGGCCAGGTGGCTGGGGGCAGGGAGGGAAAGGGGGGGGGGGCCTCCCTAGCTGATGGGAATGGCGGAGCGTCCCAGGGCCCTGGCCACGGGTGCACAACCCCGAGGCCACATGGCGGTAGAACTGCCTTCTCACAGCTCTCTCTCTCTCTCCCTCACTGCCGTCAGCCCTCCAGGGCCCCGAGCTGTGGCCGGAGGAGAACTCGGGAGACCAGGAGCTGGCAGCAGTGCTGGTGAGCTGGATGGGTCCCCTCACTCCAGGTCTGTCTCATGGCCTGGAACGTTCTCCAACTCCGTGGTTTCAGCACACCCCTGTCTTCCTTAATTTAAACCTGGAGAGCCCTTCATCGCTCTTAGGTCCCCGAGCCCTGTTCCTCACTCACTGACAATCTCTGCCATCCCTTTGTCACAGGAGTCCCTGACCTTTGAAGACGTCCCAGCAAAGAAGGCTTGGCCTGTGCATCCTCTGGGTGAGACAGCTTTTTCCTGGGTTTATGACCACTGAAGGCTTTTTTGTATGTCCAAGGTGGCCCCTGACTTTTTGGCCTCTTTGGCTAAAAATGAGCTATTTTGATGAGGTGATATATATTGATATAGATCTATATTGATATGTCTGTATCTATATAGATATAATTTTAAGGCTCTTTGCATCTAAGCATCAACCCCCCCAACTCTGAACTTTTAAAATAAGTGGTCAGGAATTCCCTGGTGGTCCAGTGGTTTGGACTCCAGGCTTTCACTGCCACGGGCCCTGCTTCAATTCCCTGTCAAGGAACTAAGATCCCCCAAGCTATTTGACATGGCCAAGAAAAAAAAAGGTGGTCATGGCAAATACTATATGGTATTACTTATATGTGGAATCTAAACTATGACACATATCAACTGATCTATGAAATACACAGAGAGAGAGAAGTCTCGTGGTTGCCAAGGGGGAGGGAGGAGTAGATTGCAAGTTTGGGATTAGCAGATACAAATTATTACATATATTAATAGAATGGAGAAACAGCAATGTCCTACTGGATCTCCTGTAATAAAACATAAGAGAAAAGAATATATATATATATAACTGAACGAGTTTGCTGTACAACAGAAATTAACACAACATGGTAAATCAACTATACTTCAATAAAATTAATTACAACAGCTAAAGTTAAATAAAATAAGGGACCTCTCTGGTGGTCTGCTGGCTAAGACTCTGCACTCCCAATACAGAGGGCCTGGGTCAGGGAACTAGATCCCACAAGGTGGCAACTATTAATAAGAGTTCATGTGCTGCAATGAAGATTCCCTGTGTCACAATTAAGACCCCACACAGCCAAATACATAAATAAATATTTTAATTAATTAAATAAAATCAGTGGTCATGTGAAGGCTTACTAACCGATATGGGTCTCCATTTGGGAGAATGACACAGTGGTATGGTTGCCTGACATTATAAACAGGCCTAAAGGACCAGAATTATACACCTTACAACTGGTAAACTGTATGTTATTTGGTTTTTTACCCACCCTCTGCCCACCTACAAACTTTGCAGAATTCTGGGTTTCTTTGCACTTCCCGGCACTGAGGTTCTAGAGATTCCCAGAAGGCCCTCTGAGAACGCCTGACCTGTCCTGTTTTCTGTTTCTTTTTTTAGGAACTGGAGGCAGAACCCTGGAAGAGGAGTTTAAGGCAGAAGAGCCGAAAGGGGTGTCTTGGCCCTCGACCGCCTCAGCAAACGCTCAGGCAGAGAGCCCCAGGGTGGCAGAAGAGCCCCACGCCCAGTCGCTAGGGTCTGGCCCCGAGACGAGCGGCCCCGGAGGAGAAATGTCCCCTCCCGGCAGGAGTGACGTTCTCAAGGTCAAAGTAGCCGAAGGCGTCCCCAAGTCGGAGCCGGAGGTCAAGTTCATCTGCACAGACTGTGGCGTCAGCTTCCCGCAGTTGGCCCGCCTGGAGGCGCACCAGCTGCACTCACACCCGGGCGCGCGGTCCTTTCTGTGTCTGTGCTGCGGGAAGGGCTTCGGCCGCAGCTCCATCCTCAAGCTGCACATGCGCACGCACACGGACGAGCGGCCGCACACCTGCCACTTGTGCGGCCACCGCTTCCGCCAGAGCTCACACCTGAACAAACACCTGCAGACGCACTCCTCCGAGCCCGCCTTCCTGTGCGCCGAGTGTGGCCAGGGCTTCCAGCGCCGCGCGCGCCTCACGCAGCACCTGCTGGCGCACGCCCAGGACCAGAAGGCCCCCGGCGGCGCCCCGGAGACCAAGCCGCCGGCACCCCCCGAGCTGACCGTGGTGCTGTGCTCCCACTGCGGCCAGACCTTCCAGCGCCGCTCCAGCCTCAAGCGCCACCTGCGGATCCACGCCAAGGACAAGGGCCACCAGTGCTCCGAGTGCTCCGGCAGCCTGCGCCCCGGGCCCGAGCGCCGGCCCTATGTGTGCAGCGAGTGCGGCAAGGCTTTCCGGCGCAGCGAGCACCTGGGGGCCCACTGGCGCGTGCACACGGGCGAGCGGCCCTTCTCTTGCCAGGTGTGCGGCCGCAGCTTCAGTCAGAGCTCCCAGCTGGCCTGTCACCAGCGGGTGCACACGGGCGAGAAGCCCTACGGATGCCCCCACTGCGGGAAGCGCTTCATGCGGCGCGCCGGCCTCGCCCGCCACCTCCTGACCCACGGCGGCCCGAGGCCCCACCACTGTGCCCAGTGTGGCAAGAGCTTCAGCCAGACCCAGGACCTCACCCGCCACCGGCGCAGCCACACCGGCGAGAAGCCCTGCCGCTGCAGTGAGTGCGGCGAGGGCTTCAGCCAGAGCGCCCACCTGGCCCGCCACCAGCGCATCCACACCGGGGAGAAACCCCACGTCTGCGACACCTGCGGGCACCGCTTCCGGAACAGCTCCAACCTGGCCCGCCACCGCCGCAGCCACACGGGCGAGCGGCCCTACAGCTGCGAGCAGTGCGGCCGGAGCTTCCGGCGCAACGCCCACCTGCAGCGGCACCTGGCCACCCACGCCGGGGCGGGGGACGAGGCCGCATCTGGGCCGGCGGAGCCCCCCCAGGAGTGCCCGGAGTGTGGCAAGGTCTTCAGCCGCAGCTGCAACCTGCTGCGGCACATGCTGGTGCACACCGGGGCCCGGCCCTACTCGTGCGCACAGTGCGGCCGCAGCTTCAGCCGCAACTCCCATCTGCTGCGCCACCTGAGAACCCACGCCCGAGAGACTCTGTACTAGCTCCTCCCGCTTCGGCGGGGCCGATCCCGGCGCATCTCCCTGGGCTGCTCCCGGCTGCCGCGCATGCGCCCTGCTCCCACCCCACCCCCACCCCACCCAGTCACCTCCCTCTGGCTCCGCTGACCCTGCATGGTAACTCTTCCCTTGCACAGAAGCATCTCGTCCAGACCTCAGGAATGTATTTTAAAATACCCAAAGTAAAACAGCCTTCTGAACATGGCCCCTCTTTATGTTTTTCTTAAGTGCCACCTGTTACCCTCTCCACTGGGTCTGTGGTGATGCCCTCTGCTTCCCCCACCCCTTCAAGAGTAGGCTGAGTGGGAGCAGATCCAGGGAGAGTTCCTCCCCCTTGAAAAGGCTCACTGTGACTGTGTGTATGTCTGTCAGGGTGTGTGTGTGTGTGTGTGTGTGTGTGTGTGTGTGTGCATTGGGGGGGGCGGGGGGAGAAGACAGCTCTTAGAGCCAACTGTGGGCAAAGCCAACCAGTCTCACCCTGGAGTGATTTCTTCTCTGGAGTCCACCACTAACCCCCATGTTCAGTACAATACCCTCCAGTGTATTTGGCTGTTTAATTAAAATTGAATAAAACTTAAAACCCCAGGTGTTAGATTAATACGGGAAACCTGTTCTTGTGGAAGGTTGGTAACTAATTCAAACAAAATGCTAGCACTTAGCGGGTGATTAATTCAAACTGAAAAACTAAACCTGCCTGCAGGTAAGTTGGGTTGACTGTTGGGGGACCCCTAGCCACGCATAGGGGCTTCCCTTGTAGCTCAACTGGTAAAGAATCTGCCTGCAATGCAGGAGACCCGGGTTGGATTCCTGGCTCAGGAAGACCCTCTGGAGATGGGATAGGCTACCCACTCCAGTATTCTTGGGCTTTCCTGGTGGCTCAGGCGGTGAAGAATCCACCTGCAATGCAGGAGACCTGGGTTTGATCTCCTGGAGGAGAACGTGGCAACCCACTCCATTATTCTTGCCTGGAGAATCTCCATGGACAGAGGGGCTTGGTGGGCTACAGTCCATGGGGTCGCAAAGAGTCAGACATGACTTGAGTGACTAAACACAGAACAGCACAACCACCCATAATCTTTAAAGAGCAAAGCTGCTCTCTCTAAGTTTCCTCACCTTCTTCCTGCCTATCAGGCCCACTTGGTTGGCCTCTTCCTCTGGTGCACAGATTTCAAATCACATGACTTCTGGTAAATTACTGCCCCTCCATCAACCTGACAAGTTCCTTAGCAAATACTTGTGGAAAGGAAGTGAACTCATCAACCAGAGCTCAAGTGGCTGAAGGAGAACCAGTCCCGAATCTGGGGAAAGTGGAGGTGATTCCTGGGCACAGCTGGGAGGGAGAGCTCTGAGCCTGGAGGGGGGGTGCAGCCCTTTGGGGTTGGGAGGAAGACTGGGCTAAAGAGAACCCCTGAAAGCTGCTCTGTGTGTGCCTCCCTGAGGCAGGAAGTCAGGGCTGGGGAGGTGGGGTAGTGTCCTGGGGGAGGGGGATGTGAGCCAGGCTGGCCCTCAGGCCTTGCTCCTGGGCCCCCCAGTCTCTGCCTTGAGGCCCAGGTGAGGGAGACCACAGGCCCAGAGGCCCACTCCCACCCTCCTACCCTGCTTTCCCTCCTGGCCCAGGTTTGGGCGCCCTCCCTTCCCCTCCCCGGCTCCTGGGGCTCTGATCTTGGAAAAAGACCAAAGAGCTACCGAGGCCCCAGCTGGGGTACTGAAGGCCAGGAGAGAGAGGTCAGGAGAAGACAAGAGGGGTCAAAGCCCCTCCCCCGAGCTCCCTGAGCTGTAGGAGTGTGATGGTCCAGTCCTCCCCACCAGTCAGTCCAGGACCAGCGTTCCTGTTGTAGACACGCGTTCCGGGAAACAAACTCACTCAGAAGGACGATGCAGATAGTGGAGTGCAGCTTATTACACCTGCGGGCCCAAGGCAGAGTCTCCTCTTAGCCAAGGACCCCAACCAGTTTTTGTGAAAACCTTATATACCCTAAATGTACGTGCTCAAACCCACCTCCCCAAATTCTCTGAAACTAGTCTGAACAAAGGAAAAGAAAGATACAATCAAAGTTAACCTGTGATTCGTATGCCTTAAACCCATAAGCCTTAAGCCCAGGCAGTTAACAGTGGACAATTATCAATAGGCCTGTGGTCACACCCCAATAAGCATAATAGAATTTACGATTCTATTTGGTTACACAGATAATTAGGGTATTCTTTTAGGTGACTGGAGAGTCTAGGTATGAGTCCTGGGCTGTTCCATGGGGGAGGGGGGGTCTGGCTTTCCAGTTGGTATGTTGATTCCATAGATAGTGGGCACAGCTCAGTCTGGCCCAAGACGGAGTCCTGCTTTCAAGACAGCCTGTTCTGTCTGTTTCCTCCTTCATTCCCAGTTACAGATCAGAGGGTCCAGTGGCTTGTGTTGTTCACCCAGTACCAGGACCCCCACCTGGGTCCATCTGACCCACCACCTCTGCCTGTAGCCATCGGACCCCCAGCCTCCCATCCCCACAGACACTCCATTTCGGTCAACTGACTTTTATTAGGACGTCAGCACTACAGTGGCAGGCAGGTCAGACCTGGTGCAGGAGAATCCAGGCGGGGAGAGTTAGACGGGCTGGGTGGGGCCCTCCCTGAAGGGGAGGAGGTGAGGCAGCACTCCTCCCTAAAGGGGAGGAGGTGAGGCAGCCTGTGAGGATGGGTCAAGGGTGAGCAGGAGGGTAAAGGGTGCATCAGAAGATGCCCTGTGAGAAGGGAAAATCGAGGCTTCTAGATGAGAGGCCAAGCTCCCTGGGGACCCCTTGGGGCTTCTAGACCTGGATGAGGCTCTTGAAGAACTGCTCCAGAGAGGAACAAAAACCCTTTAACACTCTCCAGATGGCCTCAGCCGCTTTGTGCAAGCCTGGTAGGCAGGCAGCTGCTATCCGCTTAATCCAGTTCAGGGCTTTCCGAAACGTCTGCTGCAGTCACTGCAGGAGCTCTTTAAATCGCTCAAGTATGGAGAAGAAAATGGCAACCCACTTGGAGAAGGAAATGGCAGCCCACTCCAGTACTCTTGCCAGGAAACGTCCATGGACAGAGGAGCCTGGCGGGCTGCAGTCCATGGGGTTACATGACTGAGCGTGTGTGCACGAGGGTGGAGGGAGAGGGGTTGGCAGCAATAAACTAGTAGAACTAAAAAAAATTAAAATAATAAAATCGTTCAAGTATCCAGGCGTACCAACTCCTTGAAGTGGAGGAGTCAAAGGGCTGGTTCGGGCCTGGGGGACTGTAGGAGCCAGATGGGGGACTGTAGGAGCCGGAGGGCTCACAGACT
Organism: Cervus canadensis; assembly: GCF_019320065.1. Lineage (NCBI taxonomy): Eukaryota > Metazoa > Chordata > Mammalia > Artiodactyla > Cervidae > Cervus > Cervus canadensis. The sequence goes on from NC_057417.1 coordinate 37,319,976, forward strand.
CTGCGACGAACCTCTTGCTGTGTTTCACAAAGCAAGGGACTGGATTCCTGCAGGGATGGGAGGCAATGGGGCAATGTCCTGACCGAGCCGAGGCCTCCCAACCTTTAGGAGACTCTGGGACCCAGAAGCCCATGAATGAAAACTGCCTGCCTTCCTGCCAACAGCTCCACAGACACAAAGACTTTTCCCAAAACCTGAGCCTGGCCTCTTGGTTCCCCTCAAATAATAAACCCTGGTGGTTTATTGTACCTGAAGGTGGACTGACCTCTGAACCCTGCTCCAGCCGCACAGCGGGGCTCTGGTCACCGAGCACTGAGTGGGGAAGCTGATGCCCCAAGGCTGCCCCTCCGGAGCTCTCAGGGACCCCCACCCCCGCTCCGGGGAGCTCTGTGCATTTGTGGCAGGACCAATGACAAGACAGACCAGTGGGGAAGGGAATCAAGAGGAGCTGAGATGTCAGCTCAAACGAACCCTGATGCTTGGTTGTACCTGCCTGTAGGTGGTTGGCCTCGGAACCCAGCACCAGGCCCACGGGGCTTATCAGGCAGGAAGCTGAGTCCAGGGCTCTGGCCCCACGTGCGCTGAGTGGGGAGGCCGATGCCAGCAAGGCTGCACCACCTGAGATTTCAGGGACCCCCTTCACCCCCCACTCCAGGGAGCTCTGTGCACACGTGCCAGCACCAAGGACAGAGGGGAGGGGAAGGAAGGCGCTGAGACAGTGGCTCCAACTCACTGGAAGCTTCTCTTGAATGGAATCTTCAACGAATTCAAGGATGTCCCTCATGAGTGCCTCCTGGGGAGAGGAGGTGTGCGGTCTGTACTCCTGCCCCGCTGCTGAGGTCAGGGGTCCCCACTGCCGCCCCCCGTGCATCCAGGTGAGTCTGAAGGGGGCCAGGGCCCCAGACCCCATACCCTGGCTGATCAAACTCTGAGGACTACCCTTAGCAGGGGACAAGGGCCAAACTCACCTCCATCTCGGCTAGGGCTGCCTCCATCTGTTGGGAAAAAAACACTCTGTTTAAAACACCCCTGTCCTCTCTCACTTTCACCCTGGACCCCAAGTTCCAGCTAGTTCTCATCTCTGCCCAGTCACCCCAATAACTAACCCTCAACCTGGGGACCATGCGTCTGGCATGCCTGCCCTGCCCTCGTTGCCCTGTGGTCCGGACACCTCCCTCAGCATCCCTGGGCCTCCGTATCCCTTCCTGTGCACTCACCTGCCACACAGGTGTGCGTTTGTCCAGTGTAAGGACTGGACGCTGAGCTGTGACCCTCATCATCACCGTGACTGTGACTGTGACCCCACCCCACCTCCCTCAACCTGGGGAGGGTTCGGGGGTGGGCCACACTGACCCACCTGTGCTTTTTCTGGTTGATTTCCCATCATATCACAGAAATAATCCACACGGCGGTGCTGTGAACAGAGAGGGACTTGAGTAAAAGAAGCTCGATCCTTCTCCCTGCTGGGTCCCAAGTGGGCCAGATGTTCTTGGCTTTACCCAGCAGAACCCAGGCCTCCCGAGCCCCCAGCTATACATGGAGATGAGCTTCTTACAATTTGGGCCCTGAGAGAATCCAGGTTGCATGGGACTCCCTGTGGAGGAAACAGTGAAAGTCGGTCTTCTGACCTTGTAACCACCGAGACCTGTTTCACACACACACACACACACACTCTCACACCCAAGGAGGACCCTTGCCCTGGAGTAGGGCTCTGGTCACCGAGCACTGAGTGGGGAGGCTGATGCCCCAAGGCTGCCCCTCTGGAGCTCTCAGGGCCACCCCCCCCGCCCCCCCCCGCTCCGGGGAGCTCTGTGCATTTGTGGCAGGACCAATGACAAGACAGACCAGTGAGGAAGGGAATCAAGAGGAGCTGAGATTTCAGCTCAAACTCACGGAGTTGTTTTTAACTTGAGCATCCACAGCGTCAGCCACATCTGCGCTGCATGTGCTCTGGGGAAAGAGAATGTGGAGACTGCCCACGGGGCTTGCAGCTGAGGTCTGTGGGCCCCACTGGGCCTCCCACAGGTCCAGAGGAGTCAGAAGGAAGACAGACATCCAGACCCAGTACCCTGGCTGATCCCAACTGTGGGGACTCAACTTCAGGGGAAGGGCAAGACCCAAACTCACCTCCAATTCAGTAAGATCCGAGCAGACCTATTGGGAAAATATCACTCAGTTTAAAATTCCCCTGCCCTGCCCTCTCTCACTTTGAGTCTCAATCCCAAGCCCGAGTCTGTGCTCACTGGTGTCCCCTCTTCCCCTGGTGGCTGGGGACCAGGCATCTGACACTGCTGTTCTGTCGTTCTGCCCTGTGACTTGCACACCTCCCCAGCAGCCCTGGGCCTCCGTATCCCCCACCTGTGCGGTCACTGGATACACAGGTGAATTTTGTGCAGTGTAAGGACTGGGCTCTGAGCTATCACCTTCATCATCACCATCATCATGAAATTGTTAGGGGAGGCACAGTGACTGAAACTGCGCACCCTGGCCAGGCACCACCATAACCATCTGCATGAGTAACTTTAGGACAGGAGGTCCTAGTGAGGAACAGGCAACTAACAAGCCACCAGTAACTGGAAGAGTTGGGGAAAGGTCAAAAGGAGACGCGACGTGTCTGACCACCTCCCAGGATCCTTCTCACTGGCATCCATCTTGGCTGAGCAAGGCATGCACCACCAGGAAGGACCCCGAGTCAGACTGACCGGCCAAAGACAACCCAGAAACTAATCCCATCACCATAAAGCCCAAGACTGCGAGCCAGCAGACAGAGCAGTCCTCCTGGCTTCCCTTACCCTCCTGCTCTCCGCCTGGGCGCCCTTTCTCAATAAACTCTCTTGCTTTGTCAGCATGCCATCTCCACAGATAATTATTTCCAAGTGTTAGACAAGAGCCCACTCTCAGGCACTGGAAAAGTTCTTCCTTCCTGCAACAAAGCCACCCCATTCCACTTACACTGGAGACGGGGGAGTTCACTGACCCACCTCATCTTTAGATTTCCATACAAGGGTTTCACAGAAGTTGTCAACAAGTTGGTGCTGTGAAGAGAGACAGAGTTGGGACGAAGAGGCCTGGTCCTTTCCCTCCTGGGGCCCAGGTGGGTCAGGACACCCTCAGGTTCAGCTACCGATCCTCCCAACCATCCATGGGGATGAACTGCTTACCATTCTGCCTTGCAGGATATCGATGGGATCTTCGAAGTCCTGTGGAGATGACAGCGACAATGAGGCTGATGAGACCTCACCAACCATTGCGGATCTGTTACACACTCACACACTCACACAAGGAGGACGATTGCCCTGGAGTGGCAGGTCCAGGTTCCCAGATGCCAACCTGGTTCCCAGATGCCCAGCCCTCCGTGGTCCCGCTGAAAGCTGACCAGGGAGGAACTGGTGCTGTCTTCTCCTGTCTCAGGCGCTGACGGTGACAGTGGCCCTTGGGTGTCTTCCTGACCACTGACCCTGCAGACCCGTGGACCCTAGCCCCTTCCCCTTCAGACACTTGACTCCATCTCAGAGGTGGGAGGTGCCCCACCGAATCCTCCCGAGACTCCACATAACCGCGGGAATCTGGCGTGTCCCCGCTGCCCTCCTGGCCCTGGGGGGTCAGTGTGGCTCAGAGCACGTGCAGGGCTCCCATCTGCACACCCTGTGTCCGGGGGCCCATCCTGTCAGCCCCGCATCACACACGACTGGGCAAGGAGACACCTCGCGGGTCCTGGGAACACTCTGCTGCCCTCATCGTCCTCTCACTGGGCCTGAGCGCTCAGCCTGGGTCACCCCTGATGATTTCCCAGATTCCGGTGTTCCATGGCCCAGAGCCCCTGAGCATCTGGTCACCCTCAGAACTCAGGTGGGGGAGTGGGACAGAGGGCGGAGGGCTCCCCAAAGGGAAAGAATAGACTCAGCTCAGCGTGGCTTCAGCTCCTGATCCAGGCCCTGAGAGCAATGCCTTCAGTTTCCAGAAAAACACCACACGCCTCTACCCCCGGGTTTCCAGGCTGTAGAAAGGGTCCCCAGGGACGACTGATTCCTCTGACCCGGACACCCTCCATGTGCAGCTCCCTCACCAGAATGTCGACTCTAATTCCTAAAGTGACTCCTCTGTCCCTTGACTCTGGTTCCTCAGTCCTCTCAGCCCAGAACGGCCCCCTGGGACCTCCACAGAGCTGCTGCCATACCTGTCCTCTAGCAGGAATGCCGCCCCAGAGCCAGGACCTGCTGCGTAAGGAACGGGATCTAGGACGGGGGGAGTGTGGGGGAGAATGGGTACATGTGTATGTATGGCTGAGTCCCTTCGCTGTCCACCTGAGACTATCACAGCTGTGTTAATCATCTCTATTCCCACACAAAATTAAAAGTTAAAATAGAGAGAGCGAGAGAGAACGAGACAGAGAGAGAGAAATCTTTGTGCACAAACACTTTCAGAAATGGAGAGACAATAAATAGTTGAAGTCCAGCTGAGAACTTTCCAAAAGAAATAAAGGAGAGGGCTCAGAGCAACAGGCGTCTATATGGTCTGTGTCAGTAACTGTTTGGAATGTCGGGTTAGAGACAGCAGAGCACCCCCCTCCGCCCCGGATCGCTGTGAGCGACAACGCAGCCGCACGCCCAGGAACCGGCACACGGCGCTGACCCAGATGCTCTCTTCCAGATTCGGAACCTCCAGACAGGCGGAGACCGAGGGTCTCTGGAATATATGGCATAGTCCTTGCTGCACTTCCAGAAGGAAGGGACTGGACTCCTGCTGGGATTCCTGCAGGGATGGGGGGCTGTTCAGGGACCCACCCCGGGAGGGGCAGACTCTGATCCTGCCCTGACCGAGGCCTCCCAGCCCTTGCGAGACGCTGGGACTCAGAAACACACAAAAGGAAACTGCCTGCCTTCTGGCCAACAGCTCCACAGACACAAGGACTTCTCCCAGAGACTGGGCCTGGCCCCTCAATTCCCCGCAAAGAACAAACCCTGATGCTTGGTTGTACCTGCCTGTAGGTGGTTGGCCTCGGAACCCAGCACCAGGCCCACGGGGCTCATCAGGCAGGAAGCTGAGTCCAGGCTCTGACCCCCGTGTGCTGAGTGGGGAGGCCGATGCCAGCAAGGCTGCACCACCTGAGATTTCAGGGACCCCCTTCACCCCCCACTCCAGGGAGCTCTGTGCACACGTGCCAGCACCAAGGACAAGAGAGGCCAGAGGGAACAGGAAGGAAGGCGCTGAGACAGTGGCTCCAACTCACTGGAAGCTTCTCTTGAATGTGATCTCCCAGGTATTCCACGACGTCCTCGCTGAGTGCCTCCTGGGGAGAGGAGGTGTGCAGTCTGCACTCCCACCCCGCTGCTGAGGTCAGGGGTCCCCACTGCCGCCCCCCGTGCATCCAGGTGAGTCTGAAGGGGGCCAGGGCCCCAGACCCCATACCCTGCCTGATCCAGCTCTGAGGACTACCCTTAGCAGGGGACAAGGGCCAAACTCACCTCCATCTCTCCTTGGGCTGCCTCCACCTGTTGAGAAAAAAGCACTCTGTTTAAAACACCCCCACCCTGTCTCACTTACACCCTGAACCCCAAGCCCCAGCTAGTTCTCATCTCTGCCCAGTCACGCCAATAACTAACCCTCAACCCGGGGACCATGCGTCTGGCATTCCTGCCCTGCCGTCGTTGCCCTGTGGTCTGGACACCTCCCTCAGCATCCCCGGGCCTCCGTATCCCTTCCTGTACACTCACCTGCCACACAGGTGTGCGTTTGTCCAGTGAAAGGACTGGACGCTGAGCTGTGACCCTCATCATCACCGTGACTGTGACCCCACCCCACCTCCCTCAACCTGGGGAGGGTTCGGGGGTGGGCCACACTGACCCACCTGTGCTTCTTCTCGTGGATTTCCTATATTATTACGGAAATAATCCACACACCTGTGCTGTGAACAGAGAAGGACTTGAGTAAAAGAAGCTCGATCCTTCTCCCTGCTGGGTCCCAAGTGGGCGAGATGTTCTTGACTTTACCCAGCAGAACCCAGGCCTCCCAAGCCTCCAGCTATACGTGGAGATGAGCTTCTTACCATTCGGACCCTGAGTAAAGCCAGGTGACTTAGGACTCGCTGTGGAGGAAACAGTGAAACTTAGGCTTCTGACCTTGAAACCACCGAACCTGTTTTACACGCACACACACTCACCCCAGGATGCCCCTTGCCCTGGAGTAGGGAGGTCAGCATGGTGCCCAGATGCCCAGCCCTCCGTGGCCCCGCTGAGAGCTGACCAGGGAGGAACTGGCGCTGTCCTGTCCTGTCTGAGGCACTGACGGTGACAGCGGCCAGTCTTCCCGACCTCTGACCCTGCAGACCCCTGGCCCCAGCCCCTTCCCCTCCAGACTCCAGACACTTGATGCGTCATGGAGCTGCCCCACTGACCCCTCAGGAGACTCCACATAACGGCGGGAATCTGGCGTGTCCCTGCTGCCCTCCTGGCCCTGGGGGGGTCAGTGCGGCTCAGAGCACGTGCAGGGCTCCCGTCTGCACACCCTGTGTCCGGGGGGCCCATCCTGTCAGGCCCGCATCACACGTGACTGGGCAGGGAAACACCTTGCGGGTCCTGGGAACACTCTGCTGCCCGCATCGTCCTCCCACAGGGCCTGAGCGCTCAGCCTGGGTCACCACTGATGACCACTCCCAGATCATGGTGTTCCATGGCCCAAAGCCCCTGAGCATCTGGTCACCTTCAGAATTGAGATGAGGGATTGGTACAGAGGGCGGAGGGCTCCCCAAAGGGAACGAATATACTCTGAGCTCAGCGTGCCTTCAGCTACTGATCCGGGCCCTGAGAGAAATGCTTTCAGTTTCCAGGAACACGTGGTCAGGCCCCGCAACTCGGGGGTTTTCAGGCTGTAGAAGGGATCTGGATGGGGTTGGGGGATCTTCCCTTGTGGTCCAGGGGCCAAGCCTCCCAGTACTCAGTGTAGGGGGTTCGGTTGGAACCCTGGCCAGGGAACTAGACCCCACATGCTGCAACTAAGATCCCTGAGACAAAAGAAATTCAATAAACATGAACACGGTTTAGAAGGAGCCCCAAGGATGGCTCATTCCTCTGACACCGCAGATGCTCCATGTCTGACTCCCCCAGGAGCATGACGACTCTAATTCCTACATGCAACCTGGTCCATCGTTCCTTCCTTGGTCCCAACAGAGGCCCCCACACTGAGCTGCCCCCCAAACCGACCTCCCAGCAGGAGCCCCAGCCCCACAGCCAGGACCTGCTTCAGAAGGAAAGGGCTCAGAGCAACAGGAAACCAAAGCATGTTTGCCAACGATTATCCAGAATTTCAGGATGGTGACAGCAGAGTGTTCGACCAGGGTCATTGTGAGACTGGGCGCTTTGATGGCACAGGTCCCATGTGTGGACCCTGTGCTTCCCCAGTGGGAAGGAAATGGCAACCCGCTCCAGCATCTCTGCCTGGAGAATCCCATGGACCGGGGATCCTGGTGGGCTACAGTCCCTGGTTCGCAAAGAGTCTGAGTGACTCACACTTTTACTTTCCCCAGGGGCCACCCCAGCACCCAGGGAGGGTGGTACAGATCTGCTGTTCGCAGAGCAGTCAGCAGGGCTGGGGCTGAGCGGCTGGGAGCAGGGACAGACTGCAAATGAGACCCCAGGCCCACTCTCCCCTCATCCCTCGTAGTCACTCACCCTAGCCAAGCTCATGGTGGCTTAGGGTCCTCCCGCTGGGACCTGGTGGAGAAAGAGTGGGAGGAAAAGTGCTTCAGGAAGCGGGCTCGCCCACCACCCTGGACGGCCCTCCGCCTGCAGGTCTCCCCCACCCCCCCCCCGACTCCCCAGAGCCCCTCACCTGAGATCCTGCACCCAGAGCTCTGGCTGAGCACTGCCCTGCTGCCCCTGAGACCAGCAACTTAAGAACTGGCCAGGGAGGGGCGGAGAGGGTGAATCCCTGCTGGGAAACAGGTTGTGTGTGTTTGAAACAGAAACTGAGACAGAAATAGAAGCAGATACGGGGGCGGGGGAGACAGAAGGAGGGGAAGACATGGAGCCAGAGGTCTGAGGGGCTGGGGCGGGGAGGGCGTGTCCCTTACACTCTGGGTCCTGGGTCAGGGCCCCCCTCCCTGAGCTGGATCAGGATCTCTGAGCACAGTTTGGGGCGCGTCCCCCCACCATCAGCCCGAGCGAAGGGAGGGATGGGGGGCAAGTCCAGACTTGGGACCATAGTTTGAGGAAGCTTCAGGAGGAGCCGACCAGGGCCGTGGATCAGACTGCACCCCACTCCACATCCAGAGAAGCTTCTGTAGCCACCCTGCCCTCAGGAAGTCACAGGACCTGCAGGGAGCCTGAGCTGGAGACTCTCCGCGGGGCCCCGGCACCCAGGGCAGGGGCCGGGCCTGTGTGCCTGACACACAGGATGTGTCCCCTCTGAAGGGGCTGAAGCGAGCCTTGCTGACCGTCTGGGCCCCGCTCACCAGGGTCTCCTGAGCCCTGCTCGGGCCCCCAGTCCTCAGGCACCATGGCAGGGGTCTCCCTGGCCCTGGCCATCCCCACAGGGCCTGACTCTCACAGCCTGGCCCACCTCTCCTGAGACCACAGCCCCTCACAGCCCAACACAGCCATGGCCTTGCCTCTGTCCTAGAGACCCAGGGCGGCCGCAACAAAGAGCCACAGACCCGGGTGTCAGCCACACACGTTTATTCTCACGGTGGAGCCTAGAAATTGAAATCAAGGCGTCAGCAGGTAGTGGTTGCTCTGAGAGCCCTGAGGGAAGCATGTGTTCCAGGCTTCTCTCCTAGGCGTGCAGACGGCTGTCTCCAGGTCTACATGGCACCCTCCCTAGACAAGTATCTGTCTCCTAATTCCCCATATTCATCAGGTCACCAGTCATAACGGATTAGGGCCCACCCTAACCACCTCATGGTAACTTGATTCCCTGTAAAGACCTCCTCCAGATGCTGGTGGTTAGGACTTCACTGTGAATTTAAGACAACACGAGTCAGTGTCTCATATTCTTGAAGAGGAACCGGCCTCCTGATGGGCCACCTGTGTGCACCCCATGGGGACAAACCTACGAATCCCACCTCTCAGGAAAAGTCTCTCTTGGGTCCACCAGACCCCAGCCGGCATCCCCTGCCCCTTAGGAGCCCGTTCAGTTGTCTGAACCTCCCTTCCCACACCCAGGAGGTCCAGATCCTTCCCTGAGCCAGCTCAGAACTCCAGGGTAGGAGGGAGACCACAGAGCCGCTCTTGCTCAGCTGCAGGCTTCCCTGGTGGCTCAGAGGGTAGAGATTCCACCTGCAATGAGGGAGACCTGCATTCGATCCCTGGGTCAGGAACATCCCCCTGGAGAAAGAAACCCACTCCAGGATCTTGGCCCGGAGAATCCCACGGACTGCATCCTCCATGGAGAGGGTCACAGAGTCAGACACGGCGGAGCGGTTTTCACTTGCTTCAGCTGCACACCTCATTTCCAGGTCTTACCTCCGGTGATCCGGCTCCCTGAGAGGTGACACCGGGCACCTCCACATCTGTCTCAGGAAGGCCACCTCCTGAAAGGCCTTTCGTGTCTCACTGTGGGCTGAACCCTTTTCTTTATAGAGTTTTGGTGAGATATAATTCACATATCGTACAATTCACCCAGGAAAGTGCCTAATTCAATGCACAGTACTACTCAACCATCACCACCGAAAATTTCAGAACACTTTTATCATCTCAAGAAACCATCCTGCACCCCTAAGCCAGCATCCTCCAGGGCCCACCACCAGGCAATCCCTAAGTCTGTTTTTAACTTTCTGAGGTGCCGCTAGACGATTTCTCGAGGCTTTCCCGGTAGCTCAGAGGTAGAGTCCGCCTGCAATGCAAGAGATCCAGGTTCAATCTGTGAGTCAGGGAAGATCCCCGGGAGGAGGACATGGCAACCCACTCCAATATTCTTGCCTGGAAAACCCCATGGACAGGGGAGCCTGGAGGGCTCTGGTCTATGGGGCCACGGAGACAGCATTGAGCGTGCACGCACACACAGAAGGGTAGTAAATGTTTTCTGGCTCCATGCCCTGACCACATGTAACATTTGCAATTTTTTTGCCCCCATTCTGTGGGTTGTCTTTTTTTTTCTGGTGCTGCCCTTTGAAATACAAAGTTTTATGTCTATATATTTTAATAATTTGTATCATTTATTTCCGATTCTTTTAATAACATATCAATGCGATGTGGCATTTTTGTGAAGCAGGCTTCATGAAGTCTGAGAGGCTGGAGAAGTGTCCACTGTTGCAGTGAAAGGAGCCTCAGATGTCACATGGGACATCCCTCTCTGGGCCCCTCCAACCAACTTTTGGTTGCTCCCCCAGCTCATTCTCAGCCACCCTGTCCCCCATCAATGATGGATTCCAGCCTCTCCTGTAAAATAGTGATTCGGGTCTGTCCCGTTCCTGCCACCAAGCTTCAGTCTCTGGCTCCATCACTGCTCCAAGGAAGGCTTTTCTCTCCTGTTATTTTTATTGTCCTGCTTCAGGGCTGACAAGCTTTGCGAACACAGGTTTCCTCCTCCTCATACTTAGAAAGGGTCCTGACAGAGGCCCAGAGGGCTTCTGGTGCCTTTGAATTCTCAGGTCCCTGGCTGGTTGAAGACACCTGGCTGTCATCCTCCTTCTGCTCTGGTTGTGACCATGCTGGGCTCCATGCCCCCTGGGTCAGCTCTGGGCAGCACTGTGGGCCCGCTGAGCCTGGGTGACACATTAAGAAATGGTGGGTATGTGACTCCACCCATGGGGGTTGAACCTTTCTCACCCAGGCCGTGAGCTGGGCTCTGTAAACACAGGAAGAGGTTACAGAACTTGGCAGAGACACAGAAAAGCCACAAGACAGAGATGCAGCTGCTGGCCTGTCTCCCTTGCACAGGAGGACCACGCCCCACTCCCACCACCCCAGGTTGTTCAAATACAGATTCCTGTCCCCAGACCCTAGTGTAGATTCAGAGTGAGAACATGGAATCTGCACTTTAAAGTTTCCACGGTCATTCTCCCTCTCTCTTTTTTCTTTTTTTTGGCCAGATCAGGCGAGTTGAGGGATCTTAGCTCTGAGACTAGAAATTTCACTCAGGCCATGACAGTGAAAGCGCCTGATTCTAACCAGTGGACCACCAGGCAACGCCCTTCGTGGGTCATCCTATGTGGGTATTCCAGTAGCAGATTTGCAGAGGCACTGGTTTTGAGATGCTGAATTCTGTGATGAGTCTGTGGTCGGGGATGGTCAATGAGGTGGCTCAGGTTCCATGCACTCATCACCCAGGAACATTGAGAAAGCATTGACCCCAGACAGAGAGGGGACCAGTCCACTGTCGTCCCACCTGCATGAGCTGATGGGAGCCAAGCAGTTCCCTAGCGGGCGGCAGGGGCTCAGGTGTGGAGGCGGGGAGAGGTGTTTCAGGTGCAAGAGGGCTTCCCCCTGAGACTGGGCAGTTCTGGTTCCAGTGTGCTGAACGGAGAGAAGGTGCACGAGGCCGACTGTGGAGCATCATCTACGTGTGACCAGTGACACCACCCAGGACGTGGGGCTGGGCGATCAGGGGTGGTCTCAGGGCTGATTTGGGGTCCCCAGCCATGTGGGGTGCTTGGGATTTCACAGACGCAGCACAGGGAGACAAACATCACAGAGGGCCTGGAGAGCCAGGCTGGGGTTCAGCGTCCCGGCATGGGCGGTGGGGCCCGTACCTAAAGGCCCAAACAGCTTGGCACGGCTATTGACAGGAGGGGCCTGGGCTGCCTGGCGCACAGCCGGGGCCTTCAGGAGGGAATGAAGGCCGTCTGGGCACTGAGCCCTCTGGCCCCTCGATCCTAAGTGAAGTGGCTGGTGTCTGCTGCCCTGGCCGGCCCCACAGGGCTTGTCGCTCACAGCCTGGCCACCCTCCTTGCTGGGGCAACAGCCTCGCACAGCCCAGCACCTCCATGGCCTTCTCGTATGTCTTCCAGGCCCAGGGCCACCATTACAAAGAACCCCAGACCCGTGTATCAACAACACACATTTCTTCTCTCACAGTGCAGCCTAGAAGTGGAAGTCAAGGTGTCAGCAGGTATGGTTCCCCTGAGAGCCCTGAGGGAAGCCTGTCTTCCAGGCCTCTCCTAGGCTGGTAGATAGGCATCTCCATGTCGACACAGCGTCCTCTCCAGACATGGATGTGTCTCCTAATCCCGCATTTTCATAAGGTCAGCAGTCACAATGGATTAGGGCCCACCCTGAGGACCTTGTTTACCTTGATTCCTTGTAAAGACCACCTCCAGATGACGTAGCATTCAGAGGACTTCAGCATAGGAATTTGGGGACACAGTGGGACTTCTGATATCCTTGAAGGGCAACTGGATTTGAAAAGTAGAGGTGTTTCTTGAGCACAGCTGGAAGGGAATGCTCTGAGCCTGGGGCTGGGAGGTTCAGTCGTTAGGTGTTGGGAGGAACACAGGGCGACAGGAGTCCCCAGTGTCACAGGTTTAGGTTTAATACTCCTCGAAGACTCTTGTAGAAATGCTTTTATCCAGGATAAAGCATAAGTCATAAGGACAGGAGACTAGGAAGGACCAACAGGATGGGTTACTAGACCTGGATGAGTCTTCTGAGAAGAACTGCCCCACAGAGGGGCACAAACCTGTCAGCACTCCCCAGACGGCCTTCACCGCACTGCAGACGGCCTTCACCGCACTGCAGACGGCCTCTGGGATGGCCGCCGTTGTCTCCCGCAGCAAGGACAGCCAATCGGAACACCTCTGCTGGAGACTCTGCATAAAGCCCAGGAACTGCCGCCAGGCTCTGGCCCAGATGCTCTCTTCCGGATTCTGGACCTCGGGACAGGCAGGTACTGAGGGTCTCTGGATTCTGCAGCGGAGTCCTTGCCACGCTTCCTGATGCAAGGGACTGGACTTCTGCATGGATTCCTGCAGGGATAGGGGCCTGTTCCGTGACCTGCCCTGGGCTAGGCAGGCCTTCGTCCTGACCTGACCGAGTCCTCCCAGCCCTTGCGAGACACTGGGACTCAGAAACACACGAAAGGAAACTGCATGCCTTCCGGCCAACAGCTCCGCAGATACAAGGACTTCTCCCAGAGACTGGGCCTGGCCCCTCGGTTCCCTTCGAAGAACAAACCCTGATGCTTGGTTGTACCTGCCTGTAGGTGGTTGGCCTCTGAACCCAGCACCAGGCCCACGGGGCTCATCAGGCAGGAAGCTGAGTCCAGGGCTCTGGCCCCCGTGCGCTGAGTGGGGAGGCTGATGCCAGCAAGGCTGCACCACCTGAGATTTCAGGGACCCCCTTCACCCCCCACTCCAGGGAGCTCTGTGCACACATGTCAGCACCAAGGACAAGAGAGGCCAGAGGGGAGGGGAAGGAAGGCGCTGAGACAGTGGCTCCAACTCACTGGAAGGTTCTCTTGAATGTGATCTTCCAGGTATTCCACGACGTCCTCGCTGAGTGCCTCCTGGGGAGAGGAGGTGTGCAGTCTGTACTCCCGCCTCGCTGCTGAGGTCAGGGGTCCCCACTGCTGCCCCCCGTGCATCCGGGTGAGTCTGAAGGGAGCCAGGGCCCCAGACCCACACCCTGGCTCATCCAACTCTGAGGACTACCCTTAGCAGGGGGCAAGGGCCAAACTCACCTCCATCTCTCCTAGGGCTGCCTCAATCTGTTCAGAAAAAAGCACTCTGTTTAAAACACCCCCACCCTGTCTCACTTTCACCTGAACCCCAAGCCCCAGCTAGTTCTCATCTCTGCCCAGTCACCCCAATAACTAACCCTCAATCCGGGGACCATGCGTCTGGCATGCCTGCCCTGCCCTCGTTGCCCTGGGGTCCGGACACCTCCCTCAGCATCCCTGGGCCTCCGTATCCCTTCCTGTGAACTCACCTGCCACACAGGTGTGCGTTTGTCCAGTGTCAGGACTGGGCGCTGAGCTGTGACCCTCATCATCACCGTGACTGTGACCCCACCCCACCTCCCTCAACCTGGGGAGGGTTCGGGGGTGGGCCACACTGACCTACCTGTGCTTCTTCTGGTTGATTTCTCATCTCAAGACAGAAATAATCCACATGGCTGTGCTGTGAACAGAGAGGGATTTGAGTAAAAGAAGCTCGGTTCTTCTCCCTGCTGGGTCCCAAGTTGGCCAGAACGTTCTTGGCTTCACCCAGCAGAACCCAGGCCTCCCGAGCCCACAGATATACGTGGAGATGAGCTTCTTACCATTTGGGCCCTGAGAGAAGCCAGGTTACGTGGGACTCCCTCTGAAGGAAACCATGAATCTCAGACTTCGGACCTTGTAACCACCGAGACCTGTTTTACACGCACACACACTCACCCAAGGATGCCCCTTGCCCTGGAGTAGGCAGGTCAGCATGGTGCCCAGATGCCCAGCCCTCCGTGGCCCCACTGAGAGCTGACCAGGGAGGAACTGGCGCTGTCCTGTCCTGTCTGAGCTGCTGACGGTGACAGCGGCCAGTCTTCCCGACCTCTGACCCTGCAGACCTCCGGCCCCAGCCCCTTCCCCTCCAGACACTTGATGCGTCACGGAGGTGCCCCACTGACCCCTCAAGAGACTCCACATAACAGCAGGAATCAGGCGTGTCCCCGCTGCCCTCCTGGCTCTGGGGGGTCAGTGCGGCTCACAGCGTGTGCAGGGCTCCCGTCTGCACACCCTGTGTCCGGGGGCCCATCCTGTCAGGCCCGCATCACACGTGACTGGGCAGGGAAACACCTTGCCGGTCCGGGGGACACTCAGCTGCCCGCATCGTCCTCTCACTGGGCCTGAGCGCTCAGCCTGGGTCACCCCTGATGACCACACCCAGATCCCGGTGTTCCATGGCCCAGAGCCCCTGAGCATCTGGTCACCCTCAAAATTGAGACGGGGGAGTGGGACAGAGGGCGGAGGGCACCCTAAAGGGAAAGAATAGACTCTAAGCTCAGCGTGGCTTCAGCTGCTGATCCATGTCCTGAGAGAAATGCTCTCAGTTTCCAGGAACTCTTAGTCAGGCCCCGCCACACAGGGGTTTCCAGGCTATGGAAAGGATCCGGGTTGGGGTAGGGTGTCTTCCCTCGTGGTCCAGAGGCCAAGGCTCTCAGCACTCAGTGTAGGGGGGTTCAGTTGTAACTCTGGCCAGGGAACTAGACCCCACACGCTGCAACTAAGATTCCTGACAAAAGAAATTCAATAAATACGAATAAGCATTAGAAGGAGCCCCGAGGATGGCTGATTCCTCTGACACCGCAGATGCTCCATGTCTGACTCCCCCAGGAGCATGACGACTCTACTTCCTACACTCACCCTGGTCCATCGCTCCTTCCTCGGTCCCAGCAGAGGCCCCCACACTGAGCTGCCACCCAAACCGGCCTCCCAGCAGGAGCCCCAGCCCCACAGCCAGGACCTGCTACAGAAGGAAACGGCTCAGAACAACAGGAAACTGTAGCGTGTTTGCCAACTATTATCCAGAATTTCAGGATGGTGACAGCAGAGCGTTCGACCAAGGTCATTGTGAGGCTGGGTGCTTTGTTGGCACAGGTCCCACCTTGTGACCCTCTGCTTCCCCAGTGGGAAGGAAATGGCAACCCACTCCAGCATCTCTGCCTGGAGAGTCCCATGGACAGGGGACCTGGTGGGCTACAGTCCCCGGGTTCACAAAGAGTTGGACACCACTGAGTGACTCACACTTTTACTTTCCCCAGCGGCCACCCCAGCAGCCTGGGAGGGTGGTACAGATCTGCTGTGCGCAGAGCAGTCAGCAGGGCTGGGGCTGAGCTGCTGCGAACAGGAACAGGAGGCAAATGAGACCCCAGGCCCACTCTCCCCTCATCCCTTGTAGTCACTCACCCTAGCGAAGCACATGGTGGCTGAGGGTCCTTCCGCTAGGACCTGCTGGAGGAAGAGTGGGAGGAAAAGTGCTTCAGGAAGCGGGCTCGCCCACCACCCTGGACGATCCTCCGCCTGCAGGTCTCCCCCACCCGCACGACAGGCTCCCCAGAGCCCCTCACCTGAGCTCCTGTACCCAGAGGTCCAGCTGAGCACTGCACCGCTGCCCCAGAGAGCCAGGGACTTAAAAACTGGCCAGGAGAGGGTGGAGCCCTGCTAGGGAGGAGCCAGGGTCAGCTGTGTGTGTTTGAGACAGAAAGTGAGACAGAAATAGAAACAGAAATAGGGGTGGGGGAGACAGAAAGAAGGGAAGACATGGAGGCAGTGGTCTGAGGGGCCGGGGCGGGGAGGGCGTGTCCCTTACACTCTGGGTCCTGGGTCAGGGCCTCCCTCCCTGAGCTGGATCGGGATCCCTGAGCCCAGTTTGGGCCGCATCCCCCCACCATCAGCTCGAGCGAAGGGAGGGATGGGGGAAAGTCCAGACTTGGGACCATAGTTTGAGGAAGCTTCAGGGGGAGCCGACCAGGGCCCTGGATCAGACTGCACCCCACTCCACATCCAGAGAAGCTTCTGTAGCTGCCCTGCCCTCAGGAAGTCACAGGACCTGCAGGGAGCCTGAGCTGGAGACTCTCCGCGGGGCCCCGGCACCCAGGGCAGGGGCCGGGCCTGTGTGCCTGACACACAGGATGTGTCCCCTCTGAAGGCGCTGAAGCGATCCTTGCTGACCTTCTGGGCCCCGCTCACCAGGGTCTCCTGAGCCCTGCTCGGCCCCCCAGTCCTCAGGCACCATGGCAGGGGTCTCCCTGGCCCTGGCCATCCCCACAGGGCCTGACTCTCACAGCCTGGCCCACCTCCCCTGAGACCACAGCCCCTCACAGCCCAACACAGCCATGGCCTTGCCTCTGTCCTAGAGACCCAGGGCGGCCGCAACAAAGAGCCACAGACCCGGGTGTCAGCCACACACATTTACTCTCACAGTGGAGCCTAGAAATTGAAATCAAGGCGTCAGCAGGTAGTGGTTGCTCTGAGAGCCCTGAGGGAAGCATGTGCTCCAGGCTTCTCTCCTAGGCTTGTAGACAGCTGTCTCCAGGTCTACATGGCACCCTCCCTAGACAAGTATCTGTCTCCTAATTCCCCATTTTCATCAGGTCACCAGCCGTAATGGATTAGGGCCCACCCTAAGGACCTCATGCTAACTTGATTCCCTGTAAAGACCACCTCCAGATGCTGGTGGTTAGGACTTCACTGTGAATTTAAGACAACACGAGTCAGTGTCTCATATCCTTGAAGAGGAACCGGCCTCCTGATGGGCCACCTGTGTGCACCCCATGGGGACAAACCTACGAATCCCACCTCTCAGGAAAAGTCTCTCTTGGGTCCACCAGACCCCAGCCGGCATCCCCTGCCCCTTAGGAGCCCGTTCAGTTGTCTGAACCTCCCTTCCCACACCCAGGAGGTCCAGATCCTTCCCTGAGCCAGCTCAGAACTCCAGGGTAGGAGGGAGACCACAGAGCCGCTCTTGCTCAGCTGCAGGCTTCCCTGGTGGCTCAGAGGGTAGAGATTCCACCTACGATGAGGGAGACCTGGGTTTGATCCCTGGGTCAGGAACATCCCCCTGGAGAAAGAAACCCACTCCAGGATCTTGGCTCGGAGAATCCCACGGACTGCATCCTCCATGGAGAGGGTCACAGAGTCAGACACGGGCGGAGCGGTTTTCACTTGCTTCAGCTGCGCACCTCATTTCCAGGTCTTACCTCCAGTGATCTGGCTCCCTGAGAGGTGACACCGGGCACCTCCACATCTGTCTCAGGAGGGCCACCTCCTAAAAGGCCTTTCGTGTCTCACTGTGGGCTGAATCATTTTCTTTATAGAGTTTTGGTGAGATATAATTCACATATCATACAATTCACCCAGGAAAGTGCCTAATTCAATGCACAGTACTACTCAGCCATCACCACCGAAAATTTCAGAACACTTTTATCATCTCAAGAAACCATCCTGCACCCCTAAGCCAGCATCCTCCAGGGCCCACCACCAGGCAATCCCTAAGTCTGTTTTTAACTTTCTGAGGTGCCGCTAGACGATTTCTCGAGGCTTTCCCGGTAGCTCAGAGGTAGAGTCCGCCTGCAATGCAAGAGATCCAGGTTCAATCTGTGAGTCAGGGAAGATCCCCGGGAGGAGGACATGGCAACCCACTCCAATATTCTTGCCTGGAAAACCCCATGGACAGGGGAGCCTGGAGGGCTCTGGTCTATGGGGCCACGGAGACAGCATTGAGCGTGCACGCACACACACAAGGGTAGTAAATGTTTTCTGGCTCCATGCCCTGACCACATGTAACATTTGCAATTTTTTTGCCCCCATTCTGTGGGTTGTCTTTTTTTTTCTGGTGCTGCCCTTTGAAATACAAAGTTTTATGTCTATATATTTTAATAATTTGTATCATTTATTTCCGATTCTTTTAATAACATATCAATGCGATGTGGCATTTTTGTGAAGCAGGCTTCATGAAGTCTGAGAGGCTGGAGAAATGTCCACTGTTGCAGTGAAAGGAACCTGAAGTGTCACATGGGACATCCCTCTCTGGGCCCCTCCAACCAACTTTTGGTTGCTCCCCCAGCTCATTCTCAGCCACCCTGTCCCCCATCAATGATGGATTCCAGCCTCTCCTGTAAAATAGTGATTCGGGTCTGTCCCGTTCCTGCCACCAAGCTTCAGTCTCTGGCTCCATCACTGCTCCAAGGAAGGCTTTTCTCTCCTGTTATTTTTATTGTCCTGCTTCAGGGCTGACAAGCTTTGCGAACACAGGTTTCCTCCTCCTCATACTTAGAAAGGATCCTGACAGAGGCCCAGAGGGCTTCTGGTGCCTTTGAATTCTCAGGTCCCTGGCTGGTTGAAGACACCTGGCTGTCATCCTCCTTCTGCTCTGGTTGTGACCATGCTGGGCTCCATGCCCCCTGGGTCAGCTCTGGGCAGCACTGTGGGCCCGCTGAGCCTGGGTGACACATTAAGAAATGGTGGGTATGTGACTCCACCCATGGGGGTTGAACCTCTCTCACCCAGGCCGTGAGCTGGGCTCTGTAAACACAGGAAGAGGTTACAGAACTTGGCAGAGACACAGAAAAGCCACAAGACAGAGATGCAGCTGCTGGCCCGGCTCCCTTGCCCAGGAGGACCATGCCCCACTCCCACCACCGCAGGTTGTTCAAATGCAGATTCCTGTCCCCAGACCCTAGTGTAGATTCAGAGTGAGGACATGAAATCTGCACTTTAAAGTTTCCACGGTCATTCTCTCTCTCTGTTTTTTCTTCTTTTTGGCAAGATCAAGCGAGTTGAGGGATCTTAGCTCTGAGACTAGAAATTTCACTCAGGCCATGACAGTGAAAGCGCCTGATTCTAACTAGTAGACCACCAGGCAACGCCCTTCGTGGGTCATCCTATGTGGGTATTCCAGTAGCAGATTTGCAGAGGCACTGGTTTTGAGATGCTGAATTCTGTGATGAGTCTGGGGTGCGGGATGGTCAATGAGGTGGCTCCATGCACTCATCATCCAGGAACATTGAGGAAGCAGTGACCCCAGACAGAGAGGGGACCAGTCCACTGTCGTCCCACCTGCATGAGCTGATGGCAGCCAAGCAGTTCCCGAGTGGGCGGCAGGGGCTCAGGTGTCGAGGGGGGAAGAAGTGTTTCAGGTGCAGGAGGGCGTCCCCCTGAGACTGGGCAGTTCTGGATCCAGTGTGCTGACTGGAGAGAAGGTGCACGAGGCCGACTGTGGAGCATCATCTACGTGTGACCAGTGATGCCGCCCAGGACGTGGGGCTGGGCGATCAGGGGTGGTCTCAGGGCTGATGTGGGGTCCCCAGCAATGTGGGGTGCTTGGGATTTCACAGACGCAGAACAGGGAGACAAACATCACAGAGGGCCTTGAGAATCAGGCTGGGGTTCAGCGTCCCGGCATGGGCAGTGGGGCCCGTCTCTAAAGACCCAAACAGCTTGGCACGGCTGTTGACAGGAGGGGCCTGGGCTGCCTGGCGCACAGCCAGGGCCTTCAGGAGGGAATGAAGGCCGTCTGGGCGCTGAGCCCTCTGGCCACTCGATCCTAAGCGAACTGGCTGGTGTCTCCTGCCCTGGCCGGCCCCACGGGGCTTGTCGCTCACAGCCTGGCCACCCTCCTTGCTGAGGCAACAGCCTCGCACAGCCCAGCACCTCCATGGCCTTCTCGTATGTCTTCCAGGCCCAGGGCCACCATAACAAAGAACCCCAGACCCGTGTATCAACAACACACATTTCTTCTCTCACAGTGCAGCCTAGAAGTGGAAGTCAAGGTGTCAGCAGGTATGGTTCCCCTGAGAGCCCTGAGGGAAGCCTGTCTTCCAGGTCTCTGCTAGGCTGGTAGATCGCCATCTCCACGTCAACACGGCATCCTCTCCAGACATGTATGTGTCTCCTAATCCCCCATTTTCATAAGGTCAGCAGTCACAATGGATTAGGGCCCACCCTGAGGACCTCGTTTACCTTGATTCCTTGTAAAGACCACCTCCCAATGACATCCTCCATTCAGAGGACTTCAGGATAGGAATTTGGGGGGCAACTGGATTTGGAAAGTAGAGGTGTTTCTTGGGCACAGCTGGAAGGGAAAGCTCTGAGCCTGGGGCTGGGAGCTTTAGTCATCTACGTGTTGGAACACAGAGCTACGGGAGTCGCCACATGTCACAGGTTTAGGTTTACGACTCCTGCAAAACTCCTGGGAAGAGCGTTTCTGGGAGAAAGGATAGGTCAGTTACAAGACTGCGTAACTGGGAGAATCCCCAGCATGGATGGCACTAATGGCCAAGGGTCTGACTGCTAATGAAGGAGATGCAGGAGACCTGGGTTCAATCCCTGGGCTTGGAAGATCCCTTGGAGAAGGAAATGACACGCCACTCCAGTATCCTTGCCTGGGAAATCCCAGGGACAGAGGGACCTGGTGGGCACAGTCCATGGGGCTGCAGGGGTGAACACATTTGAGCCACAGCACACAGCATATCAAGGCGTTATCGCTTCCTGAGCCCCACCCATGTGCCAGGCAGTGTGGTGGGGCATTGAGGGGCCCTGGCTTGAAATAGAGGGGCAGGGCTGCCCCGGACTGTAGACTGCCAGCCTCCTTTTGCCTCTCCGTGAATTCTTTCTGAGCTGAGACATAAAGGACCAGAGTTCCTCGGGTCCCATGAAACACCACCTAGCAGTTTCAAATGGATATCCTATGCTAAATGGAGTACAAAACCTCTTCTTTACAGCAAATAACCACTGAAAACTGCTGTCTCTAATTTGCATGTGCTAGTTAAAAGGTCAAAGAAGTGAGATGACTGACATTTACATAAGTAATATTTCTTTGTTTCAGAATTCTCCATAGGAAGAAAGAAACTTGTGCCCAGAATCCTGGGAAATTACACCCATTGAATTAAAATCACTTCCTCCTGCACCATGGAGGACTGTTTCCTCCATATTTTTCTTGGATTATGTTCTGTTATCTCCCGAGTTTATGTTGTACATGCACATATCAAATATCATTGGTCAAACCCTGAAACATTTCTTTGAGAGGGGAAATGTTTAGAAAGTGTATTTCATGTAACTTACATTGAAATGAGAAATGATTTAATCTAAAAACAACAACAAAAACAAACTCATGTTGATGTTGAAATGGGGAAGAAATTTAATGTCAAACCAAAAAACCTTACTACTTATATCAGCTGAGTAACATCTCCAGCGAGAGAAGTAGTATATCAGATGTAAGGTCATTATGGAAAAGAAAACATGGAAATAGGCAAGTGGAGGTTGAGCACAGGCTCACTGGAGGACGCAGGGGAAAGTCTGAGAGACTCGCATACTGATGGGGAGGTGAGGCAAGGACAGGGCCAGGAAGTCAAGGCTGCTCAGGGCCTGGCAGGGGCGGCTCCTTGCAGTGGGGATCTCAGGCCAGAGGGAGGCGGTCCAGCCTCAGGCCTGTCAGAGGGACCCCCTGGATGTGAAGGGGGAAGGGTGTGGCCGGAATGGGGCTCTGCCACAAGGAAGGCCAGACAGGCTGCTGTCCTCCTCAGACAGGAAGGGGCAGGCCCGGGAGACAGGGACAGCCTTCCTCCTGGTCTCCTGCCTGCTGGGGCGGGAGCTGACAGCAAGCTGCGTCCCTTAAAATGCTGAGGGCACCAAAATACTAACGTCAGGGTCAAGGTCCACCACTGCCTCCTCCTGCTGGACCCACAGCCGGCCCTCAGGGGTCCCCCTCACCGAGAATCAGCTCACCGCCCCATCTGACAGGTCTGGAGTGACAGGCAGAGACACTGAGCGGGGCTGACCACGTGGTCCTTGGGGCCTCCTGGCTTCCAAGCCTCTCCCACAGCCCCGGGTCAGCAGAGCAACCCCTTCCCTGACAGCAGGTCAGCCCTGGAGAAGGAAAACCTGGCCTGATGCTGTGGTGTCCTCCCTGCAGGACAGGCGGTGAGGGCAGTTAAAGGACGGGTCAGGGTCAAGGGTGAGCAGGAGGGTAAAGGTCGCTTGAGAAGATGTTTTCCAGGAAGGGGAACGTGCAAGGCCTTCTGGATGAGGTGGGGCTCCTCCAGAACGACCTGGGGCTCCTAGACCTGGATGAGGTTTCCGAAGAGCTGCCCCACAGAGAAGCTGAAACCACTCAGCAATCCCCAGACGGCCTCCACCGCACTGTAGATGGCCTCTAGGATGGCCGCTGCCGTCTCCCGCAGCCAGGTCAGCACATCCCAACACCGCTGCTTCAGACTCTGCAGAAAGCCCAGGAACCGCCGCCAGGCTCTGGCCCAGATGCTCTCTTCCGGATTCTGGACCTCCAGGGAGGCAGAGACCGAGCGTCTCTGGATTCTGCGGCGTACTTCTTGCCTTGCTTCCAGAAGCAAGGCACTGGACTCCTGCTGGGATTCCTGCAGGGAGCGGGGGCTGTTCAGGGACCCGCCCCGGGAGAGGCAGACCCTGGTCCTGACCTGACCGAGGCCTCCCAGCCCTTGGGAGACGCTGGGATTCAGAAACCCACGAATGGAAACTGCCTGCCTTCCGTCCAACAGCTCCGCAGATACAAGGACTTCTTCCAGAGACTGTTCCTGGCCCCTCAATTCCCCTTGAAGAACAAACCCTGATGCTTGGTTGTACCTGCCTGTAGGTGGTTGGCCTCTGAACCCAGCACCAGGCCCACGGGGCTCATCAGGCAGGAAGCTGAGTCCAGGGCTCTGGCCCCTGTGTGCTGAGTAGGGAGGCTGATGCCAGCAAGGCTGCACCACCTGAGATTTCAGGGACCCCCTTCACCCCCCACTCCAGGGAGCTCTGTGCACACGTGCCAGCACCAAGGACAAGAGAGGCCAGGGGGAGGGGAAGGAAGGCGCTGAGACAGTGGCTCCAACTCACTGGAAGGTTCTCTTGAATGTGATCTCCCAGGTATTCCACGACGTCCTCGCTGAGTGCCTCCTGGGGAGACGAGGTGTTCCGTCTGTACTCCCGCCCCGCTGCTGAGGTCAGGGGTCCCCACTGCCGCCCTCCGTGCATCCAGGTGAGTCTGAAGGGAGCCAGGGCCCCAGACCCCATACCCTGGCTGATCAAACTCTGAGGACTACCCTTAGCAGGGGGCAAGGGCCAAACTCACCTCCATCTCTCTTTGGGCTGCCTCCATCTGTTCAGAAAAAAGCACTCTGTTTAAAACACCCCCACCCTCTCTCACTTTCACCTGAACCCCAAGCCCCAGCTAGTTCTCATCTCTGCCCAGTCACCCCAATAACTAACCCTCAACCCGGGGACCATGCATCTGGCATGCCTGCCTGCCCTCGTTGCCCTGGGGTCCGGACACCTCCCTCAGCATCCCTGGGCCTCCATATCCCTTCCTGTGCACTCACCTGCCATACAGGTGTGCGTTTGTCCAGTGTAAGGACTGGGCGCTGAGCTGTGACCCTCATCATCACCATGACTGTGACCCCACCCCACCTCCCTCAACCTGGGGAGGGTTCGGGGGTGGGCCACACTGACCTACCTGTGCTTCTTCTGGTTGATTTCTCATCTCAGGACAGAAATAATCCACATGGCTGTGCTGTGAACAGAGAGGGATTTGAGTAAAAGAAGCTCGGTTCTTCTCCCTGCTGGGTCCCAAGTGGGCCAGAATGTTCTCGGATTCATCCAGCAGAACCCAGGCCTCCCGAGCCCACAGATATACGTGGAGATGAGCTTCTTACCATTCGGACCCTGAGAGAAGCCAGGTTACGTGGGACTCCCTGAGGAGGAAACAGTGAAACTCAGGCTTCGGACCTTGTAACCACCGAGACCTGTTTTACACGCACACACACTCACCCAAGGATGCCCCTTGCCCTGGAGTAGGCGGGTCAGCATGGTGCCCAGATGCCCAGCCCTCCGTGGCCCTGGGGGGGTCAGTGCGGCTCACAGTGCATGCAGGGCTCCCATCTGCACACCCTGTGTCCGGGGGCCCATCCTGTCATCCCCGCATCACACACGACTGGGCAGGGAAACACCTTGCGGGTCCTCGGGACACTCAGCTGCCCGCATCGTCCTCTCACTGCGCCTGAGCACTCAGCCTGGGTCACCCCTGATGACCACTCTCAGATCCCGGTGTTCCATGGCCCAGAGCCCCTGAGCATCTGGTCACCCTCAGAACTCAGGTGGGGGAGTGGGACAGAGGGCGGAGGGCTCCCCAAAGGGAAAGAATAGACTCAGCTCAGCGTGGCTTCAGCTCCTGATCCAGGCCCTGAGAGCAATGCCTTCAGTTTCCAGAAAAACACCACACGCCTCTACCCCCGGGTTTCCAGGCTGTAGAAAGGGTCCCCAGGGACGACTGATTCCTCTGACCCGGACACCCTCCATGTGCAGCTCCCTCACCAGAATGTCGACTCTAATTCCTAAAGTGACTCCTCTGTCCATGACTCTGGTTCCTCAGTCCTCTCAGCCCAGAATGGCCCACTAGGACCTCCACAGAGCTGCTGCCATACCTGTCCTCTAGCAGGAACGCCGCCCCAGAGCCAGGACCCGCTGCGTGAGGAACGGGATCTAGGACGGGGGGAGTGTGGGGGAGAATGGGTACATGTGTATGTATGGCTGAGTCCCTTCGCTGTCCACCTGAGACTATCACAGCTGTGTTAATCATCTCTATTCCCACACAAAATTAAAAGTTAAAATAGAGAGAGCGAGAGAGAACGAGACAGAGAGAGAGAAATCTTTGTGCACAAACCCTTGTAGAAATGGAGAGACAATAAATAGTTGAAGTCCAGCTGAGAACTTTCCAAAAGAAATAAAGGAGAGGGCTCAGAGCAACAGGCGTCTATATGGTCTGTGTCAGTAACTGTTTGGAATGTCGGGTTAGAGACAGCAGAGCACCCCCCTCCGCCCCGGATCGCTGTGAGAGAGGACCCTGTCGGCTGCATGGGTCACAGGCCTTCAAGCCCAAGTCTCCCGGGAAGGTCCCTCACTTCAGCCCAGGGAGGGTGGGACAGAGGGAAGTGCAAGTGGCCCAGTCAGCAGGGGTGGAGGATGGCCTGATGGAAGAGGGGACAGGGGAAATAGGAGACGCCAGGGCCCAACCTTCCCCCGTCTCCTGCCCTCACTCACCCTGGCGTTAGCCATGCTGCTCCAGGGTTCGGCTACTGTAACACAGTGGGAGGAAGGGTGTGAGGAAAAGTGTTCTGGAGAAGCAGGGTCGCCCACCACCCTGGAGCATGTTCTGCCTGCAGGTCTCCCCTCTTCCCTCAGCCCAGGCGCCCCGGAGCCCCTCACCTGAGACCCTGCGGCAGAGCCCCAGCTAGCAGTCCACTGCTGAGCCGTCCGGACTCAGTGTCCCCCGAGAGTCAGAGACTTCAGGGCAGAGGAGGGAGGGGTGGGGAGGGTGGAACCATCGCAGAGCAGAGAAAGCGGGCTGGGCGGGGGTTTGTGTTTGTGTGTGTTTGACAGAAATAGAACTAGAGCAGGGCCAAGACAGAAGGAAGGCAAGATGGGGTGACAAGAGTTCTGAGGGGCCAGGGTGGGGAGGGTGTGTCCCTTACACTCAGGATCCCTGGTCAGGCCCCTCCTCCCTGAGCTGGGACGGGATCTCTGAGCCCAGCTAGGGCCTCAGCCCCACCCGTCAACCTGAGGGCAGGGAGGGCCGGGGAAAGTCCAGACTTGGGACAGCACGTTGAGGAAGGTTGCGGAGCTCCAGAAAAGGATGTCAACCAGCTGGGAGTTAAGATAAAGGGGAAGGCGACCAGGGCTCTCGAACAGTCTGCACCCCACTCCACATCCAGAGAAGCTTCTGTAGCCGCCCTGCCCTCAGGAAGTCACAGGACCTGCAAGGGCCCTGAGGTGGAGACTCTCCCTGGGGCCCCGGCACCCAGGGCAGGGGCCGGGCCTGTGGGCCTGACACGCAGGATGGAGCCCAGGAGGGTCTGAAGGGAGCCTTACGGACCAACTGACCCCAATGACCAGGGTCTCCTGAGCCCCATGGGGGGCCCTTCAATCCCAAGCTCCAGTTGTGGGGTCTCTCTGGCCCTGGCCATCCCCAAAGGGCCTGACTCTCACAGCCTGGCCCACCTCCCTCTGAGACTACAGCCCCTCACAGCCCAACACAGCCATGGCCTTGCATCTGTCTTAGAGATCCCAGGGCCTCCATAACAAAGAGCCAAGACCCGGGTCTCAGCAACACACGTTTGTTCTCTCCCGGCGGATCCAAGGCTCACTGTGTGTCAGGGTGTGTGTGTCTGTCAGGGTGTGTGTGTCTGTGTGTGTCTGTCTGTCTGTCTGTCGGGGGGTGTGTGTGTGTATGTTGTGGGGGAAAGGCAGCTATTAGAGCCAACTGTGGGCAAGGTCAACGAGTCTCACCCTGGAGTGATTTCTCCTCTCGAGTCTACCCGCGTGTTCAGTACAATATCCTCCAGTGTATTCGCCTGTTTAATTAAAATTGAATAAAACTTAAAATCCCAGATGTTAGATTAATACAGGAAAGCTGTTCCTGTGGAATGTTGGTAACTAATTCACCCTGAAAATGCTAGCAGCTGATAATTGAAACTGAAAAACTAAACCTGCCTACAGGTAAGTTGGGTTGACCGTTGAGGACCCCTAACCACCCATAGGAGCTTCCCTGGTAGCTCAGTTGGTAAAGAATCTGCCTGCAATGCATGAGACCCGGCTTGGATTCCTTGGTTGTGAAGACCCCCTGGAGAAGGGATAGGCTACCCGCTCCAGTATTCTTGGGCTTCCCTGGTGGTGCAGTCGGTGGCTCCCGCCTATACAGGAGACTTGGATTCAGTTCCTGGGTTGGGCAGATCCTCTGGAGAAGGGAATGGCAACCCACTCCAGTATTCTTGCCTGGAGAATCCCCATGAATAGAGGAGCCTGGTGGGCTACAATCATGGGGTTGCCAAGAGTCAGACATGACTGAGCGACTAAGTACGCACAGCGCAGTGGAGCCTAGAAGTGAAATCAAGGTGTCAGCACTTGCTAAACTTTTAGCAACGAAACTTTTGGTTCCTCCAAGAGCCCTGAGGGAAGCATGTGTTCCAGGCTTCTCTCCTAGGCGTGTAGATAGCTGTCTCCATGTCCACCTGGTGCCAACCCTAGACAAGTATCTAATTCCCCATGTTCATAAGGTCACCAGTCATAATGGATTAGGGCCCACCCTGAAGACCTCATTTTAACTTGATTCCCCGAAAAGACCCACCTCCAGGAAAGGTGACATTCCAAGGTACTGGTGGTTTGGACTTCAGCATAGGAATTTGGGGGAAGACAAGTCAACCTCTAATATCCTTGCAGAGGAACCAGGCTCTGTAAGGGGCTCTCAGGGTGGGCCCCAGAGGGACAGACCTACAAAACCCACTCCTCAGGGAAAGTCTCTCTTGGGTTCACCAGACCCCACCCAGCATCCTCTGCCCCTTTGGAGCCCATTCAATTGTCTGAGACCCCCTTTCCACACCCAGGAAGACCAGACCCTTCCCTGAGCCTCCTATGAATTCCAGGGCAGGAGGCAGACAGGGAGCTGATCCTGTTTCAGCTGCAAGTCACATTTCCAGGTCTCATTTCCAGACACCTGGCCCCTAAGATGGGGTGCTCAGCCTCTCCATGCCTTTCTCCAGAGTACAATCATCTGAAGGCATTTTATGTTTCATTGCAGACTGAGCCGTTTTCTTCAGAGTTTTAGTTGACATATAATTCACATACCATACAATTCACCCAGCAAGGTGCCCAGTTCAATGCAGAAACCTATTCAGCCATCACCACAATCAATCTCAGAACACTTTTCATCACCTTGTCAGGCGAGCGTGTGTTTCTCGGTTCTGTCTCATCACAACAAAGATTTGGAGTGACGGACATTAAAGCCCTCGGTGCGGCACAGCTCTTGGGTCTTGGACAGACCGTGTTATAGCTCTTAGATCAGTGTTACAGCTCTATTTTATTTAGAAAATAGCAGGAAAATCCATCCCCGAGGCGTGGTAGCATGCCGACACGAAGAAGTGAAGAGAAGAGAATGGAGCAGCGCACCAGCACGCGGGAGAGAGAGAGACCTTTTTTATATGTCTTTTATATGTCTTCTTTTTTTTTACGTCTTGTCCTCTTTTATATGTGTTGTCCTCCCCCCAGGCCTGCCCTATGTAAATTGAGCTAGCCAGGAGTGCTGTTTGTTCTACCTGAGGTCCTCACTCCAGTCCTCGGACCATTTTTGCGGGCTTTTCCCTTCCTTGTCTTTTAGCTACCACCATTCTGGACTCCTGTTTCCTATTCTAACTACCTAACAACCTCGAGCAGCCATTCTGCACCCCTAAGCCATCATCCTTCAGGGCCCACTACCAGGCAACCCCTAAGTCTGCTTTGAACTTTTTGAGGTACCACTGGACTATTGCCCAAGGTCATAAAACCACTTCACATTGCCAGCAACAGTATATCAAAGTTCTAATTTCTTTACATCCTCATCAACATTTACTATCACAACTTTTTTTTTTTTTTTTTTTTTTTTGAGAATAGAGACTAAGTACATTGCATGTATTGCAGGCAAGGCAGAGGCATTTTTTTTTTAAAGCTTTTGCACAGACTTCATATAATCTTAAAAGAAATATGAATGCAGGCCTTTACAAGATTTGACTTGCTGAAATCAAAACACCTTCCATTCAAGAAAAGTCATAAGACTTCAGCTTTTAAAAAAATAATAAAATAAAAAGAACAGTTCCAGCCTTGGACCAGAAAGACCTGGAAGAGGATGGTAATTAGATTAAACAAGCATGGTCAGGCTTGGAACCTGAATGTACTTAAGAGCAAAAGCTCAAAGTGGGTGGGGAGGAGAACAACCTATTTGGTAACAAAGATGTATTATATACGTGATATAAAAAAGGTATGGTGAAAATGTACCTTTTACTAAAGCTTATACAAGTTCCTTGGTCCATAAAAACTATGTTAGATTTTTGTCTTCTAGTTTGATTAACTTTTACTTCAGCCACATCTCTATTTCTTGCCCATTTAAACAAAACCAAACAAAAACCAACCAAACAAAAATAACAGCTGAAAAAAATCGATTTCCAGAAGTTTATACATTTAGATGTTTTTTGTTTGTTTTGCTTTACTGTGGCTTCTGCACTTCAAATCAGCACTTGCAGGTAATGGGGTTTTTGAATAGTATAATCTGGTATGAAAAGTTTTCCCAAGAAACCACAAAAGATTGTTCATTTTTTTTTTTTTTGTCAACATTTTGCCGCACTCAAGTCAGTGTAAGTCCTAGCAAAAAGACGGTAGTTAGGACACAACTGTTGCTGTAGATGACGTGACATTGGTTGAATTTGTGCTGACGTTTGTGTAACTTCCCTCGCTGTTTGTGTTTGATTCATTAGGGGGCACTTGGCTTGAGTTGGCTCGAAGGATTGCTCCCGCTGCACTGCAATGTGGCCGTGGCCCTGGTTCTGGGGTATAGGTAAAGGTAAGGCTGGTGGAATAAATGATTCCATCATTACGGACCAAAGTTACTGGAACCTGGACTGGCTGCCGGACCCATCTCCAGCCTTCTCGGAATGCAGAAATGTCTGGGACAACACAGAGCATACTCTCTCCACATCTGTACATAGTTTCAGCTTCTACATCCCCAAACCACACTCGTAAATTTGGAGTGAAATTCTGTCCTGTTAGTTCAAGCATTGCTACGTCCCCACCGCCATTCAACTGAAGACTTTCTACGACAGGCACAGGTGTGACTGGGGCAAGGACAGGGCCCATCCCCTCATAAAACGTATACTCTGCCTTATCCGTGCTAATGATTGTCCAGGAAGCTCCGTCATTTATCATCTCTTTATTTGGTTCTTTTGGGCATGGAGTGGCCTGAAACTGGATTATTCTTTCTTGAGAAAGGCACAAGTACATTCTTTCTGTATCCTTAAGGTAAAACGCACATTTGTGGAGCTGTGACACAGGATCATCGGCATCCAGCAACGCAGTCTGCTTATCAACCTTCCTAATTATCAATCTTGGGAGTGCCATGCCAGTAACTGAACACACAAGTTTGACTGTTTGTCCATAATGGATGTATCCATCGCGGACTGTGAATTCTTCTCCTTCTGATTCATCATCATCCAAGAGATGAATGTAAAATGCTCCCCACTGCTGAGAACTGGCATGGAAATTACCTCCTTCTACATGCAAGTATCTGGTGCTAACTGTCTGGGATCGGAGTCTATTAAACAGAGCCACCTTTGTTCCTGAGGCAATGCAGAGGTCAGCATTTTTCAGTGACTGCTTTTTTTTGGAAGGTTTGGAGATGACTTTTATCCGTTTGCTTAGGAACACACCAATGTCATCACTGTTGCCATAGAACATCTTTACAGACAGCATGAAGTGCTTTCTCTTGTCTGAATCAGATATATACAATGTTTTGGCTGTGCAATAGTTCTTTCCTTCCAAGTTCAGTTGCTGCATTTCTTGGTCACTATTTCCTATTCCAATAAATGCACATGGTTGAGACTCTTGTTCAGAACAACCATCGCGTTCCATTTGTTCTTTTTTTTTCTTCCATCCACTGCCCATAAGATACACACAAGGAGGAGGGCAAAAAAACCTTTTCTCATTTCCATATGACTTCTGTGCAACTTTTGCATGAAGAATAAGCACTGTTTGATCCCCTCGCTCTTTTAAATAATTTCGCATAGCTTCCCTAGTGAGTCGTTTAGGTGGAGGCCGCTCGCCAAATTTTCTTTTAATCCACGCCATGGTACTTCAAGAACATGTTAAGGTAAGCCACAGGCTGGAACACTTCGATGCACCTCAAAACACCTCAGCCAGTATATCTGTATCATTCTCCTTTCCTTTTGAGATCAAAATGTTTCCGAAGAACTATAATGCTTCCATTTGAATGACAGTTTCATAATTTCAATGACCAAGCGATGGAGCATGCGCAGGCGGCTCCTCCGCAGGCGAACCCTCCATCTGGTCCACAGGGATCGCTCCGGTTATCCGGGTTTTGGGACGCGCCCTGAGGGACGTACGTGGAGCTATCACAACTTTTTAATTCTGGGCATCCTAGTGGGCATGAAGTGGTATCTCACTCTGATTTTTATTTGCAATTCCCCAGAGACGAATGATGTTGAGCATCCCTTCATGTATTTCTTGGAGAAATGTATACTTTGATCCTTAGCACGTTTTTAAACTGGGTTATTTGTCTTTTTATCATAAGTTGTCAGGAGAGTTTTATGTTCTGGATACCAATCCCTTATCAGATATTGCCGAGGTCCAGCCCCGGCAGGACCAGGAATACCCAAGGGATGAGTGGCGTCGGCAAGGAAGAAGACAGACACACACACACAGACGGTTGTGTACAAGAGGTAACTTTTTGTTTATTTTTAGGACAGCTCAGTTTTTATACAATGAACATTAACTCCCCCTTAAGTCACCACATATTACATCAGATATTGTTTCGTGCTCCTGTCAATATTTTTCCTTCCCATGTTTTTCCCCTATACATTCATCTAGAACGTTTCCGATTACAGGGTTTATTCTTAAATGTCCCGGACATAGTCTTCTTGCCTCAATGGCCTAACATTTTCACTCTAACAAAAACAATGTCCTACAAATCTCAGGTATAGTGTAAATTCTTTGGACAATAAAACAATACATGGGAAGGGTCACAGTAACATGTTTGACATTTCTGAGAATAGTACCATGAGAAAAACCTGATATTTTTCTTTACCTGAAACCACAAAATCTCAATTTACAATGATTAACTATTAAACAGCAAAAACACCTCTAAAACAGCAAAACACCTCTATTAATAGTGAGATAATGGCAGTGAAGCTGGCTAATATAAATCTTCTATTGAAATCCTATGTACCCCCTTTCCTAACTCTACAAAAATACCCATGATCTTCCATGTTGTTTAAAGAAAGGGAAACAATGGACAAATAGCAGCAAGGAAATAGCAATAACGAAAACCCTCTCAACCAACGAGCAAGTAAACTGAAGCAGTATATCTACTTCTCAATCTAAATGCCTCTACTCTTTTCTATTCTAGAACATTATAATCTTTTAAGCAAGCAGCCAAACTATGCCTGTGGCCTTTTCTTCTTTAACTTGATGTTTATGGTTGTGTCCTGAGCCAGAGCAATCATGAGCATTTCCAAAAAGGCTTGGACTTTTCCAGGGAGGCCTATTACTATATATTATATTTCCAAAAATTAATATAAAGCCCAACAACAGTGAGACAGAAGGAGCAAAGGGACATACCGGGCCCCCAGGACAACCTCGAGGGGAAGAGCTGCCTTGCAGGTTCCTTTCTCTTCTCGTGACCTTGTCATGGCCTGGGCATGTCCTGGCGGCTCCCGACAGTATATACCATTTGCAAAATTTTTGTCCCCGTTTGGTGGGTTGTCTTTTCATTTTTCTGATGGTGTCTTTTGAAACACAAAAGCTTTTACATTTTTAATCAAACATTACTGTTTGATTCAGTTCAGTCGCTCAGTCATGTCTGATTATTTGCAGCCCCATGGACTGCAGCATGCCAGGCTTCCCTGTCCATCACCAACTCCTAGAGCTGTACTATTCTTTAAGTAACATAATTCAATGCGATGTGGCATTTTTTTTTTTTTTGCGATGTGGCATTTTTGTGAAGCAGGCTTCATGAACTCTGAGAGGCTGGAGAAGTGTCCATTGTAAGGCCTGGTTCCGGCGAGGCAGAAAAGGAAAGACGACCTCAACAGAAGTAGGTTACCTTTATTCAGGCAAGGAGGGGCGACAGTCGGCCTAATGACCAGGCTGAGCGCCAAAAGGGATCAGGGAGGCTTCATACTTATAGGGAGGTTTGTGGAAGCGATAAGGGAAACGTCAATCAAGTGGGATATTTTGAGTATTCTTTTGTTGAGATGACACTTGTAGTTGGGCAGGGGGTGATAAGTCTTCTGGGCGGGTGTAGGGGGTGGTAGGTTTCCGGACAGGGGGTGATAAGTCCCAGATAGATGCAGCTGGCCTGGAGCATCAGGATGGAACTAAAGTTATGCTTTGTTTTCTCCAAAGTTAGATGATTCAGCAAGGGGCCTTTGAGACTGTTGTTCTCTTTTCTAGGCCCAAAAGACTCCTTCATTTTAGACCCTGAAATCATAAGAAAAAGGGAAAAAGGGCGCTGTATCTCTCTGGCTACTTCCTGCTGGATAGGGGCGACGGTTTTGGGTCTGGAATGGAGGATCGTCCTAGGGCCCACAGTCTCCTTTTTCTGAGCTTGAGGTGAGGCTCTCGAGAAGAAGAATGGTCTTGACCTGATTTTGAGAGATGGCCCGAATCCGTTCTTGGAGAAACCTTTGAAAGAGATTAAAGAGACAGGGTCTAAATAAGAGGAATAGAATGATAAGTACCAATGGTCCCAGGAAAGGGAGCAACCAAGGGAGTATCTGTTGGAACAGGTTTTGGGGAATGTAAAGGTTTTGTAACTTTCCTGCGGCGTTCAATTCTGTCTCTAAGTTCTTTGACTCGGCCCTGGACTATGCCCGTTTCATTAACAAAATAGGAGCAGTCTTTTCCCAGGAAAAGGCAGGTCCCTCCCTTTTCTGCGGTGAGAACATCCTGAGGGGAGACAGTTACTAGGCCTATAGCAAGGATTAAGATTAGGAGTGCAGTTATGGTTAGAGAGACAGGGAGAGGCCAGTCAGGGCGAGGGGCAGAAGGCCCCAAGTTGGTGGTTGTTTGAATCTGAGGAGGAACAGTGCTCATTAGGATGTAGAATGATGTAGAGAATGAGAGTAAAGAAATCAATTTCGTCTAGAGTCAGGTTGTAGAAGGTTCCCTGGAGCCACAGTTGAGACACCAGTGTAGTCAGGTCTTTGAAGGAGGTTCCTGTCGGGGCGCTGATCCAGAGGTCTTGTAGTAGTTGGGTCAGGAACAGTTGTAGGTTGAAGAGAGTCCAGGTCATTCAGTGTCCTCTCCGATGGTTGACAGGGGTTGTCGCCGGGTGAATTTTAAGGAGGTGGGTCCTGTGAGGGAGACCTGATAGGTGTCATTTAAGGAGGGCAGCGCAGGATTAGAGGTGACCCGTTTTAGACGAGAGAGGTGTACCCAGGAGGTGACCTTTTTGAGTTTAGCTGCAGTTGGGGTAAGGAGGATGACTTTGAATGGTCCCTGCCACTTTGGGGTTAGGTCACCCTGGGGATTATCAGACAGATAGACCATGTCTCCAATTTGTAAAGGCGGCAGGGAGGCTTGGGGGTCAGGGGCAGGCAGATTGTGGTTGACGTATTTCCAGAGGGCATTGCGGAGTCGCGCCAGCAGAGGGGAGTGTAGGAGGCTTGGTATGGGAGGAGGTTTGGGGGGGGTCCAGGAGGGAGCGTGGGCCTTCATACATCACCTCAAAGGGGCCAGCCCAGGGGCTTTTTGGGCAAAGCCCGTATTCTGAGGAGAACAATTGGTAAAAGTTTAGTCCAGTCCAGATGTACCTCGAGGGTTAATTTGGTAAGGGTTTCTTTGATTATTCTATTCATCCTTTTTACCTTTCCTGAGGACTGGGGACGGTATGGAATGTGAAATTTCTAGGGTATCTGTAAGAATTGGACAAGCTGTTGGGTGACCTTGGATGTAAATTTTGGGCCATTATCAGACTGTAGGGATGAAGGCAGCCCAAACCTGGGGATAATTTTTGTGAGGAGAATTTGGGCCACTGTGTGGGCTCTTTTGTTTGTAGTGGGAAATGCTTCTATCTATCCCGAAAATGTGTCTATAAGGACTAGTAGGTATCTGACTCTCCGGACCCGGGGCATATGAGTAAAGTCTATCTGCCAATCT
The DNA here is from genome assembly GCF_019320065.1 of Cervus canadensis. Lineage (NCBI taxonomy): Eukaryota > Metazoa > Chordata > Mammalia > Artiodactyla > Cervidae > Cervus > Cervus canadensis. The sequence continues at coordinate 37,355,085 of NC_057417.1, forward strand.
TGTGCTGGGAGGCTGCCTCGCATTTGATGGGTTGGAAAGGATGTCGGTTTAAGGTTGGAATTGGGGTTAGTAAGTTGACATGTTTGACAGGAGCGGGTAAGGTTATCTAAATATTGTTGGTCAGCATTGGATATGGGGAAGTGGTTACGGAGGAACTGCTGGAGTGTCTTGGATGAGGGATGAAAAAGTGAGTGTAGATAAGAGAGGATTTTTCTGGTGGTGGGAGGGTCGGGTGGAGTCAGAGCTAAGATGACAGGGGACTGGAGGGAAGGATGGGACAGTGCTATCTCCTTTGCCTTCTGGTCTGCAGCATTGTTGTAGGCTGATATGAGACTTCTCTTTTGATGTCCCCTACAGTGGAGGACAGCGGCTTTGTTTGTTAAGAGTGCTGCCTCTAGAAGTTTGTGAATCAGGTCTGAATTAATAATAGGGGATCCCTTTTGGGTTAGGAAACCTCTTTCTCTCCATATTAGGATGTTTGAGTGAAGTATGTTATAGGCATATTTGGAGTCTGTGTGTATGTTAACTCTTAGATTTTTAGCCAGAGTTAAAGCTCTGGTGAGAGCTATCAGTTCTGCCTGTTGGGAGGTGGTGTGAGGTGGCAGCGGTGAAGCTTCAATTGTCTGTGTTTTATGATTGTGACGAAGGTCTCCCTGGATGATGGCATATCCTGCTGCAAACGGCGGGGATTTTTGAGAGCTGCCATCAACGAACCAGTGTGGGGTGTCTGGGTCTAGGATGGGCTGATCTGTTACATGTTGGAAGGGGTTTTGGGTAAGATCTACTGTTAGGCTGCAGCTATGTAAGAGGGAGTCTGTTGTAGAGGACATGGGTAATAAGCTGGCGGGGTTAAGGGGAGAGCAGGGGGAGAATGAGAGCTGAGGGTCGAGGAGAAAGGCATGTAGGACCTGTACCCTGGAAGGGGGAAGGGAGAGGAAGGCCCCATGTGACAGCAAGTCTCGGAAGGTGTGTGGAGAACAGACTGTTAAAGGGGCATGTCTAGAGAGTTTATTTGCTTCGGGTACGAGGGCTGCGATGCAGCCATGGCCTGTATGCAGGGAGGCCACGCCTTGGTCACCATGTCTAGCTGTTTTGATAGATAGGCTATGGGAGCCCAGGTGTCTCTAGCCCGCTGACATAGAAGCCCCAGGGCCTGTCCTTGGTTGGAAAGTGCAAAGAGAAAGAATGGTCTGGTGTGATCTGGCAGGTGGAGAGTTGGCACTCGGAGGAGGCTCTGGGTGAGTTGGTGAAGAGGATTGGCCAGCGAGGAACGATTAAAGAGGGGCTCATCTAGACATCCTTTAGTTGCCTCATAGAGCGGCTTTGCAATGAGGGAGAAGTTGGGGATCCAGATACGGAAAAAATTTAGGAGGCCGAGGATAGACAGGAGTTCTCTTTTTGTTTTTGGAAGTGGACAGTTAATTAAGGCCTGGATTTTATCTGGGGGAATAGTTCTTTGTTGATGGGATATGGAAAGTCCCAGGTAGGTGACTTTTGTCTGGACTATTTGGGCCTTACATTGGGATACCCGATAACCCCAGGATCCTAGGGCCCCAAGGAGTTTGGCAGTATGTTGGAGGCAGAGTTTTTGGGTTGAGCTACAAAGGAGGAGGTCATCTACGTATTGGAGGAGATGACTCGGGGCTAGGTTGAGAGTCTGTAGGTCCTTTTGTAAAGCCTGTCCAAAAAAGTGAGGACTGTCTCTAAACCCCTGGGGGAAAACTGTCCATGTTAGCTGTTGGGAAACGTGAGTCTCGGGGTCTTGCCAGGTGAAGGCAAAAAGAGGTTGGGAGAGGGGGTGGAGGGGGATGGTGAAAAAAGCGTCTTTGAGATCTAATACTGTGAAGTGGGTTGCAGTCGGGGGTATGGTAGACAGAAGGGTGTAAGGGTTAGGGACTACTGGGAATGTCGGCATAATAGCCTCATTGATTTTTCTCAGGTCCTGGACCAGTCTCCAAGAGTTTGGTCCCTTTCTTACTGCCAGAATAGGGGTGTTGTGTGGTGAATGGGTAGGAATTAGGATAGAGGCTTGAAGAAGACGGTCTATGATAGGCTTAAGTCCCTTGTGGGCCTCTGGGGTGAGAGAATACTGTTGTTGGGTGATTATAGTCGAGGGGTCTTTTAGGGTAATGTGGACTGGGGGATGATGTTTGGCTATTGAGGGGTGATCAGTGTCCCAGACTTGGGGGTCTAAGGCAGGTAGATCTAAGGGAAGGTCAGGGGTGAGGGATAGGGACTGTCTAGGTGCCATTTGCATGCAGAATATAGAGACTGTATCGAGGGGGGGTATGGTAATAAAGACCCCCAATTTGGATAACAAATCTCTCCCTAGAAGTGCCATTGGGCACTGAGGCATTATAAGGAATGAGTGTATAAGGGTTGATTTTCCAAATTGACAGAGTAATGGAGGGCTGATTTTTGGCCTTAGGGGAACTCCAGAGACCCCCTTGATTGTGATTTCTGAGTCTTGAGTTGGGCCAGAGTAGGAAGTTAAGAGAAAGAAAGTGGCTCCAGTGTCTATTATAAAAGAGGTCTTTTTTCCGGCCACTACCCCGTCTACCCTAAGTTCCGAGCTCGTGTTCAAGACACGGGCCGGGGGGCTGGAATCCGGGCCCCATCATTGGAACAATTCTTGTAGAGTTGGGCTGGGGTTCCGGGGAGAAGTGGGGATCTCCTCAGATGCGCCAGGGCGTCCCTGTGGACATTCCACTCTCCAGGTCTGGGAGGTGGGGACCTCCCCAGGGGTGCCAGGGCACTCCCGGGGACAGTCCATCTTCCAGTGTCCCCATTGGCCACAGGTTGGGCATGCTTTTGTCGGGGGCCGCGGGTTTGGGCATGTCTTTGCCCAGTGTCCTGACTGGTTGCATCGGAAGCAGGGTCCAGGGGGAGTCTTAAGACCCGTTCTGGGATGACTTGGGCCAGGCTGATTTCTTTCTTTAATTGCTGCTGCCAAAAGGGCATATTTAGCTTTTCTCTCACGTTCTTTTTTTCTCTTAGCCTCCTCCTCTCTATTATTGAACACCTTGAAGGCTACTTCTAGAAGGTCTCTCTGGGGGGTCTCAGGGCCCTTTTCTAGTTGGCGAAGCTTGCGTCTGATGTCAGGGGCAGATTGGCTGATGAACTGAACATGAAGGTACAGTAACCCAGCAGGGGTAGTGATATCTAGGTTGGTATGCTTTTGGACTGCCTCTGTGAGGCGTGCCAAGAATAAGGCTGGATTTTTGTCTGCCCCTTGGGTGACTTTCCTGACTCTATCATAATTGACATGGATATGAGTATTTTTCTGCATTCCTTCTAGAATGCAGGTGATCATATGATTGAGTCTCCTGATACCTGGGTCACCGGGCTGGTAAGTCCAGTGGGGATCTAACTGAGGCACAGCCTCATCAGCAACTGGGCTGTCCCGGTCTTGGTTATGTAAATGATCAGCATGGGCTTTTGCCGCTTGCCAGATACGGTCTTTTTCATCTGGGGTGAGAGTGGCATTTAGGATATAATATACGTCACTCTATGTGAGGTTATAGGCCTGGGAGAGTCTCAGGAATTCTTTTCTGTATCTGGTAGGATTTTCAGAAAATGATCCTAACTTTTCTTCTATCTGGCTCATATCTGACAATGAAAATGGCACATGGACTCGGGTGGGGCCCTCTGGTCCTGCGACCTCTCTTAGGGGAAACATGTGCTGGGTACTGACCTTGTGGCAGGGGGGGAAGGAAGGGGGGAGGGGGAGTTGGGGAGATGGGGTAGCGGGGCTGAGGGGGAGTCAGGAGAGGTTTCGGGGCCAGTAGGTGAGTTGGATGAAGGGGAAGGAGAGGGGCGGCGGGGTGGCGGGTAGGGAGGGGGCTCGTCCGCGGGGTTGAACTCTGGGGGTGCAGAAGGTTGCTGTCTGCGGTTAGTTGAGGAAGAAGAGCCCTTTTGCTTGGGAGGCAAGGTGCATAGAAGGACCTCATGGGTGGAGCAGGCCTGGCATAGGGAGGGCCTGCTCCGAAGGGCCCAAAAGGCTTGGGCATAGGGGATCTCCGACCACTTGCCATTCCGTTTAAGGAAGTCAGTGAGATTTTGGAGAATGTTAAAGTCAAATGTGCCGACCTCAGGCCAGCGGTCTTGATTGTCTAATTGGTATTGAGGCCAAATCTGTGTACAGAGTTGCTTTAAGCGGTTAGCTTTGAGTTCAGTGAGTGAGAGTGGTTTGAGATTTTTGAGAACACAGGCCAGAGGGGAATCTTCTAGGACAGACTGGCCAGACCCCATCATTGAAAGGCAAGCAGAGGCTCCTATTGGGAACTCGAGTAGTCACCCGCAGTCACAATAGGAGTTATGAGAAGAGAGCTCTGTGTCGAGGTGGAGCGTCCCCCACCGTCGCCCACAGAGTGGCCCTGGGCCGGGGTTCCCCGGGACCCGGAGAGGACTGAATTCTAGGGCGCCTCTAGAACTCCGTCCGGATCGGATCTTACCTTAATCTAGGGGCCGGCTGGAGTGGAGTGTTGCATGTAGAGCGGTCGAATGGCAAGAGGTCCCTATTCTGGAGGTCGTCAGAGAGAGAGAGAAAAGGGGGTAAAGCCGAGGCCTGGGGGTACGCAAATCATCAATAAAGTCTTAGCACAAGACTTGCACCGCTCACGAAGGCACTAGGCGTCCCCGAGGGGAACTTAAGAGCCCTGGCAGAGAAGTGAGCTCGGAGGATGTTTGCGCTCCCAGACTCCGGGGAAAAGGGGAAAACAGTGAGAGGGAGGAAGAGTGAGAGAGAGTGAGACGAGTGCCTCGCCCCCTCCCGGGTTTCGGCACCAAAAATGTAAGGCATGGTTCCGGCGAGGCAGAAAAGGAAAGACGACCTCAACAGAAGTAGGTTACCTTTATTCAGGCAAGGAGGGGCGACAGTCGGCCTAATGACCAGGCTGAGCGCCGAAAGGGATCAGGGAGGCTTCATACTTATAGGGAGGTTTGTGGAAGCGATAAGGGAAACGTCAATCAGGCGGGATATTTTGAGTATTCTTTTGTTGAGATGACACTTGTAGTTGGGCAGGGGGTGATAAGTCTTCTGGGCGGGTGTAGGGGGTGGTAGGTTTCCGGACAGGGGGTGATAAGTCCCAGATAGATGCAGCTGGCCTGGAGCATCAGGATGGAACTAAAGTTATGCTTTGTTTTCTCCAAAGTTAGATGATTCAGCAAGGGGCCTTTGAGACTGTTGTTCTCTTTTCTAGGCCCAAAAGACTCCTTCATCCATTGTTGCAGTGAAAGGAGCCTCAGATGTCACATGGGACATCCCTGTCTGGGCCCCTCCAACCAACTTTGGTTGCTCTCCCAATTCATTCTCAGCCACCCTGTCCACCATCAATACTGGATTCCAGCCTCTTCTGTAAAACAGTGATCCGCGTCTGTCATGTTCCTGCCACCAAACTTCAGCCTGGCTCCATCACTGCTCCGAGGAAATGAAGGCTTTTCTCTCCTGTTATTTTTATTGTCCTGTTTCAGAGCTGACAAGCTTTGCGAATACAAGTTTCCTCCTCCTCTTACTTAGAAAGGGTCCTGACAGAGGCCCACATGGCTTCTGGGGCCTTTGAATTCCCAGGTCCATGGCTGGTTGAAGACACTTGGGTGTCATCCTCTTTCTGGTCTGGTCGTGACCACGCTGGGTTCCAAGCCCCCTGGGTCACCTCTGTGTAGCACTTGTGGGCCTGCTGAGGCTGTGTGACAGATTCAGAAATGGAGAGTATGACTCCACCCATGCGGGGTGAAACTCTCTCACCCAGGCCATGAGCTGTGCTCTGTAGATAAGAGGAAAAGGTGGGCCCCTGGGTGGAGAACTTGGCAGAGACACATAAAAGCCACAAGACAAAGAAATGCAACTGCTGGCCCAGCTCCCTCGCACAGGAGGACCACTCCCCTCCCCCACCACTCCAGCTTCTTCAAATGCAGATTTCTGTCCCCAACCCCCACTGTATGTAGATTCAGAGTGAGGACAAGGAATCTGCATTTTTAAATTCCCCAGGTTCTTCGCTCTCTCTTTTTGGCAACATCAAGCAACTTGAGGGATCTTAGTTCTGGGACTAGAAATTTCACTCAGGCCATGACAGTGAAAGCGCCTGATTCTAACCAGTGGACCACCAGGCAACACCCTTCGTGGGTCATCCTATGTGGGTATTCCAGTAGCAGATTTGCAGAGGCACTGGTTTTGAGATGCTGAATTCTGTGATGAGTCTGGGGTGGGGGATGGTCAATGAGGTGGCTCCATGCACTCATCACCCAGGAACATTGAGGAAGCATTGACCCCAGAGAGAGAGGGGACCAGTCAGTCCACTGTCGTCCCACCCGCATGAGCTGATGGGAGCCAAGCAGTTCCCGAGCGGGCGGCAGGGGCTCAGGTGTGGAGGGGGGAAGAGGTGTTTCAGGTGCAGGGGGGCGAGCCCTGAGACTGGGCGGTTCTGGTTCCAGTGTGCTGAACGGAGAGAAGGTGCACGAGGCCGACTGTGGAGCATCATCTATGTGTGACCAGTGATGCCGCCCAGGACGTGGGGCTGGGCGATCAGGGGTGGTCTCAGGGCTGATGTGGGGTCCCCAGCAATGTGGGGTGCTTGGGATTTCACAGACGCAGGACAGAAAGACAAACATCACAGAGGGCCTGGAGAGTCAGGCTGGGGTTCAGCATCCCGGGGTGGGCGGTGGGACCCGTCCCTAAAGACCCAAACAGCTTGGCACGGCTGTTGACAGGAGGGGCCTGGGCTGCCTGGCGCACAGCCGGGGCCTTCAGGAGGGAATGAAGGCCATCTGGGCGCTGAGCCCTCTGGCCCCTCGATCCTAAGCGAAGTGGCTGGTGTCTCCTGCCCTGGCCGGCCCCACGGGGCTTGTCGCTCACAGCCTGGCCAGCCTCCTTGCTGGGGCAACAGCCTCGCACAGCCCAGCACCTCCATGGCCTTCTCGTATGTCTTCCAGGCCCAGGACCACCATAACAAAGAACCCCAGACCCGTGTATCAACAACACACATTTCTTCTCTCACAGTGCAGCCTAGAAGTGGAAGTCAAGGTGTCAGCAGGTATGGTTCCCCTGAGAGCCCTGAGGGAAGCTGTCTTCCAGGCCTCTCCTAGGCTGGTAGATCGCCATCTCCACGTCGATACAGCGTCCTCTCCAGACATGTGTCTCCTAATCCCCCATTTTCATAAGGTCAGCAGTCACAATGGATTAGGGCCCACACTGAGGACCTTGTTTACCTTGATTCCTTGTAAAGGCTATCTCTAGATGACGTGGCATTCAGAGGACTTCAGCATAGGAATTTGGGGGGCAGCTGGATTTGGAAAGTAGAGGTGTTTCTCGGGCACAGCTGGAAGGGAAAGCTCTGAGCCTGGGGCTGGGAGCTTTAGTCGTTTACGTGTTGGAACACAGGGCTACGGGAGTCCCCACATGTCACAGGTTTAGGTTTAAGACTCCTGCAGAACTCCTGGGAAGAACATTTCTGGGAGAAAGGATAGGTCAGCTACGAGACTGCGGAACTGGGAGAACCCCCAGCATGGATGGCACTGGTGGTCAAGGGTCTGACTGCTAATGAAGGAGATGCAGGAGACCTGGGTTCAATCCCTGGGCTCGGAAGATCCCTTGGAGAAGGAAACGACACGCCACTCCAGTATCCTTGCCTGGGAAATCCCAGGGACAGAGGGACCTGGTGGGCACAGTCCATGGGGCTGCAGGGCGAACACGCCTGAGCCACACACACACATATCAAGGCGTTATCGCTTCCTGAGTCCCACCCATGTGCCAGGCCGTGTGGTGGGGCATTGAGGGGCCCTGGCCTGAAATAGAGGGGCAGGGCTGCCCCGGAAGAGAAAGGAGGGCATCCCAGGCCAAAGGAGCAGCCTGTGCAGAGACCCCAGGGGGAGAGGAGCTTGGCCAGCAGCCAAGGACTATTGTGCAGGCGTGGTGATGCAGAGCAGCGTCCTGCTGATTAGACGGGGTCTCACAGGTCAGTGAGTGTCAGTTACTCAGCTGTGTCCGACTCTGGGCCACCCCATGGACTGTAGCCTGCCAGCCTCCTTTTGCCTCTCCCTGAATTCTTTCTGAGCTGAGACACAAAGGACCAGAGTTCCTCGGGTCCCATGAAACACCACCTAGTGGTTTCAAAAGGATATCCTATGCTAATGGAGTACAAAACCTCTTCTTTACAGCATATAACCACTGAAAACTGCTGTCTCTAATTTGCATGTGCTAGTTAAAAGGTCAAAGAAGTGAGATGACTGACATTTACATAAGTAATATTTCATTGTTTCAGAATTCTCCATAGGAAGAAAGAAACTTGTGCCCAGAATCCTGGGAAATTACACCCATTGCATTAAAATCACTCCCTCCTGCACCATGAAGGACTGTTTCCTCCATATTTTCCTTGGATTTTGTTCTGTTACCTCCCCAGTTTATCTTGTACATGCACATATCAAATATCATCGGTCAAAAACTGAAACATTTCTTTGAGAGGGGAAATGTTTAGAAAGTGTATTTCATGTAACTTGCATTGAAATGAGAAATGATTTAATCTAAAAACAACAACAAAAAACAAACTCATCTTGATGTTGAAATGGGGAAGAAATTTAATGTCAAACCAAAAAAACCTTATTACATGGAGCAACATCTCCAGCGAGAGAAGTAGTATATCAGATGTAAGGTCATTATGGAAAAGAAAACATGGAAATAGGCAAGTGGAGGTTGAGCACAGGCTCACTGGAGGACTCAGGGGAAAGTCTGAGAGACTCGCATACTGATGGGGAGGTGAGGCAAGGACAGGGCCAGGAAGTCAAGGCTGCTCAGGGCCTGGCAGGGGGCGGCTCCTTGCAGCGGGGAATCTCAGGCCAGAGGGAGGCGGTCCAGCCTCAGGCCTGTCAGAGGGACCCCCTGGATGTGAAGGGGAAAGGGTGTGGCCAGAATGGGGCTCTGCCACAAGGAAGGCCAGACATGCTGCTGTCCTCCTCAGACAGGAAGGGGCAGGCCCAGGAGACAGGGACAGCCTTCCTCCTGGTCTCCTGCCTGCTGGGGCCTGAGCTGACAGCAAGCTGGGTCCCTTAGGATGCTGAGGGCACCAAGATACTAACATCAGGGTCAGGGTCCACCATGCCTCCTCCTGCTGGACCCACAGCCAGCCCTCAGGGGTCCCCCTCACCGAGAATCAGCTCACCGCCCCATCTGACAGGTCTGGAGCGACAGGCAGAGACACTGAGGGAGGCTGACCCACGGAAGCCACCGTGGTCCTTGGGGCCTCCTGCCTTCCAAGCCTCTCCCACAGCCCCGGGTCAGCAGAGCAACCCCCTCCCTGACAGCAGGTCAGACCTGGAGAAGAAAAACCTGGCCTGATGCTGTGGTGTCCTCCCTGCAGGACAGGCGGTGAGGGCAGTTAAAGGACGGGTCAGGGTCAAGGGTGAGCAGGAGGGTAAAGGCCGCTTGAGAAGATGGTTTCCAGGAAGGGAAACATGCAAGGCCTTCTGGATGAGGTGGGGCTCCTCCAGAACGACCTGGGGCTCCTAGACCTGGATGAGGTTTCCGAAGAGTTGCCCTGCACAGAAGCTGAAACCACTCAGCAATCCCCAGATGGCCTCCACCGCACAGTAGATGGCCTCTAGGATGGCCGCTGCCGTCTCCCGCAGCCAGGTCAGCACATCCCAACACCGCTGCCGCAGACTCTGCAGAAAGCCCAGGAACCGCCGCCAGGCTCTGGCCCAGATGCTCTCTTCCGGATTCTGGACCTCCAGAGAGGCAGAGACCGAGCGTCTCTGGATTCTGCAGCGTACTTCTTGCCGTGCTTCCAGAAGTAAGGCACTGGACTCCTGCTGGGATTCCTGCAGGGATGGGGGGCTGTTCAGGAACCCGCCCCTGGCAAGGCAGACTCTGATCCTGCCCTGACCGAGGCCTCCCAGTCCTTGGGAGACGCTGGGATTCAGAAACCCTCGAAAGGAAACTGCGTGCTTCCTGCCAACAGCTCCACAGACACAAGGACTTCTCCCAGAGACTGGGCCTGGCCCCTCGGTTCCCTTCGAAGAACAAACCCTGATGCTTGGTTGTACCTGCCTGTAGGTGGTTGGCCTCTGAACCCAGCACCAGGCCCACGGGGCTCATCAGGCAGGAAGCTGAGTCCAGGGCTCTGGCCCCTGTGCGCTGAGTGGGGAGGCTGATACCAGCAAGGCTGCACCACCTGAGATTTCAGGGACCCCCTTCATCCCCCACTCCAGGGAGCTCTGTGCACACGTGCCAGCACCAAGGACAAGAGAGGCCAGAGGGGACGGGAAGGAAGGCGCTGAGACAGTGGCTCCAACTCACTGGAAGGTTCTCTTGAATGTGATCTTCCAGGTATTCCACGACATCCTCGCTGAGTGCCTCCTGGGGAGAGGAAGTGTGCCGTCTGCACTCCCGCCCCGCTGCTGAGGTCAGGGGTCCCCACTGCCGCCCCCCGTGCATCCAGGTGAGTCTGAAGGGGGCCAGGGCCCCAGACCCCATACCCTGGCTGATCCAGCTCTGAGGACTACCCTTAGCAGGGGGCAAGGTCCAAACTTACCTCCATCTCGAATAGGGCTGCCTCCATCTGTTGAGAAAAACACACTGTTTGAAACACCCCCACCCTCTCTCACTTTTACCTGAACCCCAAGCCCCAGCTAGTTCTCATCTCTGCCCAGTCACCCCAATAACTAACCTTCAACCTGGGGACCATGCGTCTGGCATGCCTGCCCTGCCCTCGTTGCCCTGGGGTCCGGACACCTCCCTCAGCATCCCTGGGCCTCCGTATCCCTTCCTGTGCACTCACCTGCCACACAGGTGTGCCTTTGTCCAGTGTAAGGACTGGACGCTGAGCTGTGACCCTCATCATCACCGAGACTGTGACCCCACCCCACCTCCCTCAACCTGGGGAGGGTTCGGGGGTGGGCCACACTGACCCACCTGTGCTTCTTCTGGTTGATTTCTCATCTCAAGACAGAAATAATCCACACGGCTGTGCTGTGAACAGAGAGGGATTTGAGTAAAAGAAGTTCGGTTCTTCTCCCTGCTGGGTCCCAAGTGGGCCAGAACGCTCTCGGATTCATCCAGCAGAACCCAGGCCTCCCGAGCCCACAGATATACGTGGAGATGAGCTTCTTACCATTCGGACCCTGAGAGAAGCCAGGTTACGTGGGACTCCCTGTGGAGAAAACAGTGAAACTCAGGCTTCTGACCTTGTAACCACCGAACCTGTTTCACACGCACACACACTCACCCAAGGATGCCCCTTGCCCTGGAGTAGGCGGGTCAGCATGGTGCCCAGATGCCCAGCCCTCCGTGGCCCCGCTGAGAGCTGACCAGGGAGGAACTGGCACTGTCCTGTCCTGTCTGAGCCGCTGACGGTGACAGCGGCCAGTCTTCCCGACCTCTGACCCTGCAGACCCCCGGCCCCAGCCCCTTCCCCTCCAGACTCCAGACACTTGATGCGTCATGGAGGTGCCCCACTGACCCCTCAGGAGACTCCACATAATGGCGGGAATCTGGCGTGTCCCCGCTGCCCACTTGGACCTGGGGGTCAGTGCGGCTCAGAGCACGTGCAGGGCTCCCGTCTGCACACCCTGTGTCCGGGGGCCCATCCTGTCAGCCCCGCATCACACGTGACTGGGCAGGGAAACACCTCCCGGGTCCTGGGGACACGCAGCTGCTCGCATCGTCCTCTCACTGCGCCTGAGCACTCAGCCTGGGTCACCCCTGAGGACCACTCCCAGATCCTGGGGTTCCATGGCCCAGAGCCCCTGAGCATCTGGTCACCCTCAGAATTGAGACGGGGGATTGGTACAGAGGGCAGAGGGCACCCCAAAGGGAACAAATAGATTCTGAGCTCAGTGTGGCTTCAGCTGCTGATCTGGGCCCTGAGAGAAATGCTTTCAGTTTCCAGGAACATGTGGTCAGGCCCCGCCACTCAGGGGTTTCCAGGATGTGGAAAGGATCGGGGTGGGGTATCTTCCCTTGTGGTCCAGGGGCCAAGGCTCTCAGGACTCTGTATAGGGGGTTCGGTTGGAACCCTGGCCAGGGAACTAGACCCCACATGTTACAACTAAGATCCCTGAGACAAAAGAAATTCAATAAACATGAACACGCTTTAGAAGGAGCCCCAAGGATGGCTCATTCCTCTGACACCGCAGATGCTCCATGTCTGACTCCCCCACGAGCATGACGACTCTAATTCCTACATGCAACCTGGTCCATCGTTCCTTCCTCGGTCCCAACAGAGGCCCCCACACTGAGCTGCCCCCCAAACCGACCTCCCAGCAAGAGCCCCAGCCCCACAGCCAGGACCTGCTTCAGAAGGAAAGGGCTCAGAGCAACAGGAAACCAAAGCATGTTTGCCAACGATTATCCAGAATTTCAGGATGGCGACAGCAGAGTGTTCGACCAGGGTCATTGTGAGACTGGGCGCTTTGATGGCACAGGTCCCATGTGTGGACCCTGTGCTTCCCCAGTGGGAAGGAAATGGCAACCCGCTCCAGCATCTCTGCCTGGAGAGTCCCATGGACAGGGGCTACAGTCCCCGGGTTCACAAAGAGTTGGACACCACTGAGTGACTCACACTTTCACTTTCCCCAGCGGCCACCCCAGCAGCCACCCTAGGACCCAGGGAGGGTGGTACAGATCTGCTGTGCGCGGAGCAGTCAGCAGGGCTGGGGCTGAGCGGCTGGGAGCAGGGACAGACTGCAAAAGAGACCCCAGGCCCACTCTCCCCTCATCCCTCATAGTCACTCACCCTAGTGTAGCGCATGGTGGCTTAGGGTCCTCCCTCTGGGACCTGGTGGAGGAAGAGTGGGAGGAAGAGTGCTTCAGAGAAGCAGGCTCGCCCACCCCTTGGACGGTTCTCCACCTGCAGGTCTCCCCCACCCCCACGCCGGGCTCCCCAGAGCCCCTCAGCTGAGATCCTGCACCCAGAGCTCTGGCTGAGCACTGCACCGCTGCCCTGAGAGCCAGCAACTTAAGAGCGGCCAGGGAGGGGCGGAGCCCCTCCCAGCACATCCAGCCCTGCTGGGAAAGAGGTTGTGTGTGTTTGAAACAGAAACTGAGACAGAAACTGAAGCAGAAACGGGGGTGGGGGAGACAGAAGGAGGGGAAGACATGGAGGCAGTGGTCTGAGGGGTCGGGGCGGGGAGGGCGCGTCCCTTACGCTCGGGGTCCGGGGTCAGGGCCCCCCTCCCTGAGCTGGATCGGGATCCCTGAGCCCAGTTTGGGCCGCGTCCCCCACCATCAGCTCGAGCGAAGGGAGGGATGGGGGAAAGTCCAGACTTGGGACCATAGTTTGAGGAAGCTTCAGGGGGAGCCGATCAGGGCCCTGGATCAGACTGCACCCCACTCCACATCCAGAGAAGCTTCTGTAGCCGCCCTGCCCTCAGGAAGTCACAGGACCTGCAGGGAGCCTGAGCTGGAGACTCTCCGCGGGGCCCCGGCACCCAGGGCAGGGGCCGGGCCTGTGTGCCTGACACACAGGATGTGTCCCCTCTGAAGGGGCTGAAGTGAGCCTTGCTGACCGTCTGGGCCCCGCTCACCAGGGTCTCCTGAGCCCTGCTCGGGCCCCCAGTCCTCAGGCACCATGGCAGGGGTCTCCCTGGCCCTGGCCATCCCCACAGGGCCTGACTCTCACAGCCTGGCCCACCTCCCCTGAGACCACAGCCCCTCACAGCCCAACACAGCCATGGCCTTGCCTCCGTCTTAGAGACCCAGGGCCGCAGCAACAAAGAGCCACAGACCCGGGTCTCAGCCACACACGTTTATTCTCACAGTGGAGCCTAGAAATTGAAATCAAGGCGTCAGCAGGTAGTGGTTGCTCTGAGAGCCCTGAGGGAAGCATGTGCTCCAGGCTTCACTCCTAGGCATGTAGATGGCTGTCTCCAGGTCTACATGGCACCCTCCCTAGACAAGTATCTGTCTCCTAATTCCCCATTTTTATTTGGTCACCAGTCATAATAGATTAGGGCCCACCCTAAGGACCTCATTTACCTTGATTCCTTGTAAAGACCACCTCCAGATGACGTGGCATTCAGAGGACCTCAGCATAGGAATTTGGGGGGCAACTGGATTTGGAAAATAGAGGTGTTTCTAGGGCACATCTGGCAGGGAAAGCTCTCAGCCTGCGGCTGGGAGGTTCAGTCGTTTAGGTGTTGGGAGGAAGACAGGGCTACAGGAGTCACCACATGTCACAGGTTTGGGTTTAGGACTCCTGCAAGACTCCTAGGAAGAACGTTTCCGGGAGAAAGGATAGGTCAGCTATGAGCCTGAGGAACTGGGAGAAACCCCAGCATGGGTGGCACAGGTGGTCAAGGGTCAGACTGCTAATGAAGGAGATGCAAGAGTCCTGGGTTCAATCCCTGGGCTTGGAAGATCCCTTGGAGAAGGAAATGACACGCCACTCCAGTATCCTTGCCTGGGAAATCCCTGGGACAGAGGGACCTGGTGGGCCACAGTCCACGGGGCTGCAGAGGGGAACACGATTGAGCCACAGCACACGGCATATCAAGGCGTTATCACTTCCTGAGCCCTATCCATGTGCCAGGCAGTGTGGTGGGGCATTGAGGGGCCCTGGCTTGAAATAGAGGGGCAGGGCTGCCCTGGAAGAAAAACAAGGGCATCCCAGGCAATAGGAGCAGCCTGTGCAGAGACCCCAGGGGGAGAGGAGCTTGGCCAGCAGCCAAGGACTATTGTGCAGGCCCGGGGATACAGAGCAGCGTCCTGCTGATTAGATGGGGTCTCACAGGTCAGTGAGTGTCAGTTACTCAGCTGTGTCCGACTCTGGGCCACCCCATGGACTGTAGCCTGCCAGCCTCCTTTTGCCTCTCCCTGAATTCTTTCTGAGCTGAGACATAAAGGACCAGAGTTCCTCGGGTCCCATGAAACACCACCTAGCGCTTTCAAATGGATATCCTATGCTAAATGGAGTACAAAACCTCTTCTTTACAGCAAATAACCACTGAAAACTGCTGTCTCTAATTTGTATGTGCTAGTTAAAAGGTCAAAGAAGTGAGATGACTGACATTTACATAAGTAATATTTCATTGTTTCAGAATTCTCCATAGGAAGAAAGAAACTTGTGCCCAGAATCCTGGGAAATTAAACCCATTGCATTAAAATCACTCCCTCCTATACCGTGGAGGACTGTTTCCTCCATATTATTATTGGATTTTGTTCTGTTATCTCCCGAGTTTATATTGTACATGCACATATCCAGTATCATCGGTCTAAAACTGAAACATTTCTTTGGGAGGGGATATGTTTAGAAAGTGTATTTCATGTAACTTGCATTGAAATGGAGAAAAGATTTAAGGTGAAAAAAACTACAACAAACAAGCTCATATGGACATTAAATGGGGAAGAAATTTAATGTCAAACCAAAAAAACCTTATTACATGGAGCAACATCTCCATCGTGAGAAGTAGTATATCAGATGTAAGGTCATTATGGAAAAGAAAACATGGAAATAGGCAAGTGGAGGTTGAGCACAGGCTCACTGGAGGACGCAGGGGAAAGTCAGAGACTTGCATACTGATGGGGAGGTGAGGCAAGGACAGGGCCAGGAAGTCAAGGCTGCTCAGGGCCTGGCAGGGGGCGGCTCCTTGCAGTGGGGATCTCAGGCCAGAGGGAGGCGATCCAGCCTCAGGCCTGTCAGAGGGACCCCCTGGATGTGAAGGGGAAAGGGTGTGGCCAGAATGGGGCTCTGCCACAAGGAAGGCCAGACATGCTGCTGTCCTCCTCAGACAGGAAGGGGCAGGCCCAGGAGACAGGGACAGCCTTCCTCCTGGTCTCCTGCCTGCTGGGGCCTGAGCTGACAGCAAGCTGGGTCCCTTAGGATGCTGAGGGCACCAAGATACTAACATCAGGGTCAGGGTCCACCATGCCTCCTCCTGCTGGACCCACAGCCAGCCCTCAGAGGTCCCCCTCACCGAGAATCAGCTCACCGCCCCATCTGACAGGTCTGGAGCGACAGGCAGAGACACTGAGGGAGGCTGACCCACGGAAGCCACCGTGGTCCTTGGGGCCTCCTGCCTTCCAAGCCTCTCCCACAGCCCCGGGTCAGCAGAGCAACCCCCTCCCTGACAGCAGGTCAGCCCTGGAGAAGGAAAACCTGGCCTGATGCTGTGGTGTCCTCCCTGCAGGACAGGCAATGAGGGCAGTTAAAGGACGGGTCAGGGTCATGGGTGAGCAGGAGGGTAAAGGTCTCTTCAGAAGATGGTTTGCAGGAAGGGGAACATGCAAGGCCTTCTGGATGAGGTGGGGCTCCTCCAGAACGACCTGGGGCTCCTAGACCTGGAAGAGGTTTCCGAAGAGCTGCCCCACAGAGGAGCTGAAACCACTCAGCAATCCCCAGACGGCCTCCACCGCACAGCAGATGGCCTCTAGGATGGCCGCCGCCTTCTCCCACAGCCAGGTCAGCACATCCCAACACCACTGCCGCAGACTATGCAGAAAGCCCAGGAACCGCCGCCAGGCTCTGGCCCAGATGCTCTCTTCCGGACTCTGGACCTCCAGGGAGGCAGAGACCGAGGGTCTCTGGATTCTGCGGCGTACTTCTTGCCGTACTTCCAGAAGCAAGGCACTGGACTCCTGCTGGGATTCCTGCAGGGATGGGGGGCTGTTCAGGAACCCACCTCGGGCAAGACAGACTCTGATCCTGCCCTGACCGAGGCCTCCCAGTCCTTGGGAGACACAGGGATTCAGAAACCCTCGAAAGGAAACTGCCTGCCTTCCAGCCAACAGCTCCGCAGATACAAGGACTTCTCCCAGAGACTGGGCCTGGCCCCTCGGTTCCCTTCGAAGAACAAACCCTGATGCTTGGTTGTACCTGCCTGTAGGTGGTTGGCCTCTGAACCCAGCACCAGGCCCACAGGGCTCATCAGGCAGGAAGCTGAGTCCAGGGCTCTGGCCCCCGTGCGCTGAGTGGGGAGGCCAATGCCAGCAAGGCTGCACCACCTGAGATTTCAGGGACCCCCTTCACCCCCCACTCCAGGGAGCTCTGTGCACACGTGCCAGCACCAAGGACAAGAGAGGCCAGAGGGGAGGGGAAGGAAGGCGCTGAGACAGTGGCTCCAACTCACTGGAAGGTTCTCTTGAATGTGATCTTCCAGGTATTCCACGACGTCCTTGATGAGTGCCTCCTGGGGAGAGGAGGTGTGCGGTCTGTACTCCCGCCCCACTGCTGAGGTCAGGGGTCCCCACTGCCGCCCCCCGTGCATCCGGGTGAGTCTGAAGGGGGCCAGGGCCCCAGACCCCATACCCTGGCTGATCCAACTCTGAGGACTACCCTTAGCAGGGGGCAAGGGCCAAACTCACCTCCATCTCTCCTTGGGCTGCCTCCACCTGTTGAGAAAAAAGCACTCTGTTTAAAACACCCCCACCCTGTCTCACTTTCACCTGAACCCCAAGCCCCAGCTGGTTTTCATCTCTGCCCAGTCACCCCAATACCTAACCCTCAACCCGGGGACCATGCGTCTGGCAGGCCTGCCCTGCCCTCGTTGCCCTGTGGTCCGGACACCTCCCTCAGCATCCCTGGGCCTCCGTATCCACTCCCTGTGAACTCACCTGCCACACAGGTGTGCGTTTGTCCAGTGAAAGGACTGGGTGCTGAGCTGTGACCCTCATCATCACCGTGACTGTGACTGTGACCCCACCCCACCTCCCTCAACCTGGGGAGGGTTCGGGGTGGGCCACACTGACCCACCTGTGCTTCTTCTGGTTGATTTTCCAGCAAATCACAGAACTGATCCAAACTGGTGTGCTGTGAACACAGAGGGATTTGAGTAAAAGAAGCTCGATTCTTCTCCCTGCTGGATCCCAAGTGGGCAAGAACATTCTCGGCTTCGCCCAGAAGAACCCAGGCCTCCCGAGCCCCCAGCTATATGTGGAGATGAGCTTCTTACCATTTGGTTCCTGAGAGAAGCCACGTCATTTGGGACTCCCTGTGGAGGAAACAGTGAAACTCAGGCTTCTGACCTTGTAACCACTGAGACCTGTTTTACTCGCACACACACTCACCCAAGGATGCCCCTTGCCCTGGAGTAGGCGGGTCAGCATGGTGCCCAGATGCCCAGCCCTCCGTGGCCCCGCTGAGACCTGACCAGGGAGGAGCTGGCACTGTCCTGTCCTGTCTGAGCCGCTGACGGTGACAGCGGCCAGTCTTCCCGACCTCTGACCCTGCAGACCCCCGGCCCCAGCCCCTTCCCCTCCATACACTTGATGAATCATGGAGATGCCCCACTGACCCCTCGGGAGACTCCACATAACGGCGGGAATCTGGCATGTCCCCGCTGCCCACTTGGACCTTGGGGGTCAGTCCGGCTCACAGTGCGTGCAGGGCTCCCATCTGCACACCCTGTGTCCGGGGGCCCAACCTGTCAGCCCCGCATCACATGTGACTGGGCAGGGAAACACCTCGCGGGACCGGGGGACACTCAGCTGCCAGCATCGTCCTCTCACTGCGCCTGAGCACTCAGCCTGGGTCACCCCTGATGACCAATCCCAGATCCCGGTGTTCCATGGCCCAGAGCCCCTGAGCATCTGGTCACCCTCAGAATTGAGACGGGGGATTGGTACAGAGGGCGGAGGGCACCCCAAAGGTAACGAATAGACTCTGAGCTCAGCATGGCTTCAGCTGCTGATCCGGGCCCTGAGAGAAATGCTTTCAGTGTCCAGGAACATGTGGTCAGGCCCCGCCACATGGGGTTTTCCAGGCTATCCTAAGGATCGGGGTGGGGTTGGGGTGTTTTCCCTTGTGGTCCAGTGGCCAAGGCTCCCAGCACTCAGTGTAGGGGGGTTCGTTCCAACCCTGGCCAGGGAACTAGACCCCACACCCTGCAACTAAGATCCCTGAGACAAAAGAAATTCAATAAATACGAATAAGCATTAGAAAGAGGCTGAGGATGGCTGAAAACTCTGACACCGCATACGCTCCATGTCTAACTGCCCCATGGGCATGACGACTCTAATTCCTACACTCACCCTGGTCCATTGCTCCTTCCTCGGTCCCAACAGAGGCCCCCACACTGAGCTGCCCCCCAAACCGACCTCCCAGCAGGAGCCCCAGCCCCACAGCCAGGACGGGCTACAGAAGGAAGTGGCTCAGAACAACAGGAAACTAGCGTGTTTGCCACCAATTATCCAGATATTCAGGATGGTGACAGCAGAGCGTTCGACCAGGGACATTGTGAGACTGGGTGCTTTGCTGGCACAGGTCGCATGTTCTGACCCTCTTCTTCCCCAGTGGGAAGGAAATGGCAACCCGCTCCAGCATCTCTGCCTGAATCCCACGGACTGGGGAGCCTGGTGGGCTACAGTCCTCGGGTTCACAAAGAGTCTGAGTGACTCACACTTTCACTTTCCCCAGGGACCACCCCAGCACCCAGGGAGCCTAGGACACATCTGCTGTTCGCAGAGCATTCAGCAGGGCTGGGGCTGAGCTGCTGGGAGCAGGGACAGACTGCAAAAGAGACCCCAGGCCCACTCTCCCCTCATCCCTCGTAGTCACTCACCTTAGGGAAGCCCATGGTGGCTTAGGGTCCTCCCTCTGGGACCTGGTGGAGGAAGAGTGGGAGGAACAGTGCTTCAGAGAAGCAGGCTCGCCCACCACCCTGGACGATCCTCCGCCTGCAGGTCTCCAGCACCCCCACGCCCCACTCCCCAGAGCCCCTCACCTGAGATCCTGCACCCAGAGCTCTGGCTGAGCACTGCCCTGCTGCCCCTGAGACCAGCAATTTAAGAACTGGCCAGGGAGGGGCGGAGAGGGTGAATCCCTGCTGGGAAACAGGTTGTGTGTGTTTGAAACAGAAACTGAGACAGAAATAGAAGCAGATACGGGGGTGGGGGGGGGGAGACAGAAGGAGGGAAAGACATGGAGCCAGAGGTCTGAGGGGCCGGGGCGGGGAGGGCGTGTCCCTTACACTCACTCGGAGTCCAGGGTCAGGGCCCTCCTCCCTGAGCTGGATCCCTGAGCCCAGTCTGGGCCGCGTCCCCGCACCATCAGCTCGAGCGCAGGGAGGGATGGGGGAAAGTCCAGACTTGGGACCATAGTTTGAGGAAGCTTCGGGGGGAGCCTAGCAGATCCCTGGATCAGACTGCACCCCACTCCACATCCAGAGAAGCTTCTGTAGCCGCTCTGCCCTCAGGAAGTCACAGGACCTGCAGGGAGCCTGAGCTGGAGACTCTCCGCGGGGCCCCGGCACCCAGGGCAGGGGCCGGGCCTGTGTGCCTGACACACAGGATGTGTCCCCTCTGAAGGGGCTGAAGTGAGCCTTGCTGACCGTCTGGGCCCCGCTCACCAGGGTCTCCTGAGCCCTGCTCGGGCCCCCAGTCCTCAGGCACCATGGCAGGGGTCTCCCTGGCCCTGGCCATCCCCACAGGGCCTGACTCTCACAGCCTGGCCCACCTCCCCTGAGACCACAGCCCCTCACAGCCCAACACAGCCATGGCCTTGCCTCTGTCTTAGAGACCCAGGGCCGCCACAACAAGGAGCCACAGACCCGGGTCTCAGCCACACACGTTTATTCTCACAGTGGAGCCTAGAAATTGAAATCAAGGCGTCAGCAGGTAGTGGTTGCTCTGAGAGCCCTGAGGGAAGCATGTGCTCCAGGCTTCACTCCTAGGCATGTAGATGGCTGTCTCCAGGTCTACATGGCACCCTCCCTAGACAAGTATCTGTCTCCTAATTCCTCATTTTCATCAGGTCACCAGTCATAATGGATTAGGGCCCACCCTAACCACCTCATGCTAACTTGATTCCCTGTAAAGACCCACCTCCAGATGCTGGTGGTTAGGATTCACTGTGTGAATTTAGGACAACACGATTCAGTGTCTCATATTCTTGAAGAGGAACTGGCCTCCTGATGGGCCACCTGTGTGCACCCCATGGGGACAAACCTACGAATCCCACCTCTCAGGGAAAGTCTCTCTTGGGTCCACCAGACCCCAGCCGGCATCCCCTGCCCCTTAGGAGCCCGTTCAGTTGTCTGAACCTCCCTTCCCACACCCAGGAGGTCCAGATCCTTCCCTGAGCCAGCTCAGAACTCCAGGGCGGAAGGGAGACAACAGAGCCGTTCTTGCTTCAGCTGCAGGCTTCCCTGGTGGCTCAGAGGGTAGAGATTCCACCTGCAATGAGGGAGACCTGCGTTCGATCCCTGGGTCGGGAACATCCTCCTGGAGAAAGAAACCCACTCCAGGATCTTGGCCCGGAGAATCCCACGGACTGCATCGTCCATGGAGAGGGTCACAGAGTCAGACACGGCGGAGCGGTTTTCACTTGCTTCAGCTGCGCACCTCATTTCCAGGTCTTACCTCCGGTGATCTGGCTCCCTGAGAGGTGCCACCGGGCACCTCCACATCTGTCTCAGGAAGGCCACCTCCTGAAAGGCCTTTTGTGTCTCACTATGGGCTGAATCATTTTCTTTATAGAGTTTTGGTGAGATATAATTCACATATCATACAATTCACCCAGGAAAGTGCCTAATTCAATGCACAGTACTACTCAACCATCACCACCGAAAATTTCAGAACACTTTTATCATCTCAAGAAACCATCCTGCACCCCTAAGCCAGCATCCTCCAGGGCCCACCACCAGGCAATCCCTAAGTCTGTTTTTAACTTTCTGAGCTACCACTAGACGATTTCCCGAGGCTTTCCTGGTAGCTGAGTGGTAGAGTCCGCCTGCAATGCAGAGATCCAGGTTCAATCCATGAGTCAGGGAAGATCCCCGGGAGGAGGACATGGCAACCCACTCCAATATTCTTGCCTGGAAAACCCCATGGACAGGGGAGCCTGGAGGGCTCTAGTCTATGGGGCCACGGAGACAGCATTGAGCGTGCACGCACACACACAAGGGTAGTAAATGTTTTCTGGCTCCATGCCCTTACCACATGTAACATTTGCAATTTTTTGTCCCCATTCTGTGGGTTGTCTTTTTACTTTTCTGGTGCTGCCCTTTGAAATACAGAAGTTTTAAGTCTCTATATTTTAATAATTTGTATCATTTATTTTCCATTCTTTAAATAACACAATTCAATGCAATGTGACATTTTTGTGAAGCAGGCTTCATGAAGTCTGAGAGGCTGGAGAAATGTCCACTGTTGCAGTGAAAGGAACCTCAGATGTCACATGGGACATCCCTCTCTGGGCCCCTCCAACCAACTTTTGGTTGCTCCTCCAATTCATTCTCAACCACTCTGTCCCCCATCAATGCTGGATTCCAGCCTCTTCTGTAAAACAGTGATCCGGGTCTGTCACATTCCTGCCACCAAACTTCACCTTGGGGCTGCATCACTGCTCCGAGGAAATGAAGGCTTTTCTCTCCTGTTATTTTTATTGTCCTGCTTCAGGGCTGACAAGCTTTGTGAATACAGGTTTCCTCCTCCTCATACTTAGAAAGGGTCCTGACAGAGGTCCAGAGGGCTTCTGGTGCCTTTGAATTCCCAGGTCCCTGGCTGGTTGAAGACACCTGGCTGTCATCCTCCTTCTGGACTGGTCGTGACCACGCTGGGCTCCATGCCCCTGGATCAGCTGTGGGCCGCACTGTGGGCCCGCTGAAGCTGGGTGACAACCCAAGAAATGTGACTGAGTGACTCCAGCCATGGGGGTGAACCTCTTTCACCCAGGCCATGCACTGGGCTCTGTAAACAGGGAGAGGTTGGCCCCTGGGTGGAGAACATGATGGGGGACACACAAGTCAGAAGACAGAGACCAGAGATGGGAGCTGCTGGCCCTGGTCCCTTGCAGATCGGGGCCACCCCCCAGCCCACCCCCATATCAACCACCCAGTTTGTTCAAAGAGATTCCTGGCCCCAGACCCAGAGTGAGGATTCACAGTGAAGACATGGAATCTGCATTTTTAAAGTTCCCTAGGTCATTCTCTCTTTTTCTTGGACCACATGGAACAGCTTGAAGGATTTTAGTTCTGGGACCAGAATTTTAACTCAGGCCATGACAGTGAGAGCCCTAGATTCTAACCACTGGACCACCAGGGAACTCCCTTCCTGGGTCATCCTGTGTGGAATATTCCAGAAGCAGAGTTGCAGAGGCACTCATTTAGATCCTGAATTCAGTGGGGAGGAGCGTCATTGAGGTGGCCCAGGTTCCACCCACTTGTCACCCAGGAGCATTGAGGAGGCAGTGACCCCAGACTGAGAGGGGACCAGTCCACTGTCTTCCCACCAGCATCAAGCTGATGGGAGCCAAGGGGTTCTGGAGGGGGGGGCAGAGGCTCAGGTGTTTTAGGAGCAGGAGGGTGTCCTACTGAATGTGGGCAGTTCTGGTACCAGCGTGGTGACCAGAACCAAGGATGGGCCACAGGGTCCATCCCAGGAGCCTCACCCACGTGTGAACCACTGATGTCACCCCAGACTTGGGACACATGCTCAGGGGTGGTACCAGAGCTGGGTTTGGGACCCCATCAATGTGCTTTGATTGGGACATTGTGGAGGGAGGACAGGATGAGAAACATTAGAGCAGAGGCTGGAGAGCTGGCTCAGCAAGGGGCTGTCCTGTAAAGAACCAAGCACTTGGGACAGCTGCTGTTGGCAGGCTGGGCCAGGGCTGCAGGAATTCAGCCGCCTAAGCTCCGGGAAAGGCCAGGTGTTCCGGGAAAAGGAGAGTCCTGCGGGGTCATGGCCGGGGCAGGGGAGGAAGGCCCAGTTGGCTGCACACAGGGGCATTCAGTGCCAGGGCCCGCCCTGTGTTTCCAGCCTCCTGGACTTAGCTCCACTGGCATCCCCAGCTGCATCCTGGCTGAGCCCTGCCCCTGGGACAGACTTCCCACAGCCACAACCCGCAGGGGCCCCGTGGGCGATCCGGTCCCTTCCAGGCAGCCGCAGGTCCCCTCAGGGGGAGGCCAGACCCCCCACCAGCAGGGACAGAAGAGGCAGGAGGAGCACCGAAGGCCGCCCTGCAGCCTGACTGATCTCGCACTGACAGTCGCAGTCTCCGGGTTTAAGGGTCGCTCTGGGGGGTCTGAGGACCGGAGGGCGCACACTGGGGGCGGGGCAGTCCAGGAACTTGGGACCCATGGGTTGGGGGGAGTCTGGCTCGGCTTTGATGCTGCCCTTGGGGAAGCGCCAGTAGTGGACGCCCTTGAAGAAGTAGGTGTCACCTGCGGGGAGGGAGATGTTTGAGGGGCTGGTCCACGCCTGCCCACCCCCCAAACCCCTCTCTCCGCACCGCTTCTCCCCCCACCCCGGGCTCTGCAGGCCCCACCACCCCACGACCCCTGGCCCCCCATCACTCGGCCCCCCGGGTGCGCGAGCTCTCCCACCCGTGTTGCTGACGGTGACATCGTCGGGGGCCGGCGGCGCGCCCTCCCAGAGGCTCAGGTCGCGCGGGTAGCCGGGGTCCGGGCGCGCCGCCGCCTCGTCGTACCGCCAGTACTGCCTCCCCCGGATCAGGTAGGTCTTCCCGTTGAGCGGCCAGGAGAACACGGCGTCCACCTCCTCTCCTGGGGGCAGCCCCAGCTCGGTGAGCGGCCGCGCGGCGCCCTCTAGCAGCCGGTCCTGGAACGACCAGAACTGCGGGCCTGCGGGCGGAACCGGGCGGGGGGACGGGGGGCGGGTGAGCGGCGCTGCGCATGCCCGGCGCTAGCCGCCGCCCCCCACCCCCCAAACCCGGACCCCACTGACCGCTAAAGAGGAGGATCCGGCCGTCCGGGTGCCGGGCGTAGGCGGCCTGAATGACCTTCACCTGGGCCGGCAGCCCCTCCCAGAAGCGGTGGAGCCGGGCGGGCCGGGGCGACACCAGCTGTCCCGAGGGCTGGAGGCGCCAGAACCAGGGGCCTAGGTTGGGGGGCGAGTGGGGGCAGGAAGAATGGGTGGGCGTATGGGCCTGAGATGAGATGGCAGGAGGTCACCCTTTCTGTACACCCCTCCACTACCCCGCACCCCACTCGCCCGCCGGGGTGTGGCTTGGACACAGTCGGGGGTTTCCCCTCCCACCGCTGGGGGCGGGGCGGGGCGGGCGCGGGGGTCGGGGGCGCGCAGGTCCATCAAAAATCAAGGCTGCAGTGGCTCTCGGGTGACCGGCTGGGCCAGAGTTGCCCATTTTTGGCACTGAAAGTCCGGCATCCCTGCGACCCTCGGGGCCCCGGCGGCGGGTCACTCTAAGTGGGTGTGAAGCCAGCTGTATGGGGTCGGGGAGATGGAAGTCACTTACCTTTGAAAAAGAAAGTTTCGCCTCGGATGTTGGCGATTGCGTCAAAATTGCCATCACATCGATCAGGGAGGGGTTGGGGGGGGCTGGGAAGGAAAAGAGAGGTGAGTGGGGAGGAGGGGCGGGGTTCCGCTCCTTTTATTTAATCTTGACCACATCCTACAAGGCAGGGACTCTCACCTGCCCATCTCGAAAGGAGGACCCTGAGGTTAGGGAGCGCATCCAAGGCCTCCTACCTGGAGAGGACTCACCTGTCCGGGGGCAGGGCAGGGGGCGGGGGAGGAGGAGCCAGGGGCTTCCGTGTGGGCTTGTCATAGGGGGTTTGGGGTGCTCTCCCTGTGGAGAGAGGGTTACAGGGCTGGGTCCCCTGACGCTACTGCAGAGGCCACCAGGGGGCGAGCACCCCGCCGCCCCCGGTACCGTAGAGCTGCTGCAGGCCGTCGCGGTCGTCCTGGGACAGGCGGTACTCGGCGGGGTTGCCCACTGGGCCCTGGTAAAAGGGCCTCATGATGGAGTCGGGCGCTGAGGAGTGGCCCAGGCCCAGGGCGTGGCCGAACTCATGAACAGCCACCGCAAACAGGTCCGTCCCCTCGCCATCTGGGGAGGAAGGGAGAATGCGCTGGAGCAGGGCCCCACCCCCACCCCTAGCGCCCCCAGGAAGCCCCGGAGACAGGGGCCTTCTGGTGCACACAAGCAGCCAGGAGACCCTCCGAGGTGGCCGTGGCCTCCTCTGTCCAGACCCCCACCCCGAGTCATCTTTTCCCTCCTCTATGGGTGCACTTATTTGGTGGATAGTCTCCTGTAGCCTGGTTTGGTAGTGCTGCACACGGCGGGGGACGGGCTGAAAAGACCGCAGAGCCGACTTGGGAAAGAGCAGGGGGACACGGCAGGGACAGCGGGAGGAGCAGCTGCATAAGGATGGAGCCGCTCGCTGCCCCAGGAAGGCAGCGTGCAGAGATGCTGTGGGGAGACCTCCCCGCTGGACCCCACGCTCCCAGTGCAGGGGGTCTAGGTCAGGGAACTAGATCCCGCGGGCTGCAACTGAGAGTCTGCACGCAGCAAGATCCTGGTGGCGCAGTCAAATGCATAAATGAATATTCTTAAAAAAAAAAAAAAAAAAAAAGGAAACATTCTAGGGGAAGCAGGATGCTCCGGGTGTGTGCTTCTCTTGAGGGAGCCCAGCTCTGGGGACGCTCCCTTCTCACAGCTCCAGAGGCCCCGCCCCTCTGCACCCACAGGGAAGGAAGGTCAGACTCCATGGCCTCTCTCCCCCTCCCTCTATCCCCACCGGGCTAGTGCCCAGGACCCCCAGTCCTCTATTTCCGCTCATCTCTCCCTCCCACAGCCTCCACCCCCCACCCCCACCTCCCTGGGGTCCTCGCCTCCCTTCCCCACCCCTGCAGCCTGCATCTCTGGGAACTCGGAACTCGAAGCTCTAGCAGGCACTCTCCAACCACAGCCCGCTGGCCCTGGCGCCCAACCTCTCTGACCACAGAAGGTTTTTCCCTGGGGACCCAGCCCAGGCGCCGGGACCAAGCTGTCTCCACGCTCCCAGCTGCTGGCTGAACCCCAGCTCCTCATTGATTCTTGAGCCAGTGAGAGGCTAAGAAGGGACAGAGACAGCAAGAGAGACAACCGGCGCCCCCCGCCACCACCCCCAGGTTGATCTACCGTCAGGGAAATCTCTAACTAGAGTGAGCAGTGATGAAACTGCAATTATTGGAAGTAACCTGGTGAACTGAAAAGCAAATTTCTCTCCACCCCTCAAGGCCACTAAGTGAGAATCTAAGGACAAGATGAGTGAGTCATAAGCAGAGCAGCAAAGGCTTGTCCTCAGTTACTTCTACCTCCTATCCTCATTTTACAGGTGAGGAAACTGAGGCACAGAGAGGTCAAGTTCAGTGAGGAAGCCGGAACCCTGGCTGGGCTGTCCCACTTCTCAGCAGTGGTTTCAGATGTCTTAGTCAAACTCATAAGTACTGATGAATTCCCATGTTGATTGTGGCTTTTCTCAATATGAGAGAGCTTTTTCTAAGAAATTGGATGGAGGACATTTGGTGTCTTTATCAGGTAGATCTTTTTCATATTTTACCACCCGCACCCCCCCCCCAAAGTGTCCTTGCCTCTCCTCTGCCCACACCCCTTCCTTGCACCCTTGTCACGCTATTCAGCTAGGGAAATTACACAACCGTGCAGATCCAGCCGCAGAGACTCCCGGTGCTCATCTCTGGGGGTCCTCTGCACCTCCCCTCACCCTCACCCATGGCCTCAGCAGGCAGCTCCTTTGCTCCCCCCATTCAGCCTCAAACCCAGACTCAAAGCCCCTCCAGGTGCCACCCAGTCCCAGCCAGCAACTCTTAGATGACAAATTTCCTGTTTCATCAAAACAGGCCGCTTGTGTCATCGGTAAGCTTCTGTGCATGGGGCACAGAGCTTCATCCCCACCCCCACCCCCCCAGCTCATCTCCTGCCTCTTGCTCTGCCCTGGGAGAGATCCTTGCCTCACTCACCTCCTCCAGGACAAGGATAAAGCCCCACCCATCCATTCATCTCTGCCTTCATGCAGGCATGCGTCCATCTGTCCCTCCATCCATCCGTGTGTTCGTTTATCGGTTCATTGATCCATCCGTTAATCTGCGATCCATGCACTCATCCCCCACCTCTTTCTTTCTATTGGCTCATCCACTGTCCCTGAGTCTTCAAGACTCCCTCTTCCTAGGACATCCCCTGGACCTGTCTTCCCACCATCCACAGCCCGCTGCCCACCCCCACCCCCCCCCCAGCAAGCTCTCTGGTCAGCAGTCTGAACTCAGCCTTCTGTTGCTCAGCTCCTCTCATGCCTCTGTGGTCTGGATTCTCCCTCCACCCACCAAGCCATGGGCACTAAGGTCACTTTGTCCCCACATGGCGAGATCCAACCATAAGTAACTTACTGGATGACTTGAGGCCCTGCTCACTGCTGCCCACTTCCTCCTTCGCTTGTCTTCGCTAATCACCTTTCAACCTAGTTTTTCTCCATCTGCTTTCATCCCTCCCCCCCCCACTGCCTGCAGCCCTCCCCTTAATTGTGAGACTTCCCCACCTCTGAACTTGGTCTTCT